>NW_027331835.1:0-346073 GCF_033568475.1 Henckelia pumila
GAAATGATCAAACTTCGCCCTAGAACTATCAGCAATATGAGGACAAAAGGGTAAGCAGGTGAAAGAACTTCTGCTGGTACTTCCGTCGAGTCGTCATCGTCCCCTGTCGCAAAACTCAACAACTCACTGGCTTTTGCCTGACGAAGAGCTGGAGGAAAATTACAATCTCTGATAAGCGGTACGGAACTACAACCCATGTAGGCTGCACCTCTAGCTGCTAAGAATGGTGCGGGAAGTAGATCTCCATCACTTTCTCGCACTGCCCTCAAGCATAAAGGCAAGAATCTCCATCCTATCCTCAGCCGTGCAAACGTAACTCCTGGAAGCACTGCTCCATCCTCACCATCCAAATCACTTTCTTTGAATCTAACGCGTGCTCACTCTCCGTGCGCTCCTCGGGCATGTCCGCCGACGTCTACTATCAGTTCGGATCGCCCCAACGACCGCCGTCTACGCTACCCGTGACTTTCTCGTTGTAAATCTGCCCTTTTGTTACATAAGAAACACATAATTAGCTAAATCACTGCTGTTAATCAACCGATATTCCCAAGTAGTGCGGGGCAGCTGCGTCCTGCTCTGATTACCAATAAGATGTAGTGACCAAACCCCGAGATCTCCACTAACTAATCAGAGTTATAGTATGTATAGCGCCACGACAACAATAAAGCTTAAAAAGGCATAAAGTGCGAGATAATTAAAATACAACAAACTCCAATCGGCAGAATATAAACCGACGTTTATCACAATTGTATAAATATCCTATTATACAACCGAAATCGAAGGTTCAAGAGGTAAATAAATCCCTTAACCCCACTCTACAACCTCATTCGCAATTCCCCCAAACGCTCAATCCTGCTTAGAGAGTGAAATCGAAGTAGAAGGAGGCTGCAGCCTAGACGCGTCCAGTCCTCAAAACCTGTCCGCGCCCACAAGGTACACATATACCCCAACCACAAGGTTAATGGGCCGTGAGGCTAGAATGCTCAAATGACACGAAACAATTATATAAATACAAATATGCGCACACAATATGATGTTAAAACCTTCAAAGTAAAAAACAACTTGGCTCAATTAGGCGCCTTGCAGGGGAATATACAGCACCCGGTCTAGAGATCTAACTTCCGGTCGGGCGGGGTACGTCGAATACGTCCATATCAGTGCTGAGCCAACCCCATCCTGACCCCGAATCCAAAACAAGGATATCAAGTCCCAATATGGAAACTTTACGTCATGAACCTGACCTCGAGTCCAAAATGAGTGAGGTCATCGTTCCCCTATGAAGACTGTCAATGACTCACATCTCTCACGATGCAATCACACTTAAAATCATGTATTGTGCTAAGGCGGTAAAACATGCTAAAACATGATAAAAACATATAGCACATACTCATGCAACATATAAGCAAATATATCATTCCGGCTATCTTGGTCAGTACTTACGTACCTCTTACACTGCTGGTCAAACCTAGCTCTGCTGGTCTAGACTCCAAGCCTACTAGTCCAGTATACTAGCTAGCTACAATGCAAATATCCATGCATCAACAATTAAGGCTCTAAAAGCCTTAACTAAGCTATTGCATACTCCTAAATATTTTTAGGATGCCAAAGCTAAACCTGCGTCCGTCGTTAACCCTTTGCTGAAGATAGCCTCAAAACTAGGCCGTAGCTACGCGACGACGTCTAGATCACTAAGCCACTTCCGAATTCCCCATAGGATGCCTAGATCTCCCTAGATCTGAGTTAGAAGGCTTGGGAATCGAGAGAGAAGAGAGGAAATTGGTGTGAGAAATGAGCATCTCGAACCCTATATTTATTAGGCGACGTACGGAACCTCCGAACCCAGTTCGGAACGTCCGATCACGATCGAAACTTCCGATCGCCCCTTAGGAGCTTCCATTCGCCCGATATTACGTCAGCCATGACGTCACCTTGCTGACGTAATCGATGACGTGTACGCTGAGTCCGATCGGAGCTTCCGATCTTGCCGACGGAGCTTCCGATCCTGGCACGGAGCTTCCGATCCACTTCGGATCATCCGAACTCCTCATCGGACCGGCCGGTCCTGCTGAACCAATTCAACTAGTTCGAGTGCTGAATCCATTTCTGAAGTCCGTTATCCCAACAGGAACTTACTTAATCATGTTTTACTTAATCTAAAACATGAACACGTGATTAATTACTCATTAATCACTAATTAGAAATGTGGGTTACTACAAGTTACTTCGAGCACAAGTGTTTTCCCAGGATCGATTATGGAATCAACGAATTAGTTCGATCAGTGTTGAGACTGATGCATTTAGCAAGGGAGCGATTTGACTATTGAGAATCTGTTGGGATTTAGTTTCCATGATCTTTATGATTCGATCTTGTGAGGTTGGGATGAGCGATGATGGTATCATCAGAGACTCCAAGTTGAGTTATACCAGGTGCAACGACTGTCGAGTTTTGAGACGGAATAGGAAGCGTTTCCATATGTCTGTGCACTGTGGAATGTCCCAGTCGAGCATATTGGTGGAAGCTTGCCATAGTCTTGATGTGTACAGTGGTTGTGATTATGTAAACTATCAGGAGGATTTTTATCGACCAAATTCTTGAGGTGAATAACCTATGATCGAGATGGTGTAGATCATCAGAGGCGTGATGACTTCCATTGCAATGTATGCGTGACTTCGCAAGCCCATGGCTAGGAGATGACGTAGCGTCATGAATTTCAAGTGATGATAGTTATCATCAGAGGCACAGTGTTGAGGTTATAACTAGGAAACGTGGACAACAGAATGTACTAGACATGATGGTTTAAGTTCCCAGTATTTCTTAAGAAGCCGGTTGTGCTTCATGGAGAGTGGGGAGGATAACCAGTCTATGGAACATTGTGAGCAGTTACGTTGGAGTATAGACTTGAGTCAACTGGATTATCTTAAGCGAGATTCATGTTAGAATGTGTCAGCACAATGTTGGGATTAGCGTTTTCCTTACTAGAGGTGTTGAACACCGAGAAATTTTGGAACCATTAGATGGTTAATTTTGATTAGTGATTTGACGATTGCCGTAAGCCAATCAGGTTATAATTTGGTCTTCTTCAGTCTGTGACTTTTTCTCGAGACGATGATCTCGGTCAAGCGGATGTTTGTATCCTTCATGATCAGGGGGATCGTGGTCAGAAAGGAATTACGTATCAGTGTTGTGGTACTCTAGCGCCAGAGGAGTTCGACTGTCGACCAGTAGCGCAATGGTTTTTTCGCTAGAAGAATGTTAATGCAGTTCAGCATTAATGGAGTTGTAGAGGATTCAACAAGAGTCTGACTTTGACGAAAGCTATTTCGACCATACACTCGGACAAGGGTCTTTAATATGTTCTCGAGGTTTCTACCTTAGATTTCGAGGACGAAATCTTTTAAGGGGGGGAGAATGTAGTTACCCGTATCCAGAATTAATGATTAATGAATAATTAATCGTGTAATCATGTTTAAATTAAGTAAAACATGATTAAGGAAATTCCAAATGGGTTAACGGAGTCCAGAAATGGATTCAGGACACTCAAAAATGGTCGGGAAGGTTTCGAGGGTTCGGATGGTTCGAAGGCTCCGAACCGGGTTAGGAGGCTCCGAACAGGAACTGTCGGAGGATCCGAACCAAAGATCGGAGGATCCGAACTCGGATCGGAGGCTCTGAAGATAATGCGTCATGGGTGACATCATTGATGGGACTTCGGAGGATCCGAAGTCAAGATCGGAGGCTCCGAACAGGAACGGAGGCTTCAAAGTCAGGAACGGGGGATCCGAACCAGTTCGGAGGATCCGAAGTCGAGTTCGGACGGCCCGAACTTTGCCTATAAATAGGGGGCCGAGATTTCATTTTCAAGTGCACCTTTCCCTCTCTCTCTCTGATTCCTAGGCCTTCTAACTCAGATCTAGGGAGTTCTAGGCATCCTATTGAGAATCCGGAAGTGGCATAGCGATCCAGGCATCGTAGCGGAGCTATGGCCTAGTTTTGAGGCAATTGTCATCAGCGGGCTGACGATGGACGCAGGTATAGCTATGGTCTCCTTAAATTATTTAGGAGTATGCAATAGATTAATTAAGGCTTTAAGAGCTTAATTATTAATGCATGGGTATCTGCATTGTAGAGCTGATATAGGCTTGGAACCTAGAGCGGGACTGCTAGGAACTGCCTGAAGAAAGGTACGTAAGTACAGACTGAGATAGCCAGCGGGTTTTGCATGCTTATATGTTGCATTTGTGTGTCATATTATTATGTACCATGTGCATATCATATTGTGCCTGTCATCTTGGGAGATGAGCCATGTAGGGCCGCTCAGCCCTGTTTGGACGGGTGATGTCTAGTACCCAGTGACTGACGGGTCATGGGTAGTTAGCATCTGGGGACATAGTCCACGTCCTATAGGAATGAGCAGTGTCGATAGGGTTTGCTCCTCGGGTTGTACCACTCATATCCTAGGCGCCATTACTGAGCAGTTATATACAGTTATCCCAGATATGGATACCCTATCATTTGCATGCATCATATTTGTATGTTTTACCCAGTGCTTTCTTATTGAGCTTAGAGCTCACGTCCAGTCTTTTCTGTGTATCTGGACACCCCATTCGACGGGGCAGGTGTAGGTGCAGGGTGGAGCACCAGGAGCTTGGAGTAGCCAGTGACCAGTGAAGACAACAGGATTAGCTGTAGGTTTTGCCTTTAGGCTATTTATTCGGATTTGGTTGTATAAATCGAATTGTTTTAACCGGTTGTATTCTGCCGGTCTGTTTTTATTTAAGTCTTCCGCAGCGATTTATTTAACGCATGTTTAATTATGCTCTTAACTCTGATTAGGTAGCGGATCTGGGTAGGGTCGCTACATAAGCACTAAGAGACAAAATACTACCCCAAGTATTCTTAATTGCTACATTCTGATCAACCCTGATTGGCTCAACCAATCGAATTCGTCGATCTACTTAAGCTCGCACTTATAAGATCAGACCACCACTGATCATCCAACCTACATGGCTCGGTCAATAACCATGATGCAACTGCCACAAAGAACTATTTCCAAACTCTTGGAATACCAAAATCGCTTTGGTTTCAACACACTCATGATTGATAACCAGTAAATAGCTATTAGTAGTCTATTGACCACAATCTCGTGCCTCACTACTGACAACTACCTCGTATGCTGAACTTAATCAACCTAACTCTGACAGAGTTAGCCAATTGACACTAGTAGTCATTAGCACAGATTCCGTGCCACATCAGCACTACTAATCGCTGTCTTGTTCGCCCAAGGCAAACATCAAGATGAACTAAGCTCATTTCCATCCCATGGAAAATCCTACGCTCAACCTCTGAAAATATCAGACAGTACTTAGCGCAACCACTGGACTCACTATCCTTACCTCGTTCATTTAGAATGAACACCACGACTCATCAAGTCCAAGAAGAATAACTAAAGAATCCCAAAGATTTCCACAATCTTCGAACACTCTCCTAATCATATCCCTTGTTAAGATTGTGCAACAGTTCAAGACTAAGGTAGCTTACCTCAATAACCCACCTGGACAACCACCAAGGTTTCACGGTCATAGGCCATGCTTCCCTAACATCTTAAATAGTCATGTACAATCTTCAACATCTGATATAATCCCTTGCAATTGAAGTCATTCATCATGGAGTAGTCCTCACATTCGAGTCGAAGTCTTAGAACAACATCCTATCCAAGTTCTTGGATAACTCCTATTACAGGAAAATTCTAACCACAACCCTGATGACAACCCATAGCCATCGCTGGTAGAATCCATCCACCTACTAGATCCGCACGCATAGCAGTAACTTAAAGGTTAAAATCTAACTGCTCAGAATACACACTTATCGAGGAAATCCCTCCAAGACTGGTTCCCAAAAAAAACATAATCAATATCTCTGGCACACCAGACGATATTGAACCATCAATTTTAAAACATGATATCTAATTCAAGGTCATACCTCGTCGTGACTGTCACCAAATCCCAGACTAAGTAGCCTTCCCACCGCCATCTCCTGAAGCACAAGGCTCCCGGGTAACGCTGGCATAGGGTCGCGCCCCATCACGTCTAGTCCTGGTCATAGTCCACAACTCTCGGCATATACTGGACCTGGTATCCCGATGAAAAACCCATCATCACAAGCCTCAACCTAACAAAGGTCAGACAGTCAAAGGAAACAACCTAGAACAAAGCCCAAATGTTCTAAACCGAACAATATCCCTATTGCCTCTAGACGAGTCCACTCATCGCTGGCACTTAGTCCACTGACTAACTAGGTCAATCCTAGGAAAATGCCTAGACTAACCACAAGTCAAACAGTCACAGTCGGCCCACTCAAATCCCATGAGCTACAGCAGTTGAACACTAATCAACTAAAACAATGCCAATCCTTGCAAAATCACTCGCAATCATTCACGAATTGCTGGATAAATAAAACATGTATCATTGCTTCCATTTATGTACAATTTCTCAATTACAATCCCATGTAATACATACAGTATTCAAAATACAATGAAATGTACAACCAAACTTGAAATGATACAACCATAGCATGATGATTCTTTACAACTGAAATATTGTTTACAACTACAACGATACAGTATTTAAATCATCGTACTAGTCTTGTTCTTTGAGCATGAAGCTTCTAATCGACACACGCATCGATACAAGCATACTCCCGACCAAGTCTCTCTACATGTCCTCCTACGAAGAACTCTGGAGAAATGGCTCGTGATAGCTAACCAGCTATGCTCTGCGTCAGTGCATGTCAGTCGACCCCTTCTGCTCATGATCTACCATCAGCGTTCTTCTTGTATTCATATCATGCTTTTGAACATGAAGTTTCCCATGTGCCTACCGAACGCATCGGTACAAGCATACCGGCAAAACTATGTTCCGCATGAAAATCTCTCCAACTACGACTGGAGAATCTTCAGAGTAGTGTCATCATGGTAATGACTGTACAGATGCAACCATCAAGTAAGTCCCCACCAATCCTCTGCCACTGCCTCTGGCATCCGGTACTCGATCCAAAACTAAGATCCACATGAGTAGAAGTCTTGAAAACTCGGGCACGATTCCTCGCTCCTATCCGCACTTGCTGGAATCCCATAAGCCAAATCTTTAGAAATCCTGCCGATGATGATAGTCTTCGGGCAACTTAATCGCCGCATCATCACCTCTTCCAAGGTCTCATCAATCCTATAAGGATAATCCAAATTCTCAGTACTATATCCCAAGTCTCTTGCATGCATATGCTCTGATACCAAAAAGTGTAGCGACCCTACCCGGATCCGCTACATAATCAGAGTTAAGAGCATAATTAAACATGCATTAAATAAATCACTGCAGAAAACTTAAATATAAACAGACAGGCAGAATACAACCGGTTAAAACAATTCGATTTATACAACCAAATCAAATAAATAGCTTAAAGGCAAAACCTACAGCTAATCCTGCTGTCTTCATTGGTCACTGGCTACTCCAAGCTCCTGGTGCTCCACCCTGCACCTACACCTGCCCCGTCGAATGGGGTGTCCAGATACACAGAAAAACTGGACGTGAGCTCTAAGCTCAATACGAAAGCACTGGGTAAACCATACAAATATGAGGCATGCAAATGATAGGGTATCCATATCTGAGATTATGAGTTCTTTGGATTGTTATCTTGCTGTCTGCATTTCCGGTTTGATCAGTATATAGCCGTTATGCCGTCAGTTTGAAGTTTGAACGTCGTTTTGATGTTTTGAGTTATACGAGTTTGATATGAGTTTGATATCGAGTTTGATCACCATGACTTATTCTGATAGATTGAATTGAAGTTCTTGAAGATTGTGAGCCTTGCAGTCTTGATCAGTTTAGAAGAGTCGAGCCGGTATAGTATCGGTGTCTTCTTTTATCGATTGATGAACTTGTTTGGATATTGATTGAGGATTTGTTATTTTCAGATTGAAGAGTTTGAAACGACAAAGAAGAGGTATAAGATGACTTTGGAATGGAATAGGACGATTAACTCGAATCCGGATTCATTCGAGTGTCCTAGAAGAAATCACATACTACATGTTTTGATTGCTTATTTGATTATATGATTGAATTTATATTGAGTGCATGAGATTACATATGCATTCATATTGAGCCTTGATTTATTCAATTTGAATTAGACGATCTAGGGATTGTGGTTGAGTGGCTTGGTAGGCGATTTACTACCTTGTCGAGTAGCTCACTATAATGCTCTGGAGTCTAGAAGATTAAAATATGCCACATCCATCTCGAGAGGGGAGTCGGTGTGATCGTTGGATGTTTTAATCTCGTGATCCCAAACCGAAAAAAGAAAGAAAGAATAGAAGAATTTCTTTTGATTATCTGAGTCTGATAATCCAGAAGTTTTAAAGACATGCATATCATCTTAATTCAGTACTTGATTGGATTAATTGATTATATGAAGAATGAGTTCATATTATGACTTGATATGTTTATTTGATAGCATGTTAGTCTCTTTTACTGGGAATATTATTTTCATCGGATTATCCGGCTGTTGTCTTTGTTTGTATGTGTACTTGGCAACAGGTGGGGCAGGACCGAGTCAGAGACAACATGGCTAGACGATTGAGAGGATAGAGTGAGGCTTGGATGTTAGGAGTCGTTTATGTTTTTCGAACTCCTTTTGTGTTTGTATAAGTCCGACTAGAAGGATTTTATGCATGTTATATTTTGATGATTGTATAAGTCTAGACCTAATCCTTTTATATCTTGATTGAATGAGATTATGATGTTTGGAATGTTTTTGGATTATGTTGGAGTTGGATTTATTTGAGGAAAAACTAGTTTTATTTCTGGCACAGAGAATCTCGCTCGATCGGTAGAAGTTCACCGATCGAGTGAGCACCCCTGTACCAAAGCCGAGAGTGGGACATTTTTGTGTCAACTCGATCGGTAAGATTTTACCGATCGAGCGGGGGTCCTAAACTTTGGGCAGAGAATTGGATTATTTTCGGCTGCTCGATCGGTAAGATTTTACCGATCGAGCGAGCAACCCTTTTAAAAATAAAAAAAAAATTTGTGTCTTAATCCTTATTATTGAATTGAGTTGATCAATTCCTTTATCCCGAGATTGTATGATTAGAATCTAGGCCTTACACAAACACTACAGCAAAAAGTTCTTTTTCAGTAGTTGCATAATTCAGTTGGGCAGCTGACAGGGTGATACTGGCGTAGTAAATAACATGAAGAACTTTGTCCCTCTTTTGTCTAAGCACGGCTCCCAACGCAGTGTCACTCGCATCACTCATCAATTCAAATGGCAGATTCCAGTCAAGCGCGACTATCACAGGTGAAGTTGTCAATTTCAGCTTCAAAATCTGAAAAGCCTGTATGCACTCAGCAGAAAAATTAAAAGGCACCTCTTTGATTAACAAATTATTAAGGGGTTTAGCACTAGAAAAAAAATCTTTAATAAATCTCCTATAAAAACCCGCATGCCCAAGAAAACTTCTGATTCCTTTCAAATTCGTGGGAGGTGAAAGTTTTTCAATTACTTCCAATTTTGCCCGGTCCACCTCCACACCTACCTCGAAGACCTTATGTCCTAACACAATTCCATCTCTCACCATGAAGTGGAATTTTTCCCAATTAAGCACAAGATTACTCTCCTCACACCTCTGCAAAACCTTTTTCAAATTACCTAAACATGCATCAAAAGATGACCCAACCATAGAAAAATCATCCATAAACACTTCAATAAAATTTTCAATTATGTCATGAAAAATTGTCATCATACACCGCTGAAAAGTGGCAGGCGCATTACAAAGATCAAACGACATCCGTTTATATGCAAAAGTACCATAAGAACAAGTAAAAGTGGTTTTATGTTTGTCCTCAGGTGCTATAGGAATTTGCATATGCAAAAGTACCATAAGGACAAGTAAAAGTGGTTTTATGTTTGTCCTCAGGTGCTATAGAAATTTGCATATATCCTGAATAACCGTCTAAAAAACAATAAAACTCATGCCCTGCAAGTCTCTCAACCATCTGATCAATAAAGGGAAGGGAAAAGTGATCCATACGAGTGGCATCATTCAATTTTATATAGTCAATACAAACCTACCATCCCGTAACAGTTCTAGTAGGAATAAAATATATTATTTTCATTTTCAATAACAGTCATCCCTACCTTTTTAGGAACTACTTGAATTGGACTCACCCATTCACTATCAGATATAGGATAGATAATACCTGTATCAAGGAATTTTATCACCTCCTTTTTCACTACCTCTTGCATAGCCGGGTTGAGTCGCCTCTATGGTTGAGTGGATGTCTTGTGCTCCGCTTCCATCAATATTTTGTGCATGCACATGGTTGGTCTAATCCCCTTGATATCAGCCAAGCTCCATCCTATGGCTCTTATGTGTTCTCTAATCACCCTCTGCAATTTCTCCTCCTCACAACCTGTCAAAGAAGATGAACAGATTACTGGCAGTTTATCGTTCTTTAATAAATACAAATATTTCAAGTGAGAAGGGAGTGGTTTAAGTTCAAGAGTAGGGGGCTCCTCGGTGGATGGCTTCAATGGTTTTGGAGTATGGTCTAGCTCCCCCATCTTGGTATTGATGAGTCTATCAAAGGATAGACTCCAATCCAGATATCGTGTCACTTCATGAACTTCCTCGCTAACATGATCTTCATCTGTTGTTCCTGTCAAACAAATTTCTAATAGATCCATGGACAACTGCTCCTGCAGAGAACACTTAACCAAATCATCAGTAACATCAATTCTGAAACAATTAGAATTATCAGCAGGATAACGAATGCCATGAAAAACATTAAAAATAATTTTTTTTATCATTCATACGCAATATCAATTCTCCCTTGTGCACATCAATCAATGTCTTTCTAGTGGCTAAAAACGTTCTATCCAAAATAAGAGGTATCTCACGATCCTGTTTCATATCAAGTACAACAAAGTCCACTGAAAATATAAACTTATCTACCTTCACTGCAAAAAAATGATTTTCAAGATCGGTTTTTTAAGGGCGGTTTTTAAAACCGTTCATAAATGTTTAACAATAGAAACGGTTTGAACCGAACCACTCATAAAGTGTTAAATTATAGGTGTGGTTTGAAATATGTTCTGAATGAATACTTTTAGCATCATTTTGTATAAACCGCTCCTATCAACCGCTTCTATTAAGGACATTTTAAGAGAAATTTGAAAATCACTCTAATTGAATATGTTTTAGCAACGATTTGTATAAAATGCTGCTATAAAAGCTCTTCTATTATTTGAATTTTTAGGAACATTTTTTAACCGCTCATATTAAACTAATTAACAGAAGTTTCCATAAACCGCTGCTATAAATTACTTCTAATGCTTTAATTTCCAGGATCTATCAGCAAACCGCTCCTACTGAATATATTTAGAAGTGGTTTTTATATATATAATTTTCATAAATGCCAACACTAATATTTGAAACCGCTTCTAAAAACCTCTTTTAATATTAGTGCTAGCATTGATGAAATTTCAGGTCTAAATAATAAAATCAGATCAAACTTTTTTAAAATGGGCGGGTTGAATTATCAAAATATAATTCTCCTGATTTCATTTTATTTTCTCCATATGAAATATAACAATCCTCATCATCTGCCACATCCTTTATTGTATATATTATATATGTGAGGACAATAGTCAAATTTGTCTTATAATTTTGCATTTTTTTAATTTATTTTGGTTCTAGAAATAGTCAACGTTGTGTCTTATGCAATAACTTTGTGTTTTTAGTCATATTTTTCTATATAATTAATTTGACACAGAAAAATATTATGTGATACCGAATAGTGTTAATATGTCTGGTGTCATGCTAGCAATCAGGAATATGAACGAAAAATTAATAAAAATCAAATTTATTGCACTAATGCTTTAGTTGTCACTCACAAATTTTCTGCATCCTGAGCGACCATTAAAACCCGGTACCGGGTTTTTATTATTATTTTTTCACCACTAAACTCACTATCAGGTTTTAGTGGTCGCTCACAGATACCCTGCACCCTAGGTTGCAGAATTTTCATGAGTTACCACTATATTTTATATCAAAAGTATTATTTTTTACTATAAGTATGAATAGATCGACTCACCTCAGAAGTGAACTACTCATATACATATACATATATATACACACACACAAATATATATAGATATATAATTTTGATTGGTGAGATTTGATTGGTAAGATATATGTATAATTATCTATACTATATCATCAAATATAAATTAAAGGTATTATTTTATAACTTCAATATATTATCTTAAAAAATTTATTTGATAAATATTTTACATTCAATTATATTTTTAAATCTTAAATTTCCTACACATTACTTTATTAATAACACCCAAATTCTTTATACATATACTAGTGATCGACATATGCAATACAAGTGATATGCAACTTTTGGTTTTTTAGGAAAAACGGTTTTAAAACTTATATAATGAGTTTTCAGCTATGTTTGTAACACCCGAAAATTTTAAAACGTAAATCTGCATGCATAATTAGGAGAAATTAATTATTTTAAATTATTAAAAATAAGGGTTAAATGTATTTATGTGTTATTATGTGATTTATATGCATGATTTAATTTATTTTAGCATTTAACCCGCAATATTAGGATTTTTAAATTTTTGAGAATTTTATTTATTTGATCGCGTAGACGGGACCGTGGATGGACGAAATACCAAAATTCTTAGCCAGAAATATTTCATGAGTTTTAGGAGCCTTAAAATAATATTTTAAGGTATTTTGTCAAGAAAATTTTAGTGTTTAATTATATATTTATTTAAGGGTTGATTTTTAGCCAAAATAGGTCATTTTAATGACTTTTATTGATATTTAAAAATCTCCTAAACATTTATTTCGAGATTTGAGTTTTTTATCAGATTATAAATATTATAAGAGATTTTTAATTATATTTGTAGGTATATTATCTAGATACATATTATTTTTAATTATTAACCTATTATTAAACCTAAAATAAATTCCTACCCCACTACCATCACTGTCAGCCGCCTCCACCCTTTTCTTCAATCTCTTTCACACCATTTTTTCAGAAATCTCAACCTCCATAGCCGTGTTCTTCAAGGAAAAATTTAGAGTTGGCCGTTGGTTCGTCGTCCGGGTGTCGTACACGCGATAATATTCGTTATAATTAGCAAGGCATGTTTAATTCCTTCCTTTAACACCATATAAGCTATCTACACATTTTCATGACTGTTATTTTATGTTTTTTTATGAAAATTTCAGTGTGTGCATGCAAGGTATCGATTGTGATGTTGAAGGTTTCATGTTTTGTTCTTGTTCATGACATTCCCTTACGTTTTTGTGCATGGGAATGGTCGAGGTGGCTGCTCAACATCTGGGGGCATGTCTTAGGGTCCCTAGGGTTGAGTGGTTCAAGTGGTTTGAGCCAAGGTTGGTCTGAACCGAAACAATATCTTCTGGTTGCATAGAAGGTCGTAGTTTGAGCGGTTTTGGGAGAATGGTTCGTGTGCACTGTATAGGACGGGTTTGAGGGTGATTTCAATTGGGTTAGAACCCCAAGACATAGAGGAAGTTATATCAGGTAGTTCTCTAGCCAGTGATGGTCGGATTTTGGCGGCCGAACGGCCGGAAGTCCGGCGTCGCGCGCAGCGCGCGAGCAGAAATTAGGCAGATTTTGTTTTGGTTCGTTCTCCTTCGTTAGGACTCCGTTTGAGCTGGTTTTTATCTTTCTGGAAACGTCTTGAAGTCTTCTAGGTGTAGGTGGTGGTTCTCTGGCCATTTGGTGGCCGGAGTAGGACAGCTGATGCCTCTGAACAGAAGCTGGTCGCAGTGAAAAGTAAGGAACAAGAGGGAAACAGGTTTAGGGTTTTGGGCAGGTCCGGGTCGGGTCTTGGGGCCTGGATCGGGTCTGGTAATTTTTGGGTCGGTTCAGGTCGGTTCTGGACCGGGTTAGGTGGGCCGGGCTCGAGTATTTTTAATTTTTACATGTTTAAGGTTTTAATTGGTTTTTAGGCCAATTAATTAGAAATAAAATTATTTGGGCTTCCAAAGAATTTTATTTTGGGCTTTAAATAATTTATTTAAGTTAGCCCAATGATTTTTATGGGCTTGGGAGCCCATGGGAATTTTTGGGTCAGTCAGAGGATTTTTGGGCCAGTCTAGTGTCTTATTGGGTTTATTTAAGTTAATGGGCTTAAATACTTTTATTTAGGCCCAGTTAAGTTTAGTTAAGTTATTTGGGCTAAAATATGATAATTGGGCTTTTATTTAAGTTTAATGGGCTTAGAGTGAGTGACCAGCAGTCTGGACCAATCCATGAAAAATAACTAAGTCCGGAATATATATTTAATTATTTTTATGCATGAAGTTTATATTTTAAGTATAAGTATATTTATTATGAAAAAATCAATTAAATATATATTACGGACAAATTTTCATTGCATGCATTCATGAAATTTTTTATGATATGATTATGATTATGTATGAGTTGAGCAAAAATATTTTCTTGATGGAAATTGAAGTAGTGTGACATAAGGGTGGTTATCACCATATGATATATGATTTATGAGGTAGTTTACTACCATAGGAGGTGATTTATCACCGCCACGTACGTTGGTTCATAAGACTGATCAGTCGGCACAGATAAGCGTCACACTTACGGATAGGACCATAGACTGTTTCAAAAATACCATGCTCAACTATGTTATGTATGATGAAGAAAGATGATGTTTATGCTTAAGATTTATGATTCAGCATTTATGTTATGAAAAATGTTTCCATGCATGCTCATGTATCATGTATATGTATTAGTATGATTATGTGATTCATTAGTTTAAACCTTGATATTCAAGTTTAGACATGTTGAGCCCCTAGGCTCACTACGCTTATATGGTGCAGGTGAGTCAGATGATACTTATGTAGCTCCGACCGGTGGTGATGATGTATGAGCTCACGGAACAGTGGCCCCGTGACCGTTGCAGTTTTTAGATGATGTTTTAAGATACATTTATTTTTATGACGTTGAGTTTTTAAAACAAGTTGCATATTTTTATTTTATTATTTCCCCATATGAGAGTTTCAAACATGTATTATTTACTATTTTTGTTTCATGCATGAAACCCTTTTTAATTATTTATTTGTTTATTTTTATTTAAGTTACTACTAAGAAGTAGTATTTTATTTTAAATGTGATACATATATGTATGGGCATATATGTATTGTTATTATTTTTTAAAAAAAAATTCAGCATTTAAGTTTAAAGTGTCCTAGGCGTTTCAATTGGTATCAAAGTCAGGTTCTTGGAGGGTGTCCATCTGCCACGTGAAGCTCAGAAATCTCACTATTGGTCTGTAAGTTTTAAATTATTTTTCTTATGTAATTATTTAAGATTTCATATTAGCAAAGTTTTAAAATACTTAGTTATGCATTGCGATTTACGTGAAGAATGTGTGGTGACGCAGTATGCCCCAAGACATGTTATACGACAGGTGGACCACAAGGAATTTCGAAATTTGGGAATTCAGTTTTATGTTGTTAAAACTAAGTTTGATATTTATGATATATTGGTTGTCACTTGAATTTTTGTGGTAACTTATTGATTTTAAGTTAGAATAATTTCATTGGTAAATTATTGGGTTTGTGATGGTAAGAGGTAGCGGGCCTATCTAGGAAATTTTTATAAAGGTGTAGCGATAAATAGAACAATAAAAGTAAATTTCAATATGAGGTATTAAGTTTTTGTGATAGCAATAGAATTATTGCTTGAGGCAAGAGTAGGATTCCTCGCAAGAATGATTAATCGAGGGTTGTATCATTTTCTTTTTTGGTGAATTTAAAATGTTACTTTATAGAGTCTAGTATATATTTTTGGGAATTAAGTTCGCATGTGTCAAATTATGCTAGTTGGGTTCACAAATACCATATTGTCATTCATTTGACTATTAAGGTTTTTTTTTTTGACGAAGAAGTCATGATTTTCTTGGAGATGACACTTGTACATTTTTACCAAAACATCTTCAATGATTCCAAGCGGATATGTAATAGAACTATCAGCCAACTGCAAAGTGATCATTGTGGGCTTCACCTCACCAAGTCCTAAGCTCCTGAAAACTGACAAAGGCATTAAATTAATGCTAGCTCCTAAATCGCAAAGTGCATTATTAAAATAAAAAGAACCAATTGTGCAAGGAATAGTAAAACTCCCTGGATCCTTAAGCTTTTATGGCATCTTCTTTTGTAGTATCGCACTGCACTCTTCAGTTAGATTTACCACCTCGTTCTCTAGCAGCCTCCGTTTCTTGGACATCACCTCTTTGATGAATTTTGCATAGTTCGGCATTTGTTCCAAAGCATCAGCAAAGGGGATGTTGATATGAATCTTTTTGAAAATCTCCAAGAATTTGGAGAACTTCTCATCTAAAGCTTTTTTCTTGAACCTCTGCGGGTAGGGGAGTGGAGCTTGTACATCGATTTTGGCTTAGCTTCAATCTTCTTCTCCTCAGCTTTCTTATCTTCAACAACAGCTTTTTCAGGAGTCTTGCTCTCAGGTTGGCACTCTTCTCTATCTACTTGCTTCCCACTCCTCAACGTGATAGCATTGCACTGTTTCTTGGGATTCACCTCAGTATTGGTAGGGAACTGGCCGCGGTTGTTGTCTTTCAGTGCGTTCGCCAACTGCCCTATGCTAGCCTCCATTGACTTCATCATGGCACCCATATTTACCACGTGTCTCCAAGCTGTCAATGCAACACTCAGTTCTCACCATCCTCTTACCTGATTCCTGCACAAAGGTACTAACAACGTCCTCCAAAGATGTCTTACCCTGACCCTTAATTGTGGTGTATCCTGGAGGAGGATTCAACACATTTTTATTGTTAGCATATGAAAATTTTTCATGATTACGCATACTAGGGTGATAAGTATTAAAGACAGGGTTACCTTTGTAGCCTCCATACTGTGATGACCCGAGTTCTAATCTCTCATTAATCAACACTGTTAGACAATAATCAAAGTCTAAACAATTAATCAACAATTCTAGACAATAATCAAAGTCTAAACAAAAGAATAAAAAAAAATTTTTTTTTTTTTTAAATGGATTGCCCTGCGCACGCGCGGGCATCACCCCTCGCGCGCGCGCCGACCAATGGGACCGAGGTCTCAAGAGCTGGCTCGCGCGCGCGGCGAGTACTTGCTCGCCCGTGCGCCGGCCACTACACCAGAAAAAAATGTTGGCTCAGCTGCTGTCAAAATGAAATCAAGCCTACAATTGATTCAAGATCATCTCCTACAAAAGTCTAGACATGGTTTAATCAATCATAACATCTAACATGCATTCTAACATGCTATAATTGTTAGGAATAAACCATTCCAAGGCTTTACAACATAATCAAAATCTCACAAACATGCAATAATCTTGTCATATAAAAACTAGTTCAAGATACAACATGTTGGAGTCAAATATTTGAAACATTACTCAAATTTCAAATATAATAACAAGACCTTTAGATCATCCTTAACAAGTCTTGATACAAGTAACTTCTAAAATGATCATGTTTACGACTCAATAAACTTCATGACAGTTCAAACAACTCCTAACTCGGATCCTCACACTATATCTCTTCAATCCTTGTTCTTCATGATTGCTTTTGCCCTGTTCCAATCCCCCTATTGCAATGACACATACAACAAAACAATAGCCGGATAACTCCGGTGAGAAATATATTTCCCAATAAAAGCAACTAAACATGCATATCAAACATATATCAAGATCATGATATAATAGTAAATACAATGCATGTTTTCAAAACAAGGTTCATTTCATCATTCGTCGGTTGGGATCCCGAGAAGTAGATATCATAACTAATCCACCGACTCTCCCGCTCGAGGTGGGGTTACTTATCTTTCTTCTCTAGACTTTGAAGCAATCATATATGCAAATCAGACGCTAGGCTAAATCAACCACCCAGGCCATACATATACGATTCCTCAAATCGTCTATTCGAACGTTTCCGTTCATTTCAAAATCAAGGAATAAGTCTTCAAGATGAATGCAACATATATCATCATCAAAGCATTCATTATATCAAGAACTTATTCAACAACTCAAAATAAAGCACATAAGAGCAATTAAGCAAACAAGTATGTGATTTAGGGGAACTCGATACAAACCATCTCGAGTTGTAATCCCAAACAAATAGTAGTCTACTTTTACCTTCGTATATTGTCCGTTCTGAATTCTTCAACCTCAAACATGTACATCCATCTTTGTTCAATTCAATCCTTTCAGAATCGAGTCGAAATCATCAGCACATCTTCAATCAAACCATTTCAAATTTCAAGCGAACTTCCTCGGTTCACTATTCGACTTCTTGAGTTGCTTGAGCTCGTAGCATGTCTGAAATATACAGATTGCATCTAACAAAATCAGTATACAATCCCAAGTTCATTAGCTCAATCGTAGACTATCCATATGGTTTCAAAACATAACCAATCATCGTAGCGATTGACAATCGGGAATCGTTACGGTATTGAATTCATTTCTAATTCCAATTCCATTCATACGGCTTTTCATATCCGTTCATTGTCATTCAACTTTTCAAACCAACAGCTATTATCATAAACATATCAAGGAACATCTCATCTCGAAAATCATCTATCAAACTTGTCTCAAAACATGAATCGACGGTGTAGCGATTAAAAATCGGTACCTGACAAAATATCGTATTCGAATCCATTTGTAATTCAAATCATACGTATATGCACTTCATGAACCAGCATTCATATCATCATATCCACATCTATAATCCTGGATATACATGCTAACATCAACACTGAATACCATTAACATGAATTCTTCAAGCCGGTATCGAATATACAAACAATAGAATTCCAAAAACATTCTAAACTCATAACATCTGATCTCTGCCCAATTTCGTTCTAAAAAAAATACTTAAAGTACTCAGAAACTTACATCAAGTCGAAGTACTTATCGCGAGGATTCCAGAACATCTTTCGGAATTGAAATCGGACGAACGGATCAAAAGTTACGGGGTTTTGAAAATTGGAAAGAAAAATGAATCAAAGGTCTCGGCTCTCGGCTCTCCTCTGTGCAAAATTCTGAATGAAATCTGAGTGATACACGTATTCATGCTGATAATTATAATTAAAATCAGATAAGTGTTGACTAATTTCCATTTAGTCCCTGAAACCTCAAAAATTGCAATTTAGTCCTCGGCCTTCGTTTTAATTCAATTTCAATCCTAAATAATTTAAGAATATTAGAATTTAAATCAAAACTCTAAATATTCCCAAATTAAATATACTCGGATTAAAATTAAATAAATTCGGATTAATCAAATAATCCTGGTTATTTGCAATTTAGCCCTTCAACGTCGATAATTGCAAATCACTCCCTGATCAGGTTAAATCTTCACAATTCATCTTCTTTAATTTCCGAAACATGAAATTAAATCTTCAATTCCATAAATATTCAAATCGAATATTTATTCTTTTAATTTAAGAATTCTCGGAATTTAATTCTCAAAATCCGCATATTCTCAAATTAAATATTTTCAGCTCGGAAATTAAATCTATCATTTTCATAACTTCTCAAATAAATATTAGCCCATAATATGGAATTTAATTCTCAAATTCCATAATTCATAATTTAATATTTTCGGGCCTTACAATTCCTCCCCTCTAAGAAATGATTTCGTCCTCGAAATCGTAATCAAATCAAATATCAAGTCTGATAGACTGAATGATTATCTAAAGTTATTCTCACTTCAATCATCAGTTGTACTCAAGTGGTGCAAGGAATTCTCTCTGAGTTGTTTCTATTCTAAATCAAGAATCTGTCGAATATTCGACTTATCTCAGAATCTTTTCATTAGTCCTCTTGTCTGATTTACGTCCACAGAAGGAATCTATCAATACTTCCTTACTTTAGATACATGAAACAATTCAGAATCATTGTATCAAGCTGAAAAGAATAAATCTTTCCCATCGTCAATTCCATCTGATATCTTATTCAATGAAGTTCAATATTCAACTTCATATTCTGAATCTGTAAATGAAATTCTGCTTTTTCTCTATTTTGAATTGAATGATGTTTCAAAAATAACTTTTCCGCTTAACTAATCAGTTTCAGCTTCACAAATTATATCTATCATTCAATTACTACTTCTGGTTCTTCTTTTCCGTTTTCATTTCATACAAATTCATTGTCAAATTCATTGTGTATTTCGAATCAACTCCGATCGGATATCGACAAATCATGTCTGATCTGATGTCATATACCTCGGTAATATCATTACAACACAAGAAAAATCGGAGTTCTTTTCAATATCATATCATTATCTCAAAATCGGCTCAATAGCTATTACAGGAATTATAATCCTCAAGTGGCAACATATCAAATCAAATAATACCGAATCAGGTATTAAAGTTCTGAGAATATCGTCAATATGTGGAAAATCGACTCAGATAATCCATCAATCGAATTCAACTCTCAGATCATCAGTCAATCAATCGATGCCACATTCTGTCAAATAAATCTAAAGTCTTAATTCGGACAATAGATTTTAATCATTCCTGTATTTTCATCATATCTCTATCTTCTTCATGGATCTGAATAGATAGCTGTTCTTCACATCTCATACAGAGTATTCTACCAAATTCTGATTAGTCTATTCGGACTATCAATTAATCAGAGTATAATATGTTATAGTCACAGATTTCAAAGTATTCAGAAATGTGGATAATTGGTATCATATCAGATAAAAATTCATTCTCACAAATTCGATTCATCATCTCTGACTATTCTTCTCATTCAAGGATAATATATTGTACCTTTTCCTCAAAAAGTACTCAAAATCTTCGGATCTTCTGTATTAAAATTAATAGTAAACCCAAATGTTTCAATCTGAAACATTATTTCCTGGCTTACTGTTCATCTTGCAACGAATTTAATCATAATTCAGTGACTTGTTCATACAGACAGATCATCGTATACAGTAATGTTCATGAATCAATTCATAACTACCACATGTTTACCTCATCTATACTGTTTTATCACGGTAGTTGTGGCAAAATATTCTTTCAAATTATAATCTTGGTTCAATGTTTGGAGTCTCCAAACTAATACTGAATTCATCTGATCAACGATTTTCAATTTCATCAGAAATTTTCTGTACATTTAACTTCACAAACGTACTAATTCTGTTACTTCTATTTGCTTTATCAAAAGATAAAACAATTATCAAATGAATATCGAATTCATAGTTGTGCAATTCTTCAAATTCGGATATCTCTTTTCGGAAATATCAAGCACAATCAACTAACCAATCATAATATAATTCATTCATTCGGATCTGAGGCTTCAATTCATATCTCAATCTGGCATTCTGTACTGAATTCTAATCATTTCAGTTTACTTTCTGTGTTGCTTTTATCTTCTGAACAAGTCTGCCTTACTTCCAATCGAAAAACAATCAGTCTGCTTGGTGTTATATTCATCTGAATATTCAAATCAGAATACACAGAAATCTGAAATCAATTCATCGGATGCCTATTTCATTCCTTATTCATATCTCCAAATACCGACAAATCATATCATCTAACCCAAAAATCAGGGATCAGATTCAAATTCTTCTATCAGTTACGAGTCACAATCTTAAATACGCCGAAGTAACATCAAAGGATCAATAATTCTCAAAATCAAAAGAAATAAATCAAGATTGAGAAAATTCCTCAATCAAGGTCATCCAAAATCGAATCTTCTGGATAACAAACTCTACAAAGTGAAAACAACTCACTTGCATCACATAACTCAGAATGAGTAAATCACTCAGGCTCCATGAACAAAACAAAAAGAGCCACTCGAAATAAAATATTTCAAGAATTATATGTCCAAATGATGTATTCGATTCAGCATAATCACAGAAAAGACTCATCTGTAACTGATTTTCATATCATCATCTATCTTTCTGTTAAACCTCAAGATTAATCTTCAATTCATAATCTCATCAAGTCGGTAATTCATAAATTCTTCAATTATTCAATTCAATATTGAATTCCAGTTCACAACTTAAACTAAAGTCAAAAATCTTACTGGAACATATCTGTAATCTCTATTCAGTAGCGTACTTATCAATGCTAATTTAGATCTTGAACATATCTCGTGCATCGAATATACTGATTTCGGAATATTTCTGTAATCAAACATCATATATCAAACCGAAATCACAGAATCTTAATTCGAGATTCTATATCATATCATCATATTCATATGCACACTATGTTCTTGTTGATCTAATTTTATCGCTTCTTATCATCATACTGATTGGTTAAATCACAAAATCCAGTGATTCAATAATCTGAAACTATCACTAATCAGTACTTAGGTAAATTCTCTCATGAACAATATCATGTTCAGTTTCAGTTCATCGAAGCAATAGTTCTATTCTTCAGTTCTATTCACAAAATCTCTTTTCTGATACAGAGGTAATCATATAATAAGCTTTCAGCTATCATATATTTATTGCACCTACAACATAAACAGGTTACCTGTAAATCTCATTCTCAGGTGCAATGTTATTCTAATCCTCTGTATACTTTTGCTATTTATTCATTGAATAAATTTTAGCACATCAGTCTGACTTGTCCTTACACTGTTTGTTCAGATATCCTCTTCCACAAAAAGTGTAATAATTTCTAATATACTCTGCATTCAGAATCAGACTAATTCATCTCGATTCGCTAGAGTTAGAGATTTATTTTCATATCATGCACTTCATATCTGTTCTGCAATAAAACTTGTAGATAAAGTTGTGAGTATCTCACATACTCTTTCATGTCTACAATTTCATTCTCCTAACTCATCATTCAGCTTCAATTCTTTTAGACAAAGCTATGTCTTTAAACAAAATGTTTCAGTCGTCAACATTTATTCAGACATAATCTGCGGATTCAAGCCATTAAATAATTCACTCAATCTTGAGCTTTTCCTCATCTACAATTCAAAGAATTGTAATAGTCTTGAAAATTCTACTAAAGCATTCCTCACATTCAAAAAGATGCAACTTCTACATGGTATATTTTCTTTCTCATCATTTCTATCTGTTGTGGCAAAGAAGTATAAACAAAATTATATTCTAAGCACTTACCAACAATCAACATACCTCTGCCTTCTTATCATTTCTTTATCAAAATCCCTCAGCTGGTTGCTAGATTTCGAAGTTGGTATTCAATCAATCTGATCCAATAGTTAAACAACTAATCAAGTTCTTCAAACCAACTACAACCCTCAACATCATCAATTTGCTAATCTTCTATGCTGTTCAATCAGAGATACTTCATTCAGCTGAGCAATACCGTTCTGTTCTGTTCAATCTGACCATACCATTCTGTTCAGTCTGGCCATACTATCTGTCAGTCTGGGGTGCTTACATCACCCAAAGAACATATGGGTGCTTACATCACCCGGGAAAAATCTTATAACAAAACAGTAAAAATGCCAAATAGTTACAAATCAGTAAATCAGGCAGTTCAATTTCAAAGATAGATCATGCTCACATGCAATTTATCAATTTATCGAATTATCAAATCAAGTAATGCATAATCATGCAATACAATCAATGCATGTGACTCGATCTACCCCGCTCAGCTTCTATCTCAGTCCAAGAATTTAGGGCTCTGATACCACCTGTTGTGATGACCCGAGTTCTAATCTCTCATTAATCAACACTGTTAGACAATAATCAAAGTCTAAACAATTAATCAACAATGCTAAACAATAATCAAAGTCTAAACAAAAGAATAAAAAATTTTTTTTTTTTTTTTTAAATGGATTGCCCTGCGCACGCGCGGGCATCACCCCTCGCGCGCGCGCCGACCAATGGGACCGAGGTCTCAAGAGCTGGCTCGCGCGCGCGCGAGTACTTGCTCGCCCGTGCGCCGGCCACTACACCAGAAAAAAATGTTGGCTCAGCTGCTGTCAAAATGAAATCAAGCCTACAATTGATTCAAGATCATCTCCTACAAAAGTCTAGACATGGTTTAATCAATCATAACATCTAACATGCATTCTAACATGCTATAATTGTTAGGAATAAACCATTCCAAGGCTTTACAACATAATCAAAATCTCACAAACATGCAATAATCTTGTCATATAAAAACTAGTTCAAGATACAACATGTTGGAGTCAAATATTTGAAACATTACTCAAATTTCAAATATAATAACAAGACCTTTAGATCATCCTTAACAAGTCTTGATACAAGTAACTTCTAAAATGATCATGTTTACGACTCAATAAACTTCATGACAGTTCAAACAACTCCTAACTCGGATCCTCACACTATATCTCTTCAATCCTTGTTCTTCATGATTGCTTTTGCCCTGTTCCAATCCCCCTATTGCAATGACACATACAACAAAACAATAGCCGGATAACTCCGGTGAGAAATATATTTCCCAATAAAAGCAACTAAACATGCATATCAAACATATATCAAAATCATGATATAACAGTAAATACAATGCATGTTTTCAAAACAAGGTTCATTTCATCATTCGTCGGTTGGGATCCCGAGAAGTAGATATCATAACTAATCCACCGACTCTCCCGCTCGAGGTGGGGTTACTTATCTTTCTTCTCTAGACTTTGAAGCAATCATATATGCAAATCAGACGCTAGGCTAAATCAACCACCCAGGCCATACATATACGATTCCTCAAATCGTCTATTCGAACGTTTCCGTTCATTTCAAAATCAAGGAATAAGTCTTCAAGATGAATGCAACATATATCATCATCAAAGCATTCATTATATCAAGAACTTATTCAACAACTCAAAATAAAGCACATAAGAGCAATTAAGCAAACAAGTATGTGATTTAGGGGAACTCGATACAAACCATCTCGAGTTGTAATCCCAAATAAATAGTAGTCTACTTTTACCTTCGTATATTGTCCGTTCTGAATTCTTCAACCTCAAACATGTACATCCATCTTCGTTCAATTCAATCCTTTCAGAATCGAGTCGAAATCATCAGCACATCTTCAATCAAACCATTTCAAATTTCAAGCGAACTTCCTCGGTTCACTATTCGACTTCTTGAGTTGCTTGAGCTCGTAGCATGTCTGAAACATACAGATTGCATCTAACAAAATCAGTATACAATCCCAAGTTCATTAGCTCAATCGTAGACTATCCATATGGTTTCAAAACATAACCAATCATCGTAGCGATTGACAATCGGGAATCGTTACGGTATTGAATTCATTTCTAATTCCAATTCCATTCATACGGCTTTTCATATCCGTTCATTGTCATTCAACTTTTCAAACCAACAGCTATTATCATAAACATATCAAGGAACATCTCATCTCGAAAATCATCTATCAAACTTGTCTCAAAACACGAATCGACGGTGTAGCGATTAAAAATCGGTACCCGACAAAATATCGTATTCGAATCCATTTGTAATTCAAATCATACGTATATGCACTTCATGAACCAGCATTCATATCATCATATCCACATCTATAATCCTGGATATACATGCTAACACCAACACTGAATACCATTAACATGAATTCTTCAAGCCGGTATCGAATATACAAACAATAGAATTCCAAAAACATTCTAAACTCATAACATCTGATCTCTGCCCAATTTCGTTATAAAAAAAATACTTAAAGTACTCAGAAACTTACATCAATCGAAGTACTTATCGCGAGGATTCCAGAACATCTTTCGGAATTGAAATCGGACGAACGGATCAAAAGTTACGGGGTTTTGAAAATTGGAAAGAAAAATGAATCAAAGGTCTCGGCTCTCGGCTCTCCTCTGTGCAAAATTCTGAATGAAATCTGAGTGATACACGTATTCATGCTGATAATTATAATTAAAATCAGATAAGTGTTGACTAATTGCCATTTAGTCCCTGAAACCTCAAAAATTGCAATTTAGTCCTCGGCCTTCGTTTTAATTCAATTTCAATCCTAAATAATTTAAAAATATTAGAATTTAAATCAAAACTCTAAATATTCCCAAATTAAATATACTCGGATTAAAATTAAATAAATTCGGATTAATCAAATAATCCTGGTTATTTGCAATTTAGCCCTTCAACGTCGATAATTGCAAATCACTCCCTGATCAGGTTAAATCTTCACAATTCATCTTCTTTAATTTCCGAAACATGAAATTAAATCTTCAATTCCATAAATATTCAAATCGAATATTTATTCTTTTAATTTAAGAATTCTCGGAATTTAATTCTCAAAATCCGCATATTCTCAAATTAAATATTTTCAGCTCGGAAATTAAATCTATCATTTTCATAACTTCTCAAATAAATATTAGCCCATAATATGGAATTTAATTCTCAAATTCCATAATTCATAATTTAATATTTTCGGGCCTTTCACATACCCTCGGTTAGCCCATAGGATTTATATAATTCACTTCTTCTAGAGACTGAGATCCTTCAACTCCAGTTGAATCTGCAACATTAATCTTATTCAAAGAAGCTATCTGTGTAGTCAGTGCAGATAATTGAGCAGTGATGGATGTGAGAGGATCCACTGCATATACTCCAGCTGGTTTCATGACTCCCATACGCTCAGATGGCCATTGGAAACTATTGATTGTCATCTGTTTCAGCATATCGTAGGCCTGTACATGGTCCTTTGCAAATATAGTACCTCCAGCCGCAGAATCCACATTCATCCTCGTAGGTGCATTCAGTCCGTTGTAAAATCACTCGATCTGTTCCCAATCTGCAAAATTGTGGTTAGGACAACGTCTAAGTAATTTTTTGTACCTTTCCCACGCCTTATAGAGCTGTTCATTGTCCATCTGCCTAAAGGTGCTGATCTCTATCTTCAACTGGGTGGACTTGGCAGGTAGAAAATATTTAGCAAGAAATTTTTTTGCCATCCCCTCCCAAGTAGTGATGCTTCCTAGCGGCAGTGATTGCAACCAACTCCTTGCTTGATCCCTGAGAGAAAACGGAAACAAGCGTAAGCGTATAATATACTCAGATACACCATTAATTTTTACTGTATCGGTTATCTCCAAGAAAGTGCGTATGTGTAGGTGAGGATCAGCAGTGGCGCTCCCATTGAATTGGTTTGATTGCACCATGTTAATTAACACCGGCTTCAGTTCAAAATTGTTGGCGTTAATGGTCCCTCGAGCGATTCTAGAATAGTGAGTCTGGATCGTCGGTCTGAAGTGGTCTCTAATTGGCACCACAGGAGCTTGTTGTGCTTCTTCTTCAGCCATGTTCCTTAATTCTTCTCTTCTCGCTCTACTCAAAGCACGTGCAGTTCGTTCGATCTCCGGATCAAAAAGTAGAGAATTCGCACTTTGAGATCGTCGCATAAACTGCAATTAAAATAAGAAGAAATCAATTAGTAAATTTAAATAAAATAAATAAAACTCTAAATTAAAATCTAGACTAATTGGTAACAAGAATAAAAATAATCAAAATTTACTCCCCGGCAACGGCGCCAAAAACTTGTTGTGAAAAAAATGCTCGCAAGCGTACGAGTGTCAAGTTTTAATATAGTGAATGAATCAAGTATCGTTCCCTCATAGAGTAAATTAAAAATATTTAGTACTTGTAATTAAAATAGTCCAAACTTTATCTAGAAAATCAATATTTGAAAATTTTGCAGAAAAATAAAATAATTAAAGAGTTTTAATAGCACGCACACAACTTTCAGATAAATATCAATCAGAGAAAAATGGTCTAGAGGTTTAGATTTCACCTGGTTTCAACAACAGTCAATCCTAATTAATTAATCTTCATGAATTTCAGTCAATTAATAGCCAAGAACACTTAAGTTAATTATTTCCTTCTCCCGAGCAACAAATAATGTTTATCAACTACAATTCAATTCCAATATCCCTATTAAGAATTTATCGCAGTGATCTATCACAAAACAATGTTCTTTTTAAAACCTCTGTTAAAATCATATACTCTCCCGAGTTATATAAATAATTAACAGTGTATTTTCTAATGGTCCTATTCAAAATCCCCTCTCCCGAGTGCCAGATTTCAAATAAATATAACAAATCAATTATTGATCAAGTAATTGAAAAGACAATCAATTCCAGAAAAAATAATTAATCTAGAAGAAACTCAATTCAATAAAATCAAAAATTCATAAAAGCGTCTACACCAGGTTCCATCTGAACTCTAGACTCTTAAAAAATTAGTTCATAATAAAATTCTGAATAAAACAAAACATGTTCAAAAATCTAGACATGAATTCAGAATTAAATAAATAAAAGATAAGAATCAAATCCGTCGTCGACGCCGTGTCCGGTCGATCGATCTCTGTCTTCATTCTTCAATTAAAAGCTCAAAAATCCTTCAAGAAAATCACGATCAAACTCTGTTTCTCTGATATGTATTGTGATTGTGGCGGCCCCTCTGATTTCAGACTTTAATTCCCTTTATATACCGTGCACAAAAGCCCAATAAAAAGCCCATAAAATATAAAAGTTTCCTCCCCGATAAATAAAAGTCCATGCACGGGCGCTCCAAATAGCAGGCGGGCGCGCATAACGCTCTGAAATTTACTTTCTCTCGCCTTCAACACATAGCGTGATAGCGCTTCTTCCTCCTTCATTAGCGCTTAATAGTAGCGCTAACGTTTAAGGCCCACTAAGAAGCCCATATTCTTTCTTGATTCTTTCCTGTACGTTCCTTTTCTTCTTTTCTCCTCCTTTTTATTTTCTTTAATTCTTTTCTTTAATTATTTTCTCCAATTTTTTCTTCTTCCACCACAATAATTCTTATTTTCCCCATTATTTTCATAATTCTCTGCAAGCACAAAAACAACACAACTAGCGCATAAATCTGCTCGAAACAAATATTTAATCATTAGAATCATATATAAATTAAGTGTATAAAATACATTTATTAAGAACATAATTTCCCCTCCTGTTTCAATTCTTGCGGATGCTCAGGCAGTCACAATCAATGTCTCAGACGCTAACGAAATCAGCCCCATTGCCAAACCTGCTTCAACTTCTCTTGTTGCACTTGAATCTTCTGACTATGATCTAGAAAGCATCATAGAAAATCTTCGATCTACAATGTAGAGTCTTAGCAATCACATTCAAGGACAAGATGCCGGTATTTCAAACTCTAGATTGTCTATTATGTCTCGCCTCAATGGACTATCGTCTGAGATCGGCAGATGCGTCACGGATTTTGATTGACTTGAGGACCAATAACTAGCTTATTCAAACCAATTAGAGTGCAATGGATTCCCAACTTAATATTCTTAAGCTAAAACACCTATACGGATTCTGTTAGACTCGTGTGCATCATTTACAAGCTTATTACAACATATATTGGCATTTGCAATGATCTATACATTGTAAAAGAGTGCTGAAGACACCATATTGTCTTAATCTAATCAATTTGAGTCAATTGGAGTCCCTACTTGATAATATTACACTAAAACACCTATATGAATTTTGATTGACTTGTGGACCAATAACTAGCTTATTCAAACCAATTAGAGTGCATTGAATTCCCAACTTAATATTCTTAAGCTAAAACCCCTATACGGATTCTGTTAGACTCGTGCATCATTTACAAGCTTATTACAACATATATTTGTATTTGCAATGATCTATACATTGTAAAAGAGTGATGAAGACACCATATTGTCTTAATCTAATCAATTAGAGTCCATTTGAGTCCCTACTTGATAATATTACGCTAAAACACCTATACGGATTTTGATTGACTTGTGGACCAATAACTAGCTTATTCAAACCAATTAGAGTGCATTGGATTCCCAACTTAGTATTCTTAAGCTAAAACACCTATACGGATTCTGTTAGACTCGTGCATCATTTACAAGCTTATTACAATTTATATTGGCATTTGCAATGATTTATACATTGTAAAAGAGTGATGAAGACACCATATTGTCTTTATCAAATCAATTAGAGTCCATTGGAGTCCCTACTTGATAATATTACGCTAAAACACCTATACGGATTATGATTGACTTGTAGACCAATAACTAGCTTATTCAAACCAATTAGAGTGCATTGGATTTCCAACTTAATATTCTTAAGTTAAAACACCTATACGGATTCTGTTAGACTCGTGCATCATTTACAAGCTTATTACAACATATATTTGTATTTGCAATGATCTATACATCGTAAAAGAGTGATGAAGACACCATATTGTCTTAATCTAATCAATTAGAGTCCATTAATGTCCCTACTTGATAATATTATGCTAAAACACCTATACGGATTTTGATTGACTTGTGGACCAATAACTAGCTTATTCAAACTAATTAGAGTGCATTGGATTACAAACTTAATATTATTAAGCTAAAACACCTATACGGATTCTGTTAGACTCGTGCATCATTTACAAGCTTATTACAACATATATTGGCATTTGCAATGATCTATACATTGTAAAAGAGTGATGAAGACATCATATTGTCTTTATCTAATCAATTAGAGTCCATTGGAGTCTCTACTTGATAATATTAAGCTAAAACACCTATACGGATTTTGATTGACTTGTGGACCAATAACTAGCTTATTCAAATCAATTAGAGTGCATTGGATTCCCAACTTAATATTCTTAAGCTAAAACACCTATACGGATTCTGTTAGACTCTGTAAGGCCCTGAAAATATGAATATTAATTATGGAATTAGAGATTTAAATTTCGTATTTGGAAAATATTCAATTTGGAATTTATGGAAATTAGAGATTTATTCCGAGCCAAAAATATTTAATTTTAGAATTTACGGGTTTTGAGAATTAAAATTCGGGATTCTTAAATTAAAAGAATAAATATTCTAATTGAATATTTGTGGGATTTAAGATTCAAATTCCATGTTCCGAGAATTAAAGGATTTAATTGGAAGAAGAAACTCGAGCAGGGACTGAACTGCAAATATCAAAGTTTCAGGGGCTAAACTGCAAAAATGGGATTTGACTTGTCAACAAGAGATTTATATTACACTTTGCATGTGTATATATTCCCTTCAGCAACAGTAATACTGAGAGAGAGATGGATGAAGGTTCCAAGGACCAATTTGCAATTATTAAGAAATTCAAGGACCAAAGGGCAAAATTCCAATTGTTGGCAAGTGGACTACACGTGGCTTTGTATATATGAATTGCATGTATTCCACTCAGCAAAATGAACGAAGGGAAGCAGAAACATTGAAGAAGAAGCTCTCATGGCCGATTCTTGTCTTCCAATTTTTATAGAACTCGATCCGGCCGATAGAATTTCAAATTGATCGTATGTTTGCGATCACGGCTTTGAGTGCTACACTTTGACGTAAGTTTGGCTAAATTCTACCGTGTTTTAATTTTAAGATGTTGTTAGAATTAAGATTTGATTGTATAAACGTGTTCTAGTATATACGACGATAGCATATTTAAGTCGGTCCGCAAAAAGATCGTCGTTTGGACATGTTTACAGTTTTTGCAAGATTTTAGAGAATTCTGAAATATTGGAGATGGTATTTTCGAAATTGGGCTGATAGATTGAATATATTATGAGTTGTATATGGTAGAAATATTGATGTTAATGTTTTTGGAATTATCGAATTCGAATCGTTACGCCGTCGATTCTCGTTTGTCGAATTTTTGGAAAATGAAAGTGTTAATTTCGAAATTGAAGTGATGGGATGATAGTATTATGAGTTAGATATCAATGTTTGATTGATGTTTAAAGTATTAGAATCATCGGTTTCGAATTACTTCGCCATCGGTTGAATTTTTGGTTAATGGGACAAGATTTGAAGTTGATGAAACCTTGATGAGTTGAAATGAATTTGAGAAGCTAATGAGGAGTTGTATAAACCTTAATTTCAGAACTTGAAGTTGAAGGTATCGAAGTCGAGTTGACGAGTCCGGAATTGATTTGAGCTTGAGCTATAAGTTGGACACAACTAGAGTTGAAATCACAAGAAGGATTGAGCAGAATTCTGGACAGCTTATGTTTGATCAAGTAGTGCGAGAGTTTCAGAGGTTTGAGTTCAGATTAAAGGTATGATTCGACATTAATTCGACAGGTAGAATAACTCGAAAACATGGTGGTTTTCGAGTTTATTAAATCACATACATGCATGATTAGGTGTTTTACTTAATCTTATATGATTCTATGAATTACTTGACTTAGTTGATTGAGTTAATTGATATATGAGTTGTTTTCTTCCAACATGATTTCTTGTTGAGATATATGATGGATAATTTATTTGAGATTGTTGGTTTAGATTATTTTGAAGTGTTGAGTTGTGGTAGATTGATTATAGAGTTGAAAGTAAACCCTTTGAGCCACAATTCTTTCGAAACCTTGAAAACAGAATTGAAAAAAAAATATTGGACTGGTTGATTGACTTTTATTATGTGGCTTAATGCTTTATGTTTCTTATGCATTCATATTGAGCCAAACCTTTGATTTCAGCGGGCAGAACAACCCTTTTTGTTTAGATGTTTTGGGGGCTATACTGCGAGTGGCCTGGGTGTAGAGGTTCATCTAGAGTCAGTATACTCCTTATAGTCGCACCAAAGTCTAGGAGAGTGAGATACGTGACACCACCTCGATTGGCAGAGTTGGTGAGTCGTTACGTGATCTCATCCTCGGGATCCCAAAAGCACAGCAGCAACCCCATGTTTATCAGAGTTGATATACCTATTTTAAAGACATGCATATCATTAGTTTGATTTGATTATGTTGTCTTGAAAGCATATTGTTGTTATATTACATGTATTGCTTGTTATGTTTCTTTTACTGGGAATATCATTCTCATCGGATTTATCCGGCTGTTGCTTTGTTTTGTTTTTGTACTTGGCGATAGGAGGGGCAAGATCAAGTCAGCGAAGACCTGGTTAGCATCAAGAGGGAGAGTTAGTCGTGGGACTTGGTTTAGAAGTCGATTTCAGCATGTCAACCTAGTTATGTTATAACATGTTTAGGTATTGAACTTCATGTATTATTCGGAGAATCAGTGATTGTAACACATGTTTATGGTTTGAATGTTTGGAATGGATTTTGGATTGAGTTGGCTAGTTTATTTCTTGTTTTTTTTTGTTCTGGTGCAGGGTACGAAAGGTTTGCTATTTTTGGCAGACCCAGCGCCCTCCCTTTTCGAGCAAACCAGAAAGTTTTTTGTTTTGGCCGCGCTCGATCTGTTGTTTTTAGCAGATCGAGCGCAACCCCTGTTGAGCAGGACAGTAGGCTGAATAGTTGGAGGCACCCGGTCTGCAGTTTTTAATAGACCTAGCGCACCCCCTTTTAAAAAAAATTTGTTTTACTTTTAGTCTTGGATCTTGTATGCTTAATTGTTGTTTAATCCGAGATTAGTTGTTTAGAACCGAGTTATCGCATTAAGTGGTATCAGAGCGATAAGTTCTTGGTTGAACTAGAGTGAGCGGGGTAGATCGAGTCTGTGTGTATTGATTCCTCGTATGTGTTTAAATTATTTGTTGTTTAATTAATTCCGTGCGAGCATGCTTTATTATTGAAAATTATTTGAATTACATGACTATGTGATTTAAATTTATAAAGCATGATCTACTTGAGATATAATTGTTTCTGTTATCTACTGGTATCCGATTTTCTGAGAGGTTGAAAGGGCACCGCATTGTAGCGATTGAGATATCTTGTGTCCTCAACTTTGATTATCAGATGGGTCCTCGTCGAGTTATTAACAGAAACCCGCTGCCAGTTACTCCACCGAATGAACAAGCTAGTACTGAAACTGTTCAGATGGATGCTACAGCAACTCCTATGGAAACCTTGCTAAAGAGGTTTTAGTCGTTTAATCCGCCTTTGTTGCTAGGTACGAAGAATCCGATTGATTGTGAAAGCTGGTTGGACAACATAGACCAGTTGTTCGATTCCCTTGATTACTCTGACGACCGCCGAACTAGGTTATTCATTCATCAGCTTCGTGGTGTTTCTAACTACTGGTGGATCACGACGAAGAGATCCATGGAGAATCTAGGTACAGTTGTTACTTGGTCTCTTTTCAAAATTGAGTTTTATAAGCGGTTTTTCCCTGTTTCGTACCGAAAGGACAAGGGAGCAGAGTTTGTCAATCTGAGGCAAGGGAACTTGAACATTGACGAGTATGTTGCCATGTTCGATAGTCTGTTGCGTTTTGCACCGCATGTCGCTGACAATGAAGAAGCCAAAGCCGATCAATTCATCAATGGCTTGAATCCCTACATCTTCACGTTGGTAAACACTGCTAGGCTTGATAACTTTGTGGATGCCATGAATCACGCAAAGGGAGCTGAAGCGGGTTTGTGGAGACAGAGAGGAAATCAGATGGTACCTCAGTAGCCTAGACAGTCTCAGAACCAACCGTCTCAGCATCAAAATCAGCCACCACAGTATCAGAACCAACAGTAGAAGCATGAAGGTGGAAGCAGTGGGGCAAGCATAAAGGATCATTAAAAAGCAAGAGGGAAAAAGTTCAAGAGGCAGGGGAATAGTTCTTCTAGTTCCAGTGGTTCCAAGAAATTCGGTTCAGGACAGAGTTCTGGATCATCATCTTTGTTTTGCAACAAGTGTGGAGGTAGACACTCATCGGATCAGTGTGTAGGGGTTTTGGGAACTGCAATACCTGTCAGCAACCGGGACACTTTTCTAAGGTGTGCCCTCAGCGTAGTAGAGATCGAGCCCAGAGTGAGAGTTCATCTAGACCTACAGCTCAGCCTGAGAGACAATCTTCTGCAGTTCACTCCTTCCAGCCTCAGCAGCAGAACAGACAGGGAGGTAATCCTAGTGCGAACCAGCCTCCGAGACAGCAGGCACCAGTCTTTGCTTTGACAAAGGATCAGGCTCAGGCAGCATCGGACGATGTTATAGCAGGTAAATGTTTGATTTTCTGTTATTCTGATCATGTTTTGATATATACAGGTTCTTCCCATTCTTTTATCTCTGAGAAATTTGTGTTGATGCATGCTTTACAAACTGAGTTGTTGCCTACTGTAGTAGCTGTTACTTTACCTTTGGGTAGAGGAATTGTTTCTGTCAGATTAGTCAGGAACTGTGAACTCTGTTTTGAGGGAAATTTGTTAGAGTTTGACTGTATTGTGCATGGGCTGTAAGATTTTGACTGTATAGTTGGTATAGATGTTTTAACCAAGTATAGGGCAACCGTCGATTGTTTTCTGAAGGTTGTCAGATTCAGACCTGAAATGGCAGATGAGTGGAAATTCTTTGGTAAGGGTTCTCGATCTAGAATTCCTTTGATTTCAGTGTTATCTATGACTCATTTGTTACAGAGAAGTGCAGAGGGATTTTTGGTTTATGCAGTTGATGTACTGAAATCTAACCCTGAATTGGCTGATATACCAGTGGTTAGAGATTTTGCGGATGTGTTTCCGGAAGATGTTCCTAGATTGCCGCCTATTCGAGAGATCGAATTCAGCATCGATTTAGTGTCAGGTACTCAACCTATTTCCAAAGCTCCGTATCGTATGGCAATGGTTGAATTGATAGAGTTGAAGGAGCATCTTGAGGATTTGATTGCCAAGGTATCATCAGACATAGTGTATCGCCTTGGGGTGCTCCTGTTCTATTTGTTCGGAGGAAGGATGGTTCTATGTGGCTCTGTATTGACTACCGTCAACTGAATCAGGCTACCGTCAAGAACAAGTATTCGTTACCCCATATAGATGACCTTTTTGATCAGTTGCAGGGTTCTTCTGTCTATTCATAGATTGATCTGAGGTCAGTTTATCATCAGCTGAGAGTTTGTGAGGAAGATGTTCCTAAGACCGCATTCAGAACGAGGTATGGTCATTTCGAGTTTATAGTCATGCCGTTCGGTTTGACAAACGCTCCAGCATTTTTATGGGTTTGATGAACCGTATCTTTCAGCAATTTTTAGATGAGTTTGTGATTATCTTCACCGATGATATTCTTATCTACTTGAAGAACCGTACTGACCATGCAGAGAATTTGAGGATCGTCTTGAAGATTTTGCGAGTTGAGCAGTTGTTTGCTATGCTATCTAAGTGTGAATTCTGGTTGGATCGAGTGGTCTTTCTCGGTCATATTATTTCAGGAGATGGGATTTCTGTCGATCCCAGCATGATTGAAGTGGTTATGAATTGTCCTAGACCGACATCAGCACCTGAGACTACAAAATGACTACAAAACTCCTCCTTCTTCTTCTTCTTCCCAAAATGGAACATACCTCGTGAACCACGAGATCCAGATGAAGTAGTAGGAGTAGAAGAAGACGTAGGTCCAGATTGCACAACAGATTGAGCTCGAGGCTCAAAATATCCACTAGGCTGTCCTGGCATCATCAACTGTGCCCGCCTGTTGCTAGTCTCCACAAGACGGCAACGGTTCACTAAAGTCTCAAAAGATACCAGGTCATCACAAACGACAACCTGAGAGTAGATATCTTGGTTCAAATCTTGTAGAAAGATATCATACTTCGACGCATCACTCTCATTGATATGAGGACGGAAAGGTAACAGATCAAGAAATCGTTGCTGATATTGATCAATAGTCATTGATCCTTGCCTCAAAGTAAGCAACTCCATAGATCGTGCTTGGCAAACAGCCGGAGGAAAATACAATTTCTGGAATTTCCGACAGAATTCCCCCCAAGTCACCTGTCCTCTCTCAGTACGTGCCTGAGCAGCTTTGGCATCCCACCAAAAAACGTGTTCGATCCTCTAGAACAAATTCTAGAACTTCCAATTTCTGATCCTCAGTACAATCGAAAGCACGAAAAGTACTCTCGAGTTTAGACATCCAACTCCTCGCCTGTTCAGGATTCTCGCCTCCCACCAAAGGTTTCGGTCCTACTTGTATGGACTTATTGATAGAGTAGCGACGTCTACCCTCATGATGACGGTGTTGATCATCATGATGGCGGTGATGACGATGATGATGACCACCTCCCTGGCCAACACTACCGTGACTCTCGTCAGCCATATCCTGAAAAGAATTGCACATTAAAATCCCAAATGCGCAAGAATTACTCAAAACTAATTCTAAATCCCAAGTACTAATCCCAAAATCTAAGCATGCTCTAATACCAAAAATGTAGTGACCCTGCATGGTATCACCTACTAACTGGCAACTAATAGCATGCATTAAACTTAATACAACAAAATAACTTAACAGAGTAAAACATGCGGAAACAAAACCATAATTTACATATCAGCTTAGTAACATAATCCAGGCTTAAATCTGTAGTGATACAACCAAATCGAAACAGTAAACATTATACAGCTATATCGAATCCTGCTGTATAAAATCCTCAAGACTCCTGCTCCCTAGTCCTGCCTTGAACTACCAGCTCCGTCCATCCTGCGACCTGCCCCATGGAATAGGGTGTCCACGATAACAACTAGGACGTGAGCGCTAACGCCCAGTACATAGACATGAGTAAACATATGTATATAATGCATGCAACATGATGACTGGTAAAGGGTCATCTGAAAAGTCATGCTCAGTACCGGCGCCACATGAGTGCTGCTACCGCACGGATCAACCTCTGGGTGCAACCACACTCGTCTAGTACACCAGAGTAGACAGACATAAATGCCCCCGCCGTCGCGGTACTCTCAGTGACAGACTATCGAGTATAGAGCTGAGTGGCTCTATAGTCAGGTATAACAAGGTATAGGCTCAACGTGTATATGCACATGACATATGAATATAGAAAGCGGTAAATCATATATCATGTCATATAATAATGCCAAATAAATGCAACATATAAACATGTATACTCGCTAGCAATCTCAGTCAATGTGTACGTAACTCTAGGATTATGCTAAATTCTAGGTTCCAAAACCTTCACTACATAAATTCTATAAACCTTAACTATGCTAATAAGTACTCCCAAAACTTAAATAAACATGATTAAGGAAATTCCAAATGGGTTAACGGAGTCCAGAAATGGATTCAGGACACTCAAAAATGGTCGGGAAGGTTCCAAGGGTTCGGATGGTTCGAAGGCTCCGAACCGGGTTAGGAGGATCCGAACTGGATCGTAGGATCCGAACCAAAGATCGGAGGATCCGAACTCGGATCGGAGGCTCCAAAGATAATGTGTCATGGGTGACATCATTGATGGGACTTCAGAGGATCCGAAGTCAGGATCGGAGGCTCCGAAGTCAGGAACGGGGGATCCAAACCAGTTCGGAGGATCCGAAGTCGAGTTCGGACCGCCCGAACTTCGCCTATAAATAGAGGTCCGAAATTTCATTTTCAACACGCACCTCTCCTTTTCCTCTCTCAATTCCTAGGCCTTCTAACTCAGATCTAGGGAGTTCTAGGCATCCTATTGGGAATCCGGAAGTGGCATAGCGATCCCGACGTCGAGGCGAAGATGTGCCTAAGTTTTGAGGCAATTGTCATCAGCGGGCTGACGACGAACGCAGGTATAGCTATGGTCTCCTTAAATTATTTAGGATTATGCAATAGCTTAATTAAGGCTTTTAGATCTTAAATAATTATGCATGGGTATTTGCATTGTAGAGTTGATGATAGGCTTGGAACCTAGAGTGGGACTGCTAGAAACTGCCTATAGAAAGGTACGCAAGTACAGACTGAGATAGCCAGCGGATTTTGCATGCTTATATGTTGCATTTGTGTGTCATATTATTATGCAGGATGTGCATATCATATTGTGCCTGTCCATCTTGTGAGATGAGCCATGTAGGGCCGCTCAGCTCTGTCTGGACGGTTGATGTCCAGGGCCCAGTGACTGACGGGTCATGGGTGATTAGCATCAGGGGAAACACAGTCCACGTCCTATAGGAATGAGCAGTGTCGACAGGGTTTACTCCCCAGGTTGTACCACTCATGTCCTAGGCGCCATTATTGAGCAGTTATATACAGTTATCCCAGATATAGATACCCTATCATTTGCATGCATCATAATTGTATGTTTTACCCAGTGCTTTCATATTGAGCTTAGAGCTCGCTTCCAATATTTTCTGTGTATCTGGACACCCCATTCGATTTTTATAGAACTCGATCCGGCCGATAGAATTTCAAATTGATCGTATGTTTGCGATCACGGCTTTGAGTGCTACACTTTGACGTAAGTTTGGCTAAATTCTACCGTGTTTTAATTTTAAGATGTTGTTAGAATTAAGATTTGATTGTATAAACGTGTTCTAGTATATACGACGATAGCATATTTAAGTCGGTCCGCAAAAAGATCGTTGTTTGGACATGTTTACAGTTTTTGCAAGATTTTAGAGAATTTTGAAATATTGGAGATGGTATTTTCGAAATTGGGCTGATAGATTGAATATATTATGAGTTGTATATGGTAGAAATATTGATGTTAATGTTTTTGGAATTATCGAATTCGAATCGTTACGCCGTCGATTCTCGTTTGTCGAATTTTTGGAAAATGAAAGTGTTAATTTCGAAATTGAAGTGATGGGATGATAGTATTATGAGTTAGATATCAATGTTTGATTGATGTTTAAGTATTAGAATCATCGGTTTCGAATTACTTCGCCATCGGTTGAATTTTTGGTTAATGGGACAAGATTTGAAGTTGATGAAACCTTGATGAGTTGAAATGAATTTGAGAAGCTAATGAGGAGTTGTATAAACCTTAATTTCAGAACTTGAAGTTGAAGGTATCGAAGTCGAGTTGACGAGTCCGGAATTGATTTGAGCTTGAGCTATAAGTTGGACACAACTAGAGTTGAAATCACAAGAAGGATTGAGCAGAATTCTGGACAGCTTATGTTTGATCAAGTAGTGCGAGAGTTTCAGAGGTTTGAGTTCAGATTAAAGGTATGATTCGACATTAATTCGACAGGTAGAATAACTCGAAAACATGGTGGTTTTCGAGTTTATTAAATCACATACATGCATGATTAGGTGTTTTACTTAATCTTATATGATTCTATGAATTACTTGACTTAGTTGATTGAGTTAATTGATATATGAGTTGTTTTCTTCCAACATGATTTCTTGTTGAGATATATGATGGATAATTTATTTGAGATTGTTGGTTTAGATTATTTTGAAGTGTTGAGTTGTGGTAGATTGATTATAGAGTTGAAAGTAAACCCTTTGAGCCACAATTCTTTCGAAACCTTGAAAACAGAATTGAAAAAAAATATTGGACTGGTTGATTGACTTTTATTATGTGGCTTAATGCTTTATGTTTCTTATGCATTCATATTGAGCCAAACCTTTGATTTCAGCGGGCAGAACAACCCTTTTTGTTTAGATGTTTTGGGGGCTATACTGCGAGTGGCCTGGGTGTAGAGGTTCATCTAGAGTCAGTATACTCCTTATAGTCGCACCAAAGTCTAGGAGAGTGAGATACGTGACACCACCTCGATTGGCAGAGTTGGTGAGTCGTTACGTGATCTCATCCTCGGGATCCCAAAAGCACAGCAGCAACCCCATGTTTATCAGAGTTGATATACCTATTTTAAAGACATGCATATCATTAGTTTGATTTGATTATGTTGTCTTGAAAGCATATTGTTGTTATATTACATGTATTGCTTGTTATGTTTCTTTTACTGGGAATATCATTCTCATCGGATTTATCCGGCTGTTGCTTTGTTTTGTTTTTGTACTTGGCGATAGGAGGGGCAAGATCAAGTCAGCGAAGACCTGGTTAGCATCAAGAGGGAGAGTTAGTCGTGGGACTTGGTTTAGAAGTCGATTTCAGCATGTCAACCTAGTTATGTTATAACATGTTTAGGTATTGAACTTCATGTATTATTCGGAGAATCAGTGATTGTAACACATGTTTATGGTTTGAATGTTTGGAATGGATTTTGGATTGAGTTGGCTAGTTTATTTCTTGTTTTTTTTTGTTCTGGTGCAGGGTACGAAAGGTTTGCTATTTTTGGCAGACCCAGCGCCCTCCCTTTTCGAGCAAACCAGAAAGTTTTTTGTTTTGGCCGCGCTCGATCTGTTGTTTTTAGCAGATCGAGCGCAACCCCTGTTGAGCAGGACAGTAGGCTGAATAGTTGGAGGCACCCGGTCTGCAGTTTTTAATAGACCTAGCGCACCCCCTTTTAAAAAAAATTTGTTTTACTTTTAGTCTTGGATCTTGTATGCTTAATTGTTGTTTAATCCGAGATTAGTTGTTTAGAACCGAGTTATCGCATTAAGTGGTATCAGAGCGATAAGTTCTTGGTTGAACTAGAGTGAGCGGGGTAGATCGAGTCTGTGTGTATTGATTCCTCGTATGTGTTTAAATTATTTGTTGTTTAATTAATTCCGTGCGAGCATGCTTTATTATTGAAAATTATTTGAATTACATGACTATGTGATTTAAATTTATAAAGCATGATCTACTTGAGATATAATTGTTTCTGTTATCTACTGGTATCCGATTTTCTGAGAGGTTGAAAGGGCACCGCATTGTAGCGATTGAGATATCTTGTGTCCTCAACTTTGATTATCAGATGGGTCCTCGTCGAGTTATTAACAGAAACCCGCTGCCAGTTACTCCACCGAATGAACAAGCTAGTACTGAAACTGTTCAGATGGATGCTACAGCAACTCCTATGGAAACCTTGCTAAAGAGGTTTTAGTCGTTTAATCCGCCTTTGTTGCTAGGTACGAAGAATCCGATTGATTGTGAAAGCTGGTTGGACAACATAGACCAGTTGTTCGATTCCCTTGATTACTCTGACGACCGCCGAACTAGGTTATTCATTCATCAGCTTCGTGGTGTTTCTAACTACTGGTGGATCACGACGAAGAGATCCATGGAGAATCTAGGTACAGTTGTTACTTGGTCTCTTTTCAAAATTGAGTTTTATAAGCGGTTTTTCCCTGTTTCGTACCGAAAGGACAAGGGAGCAGAGTTTGTCAATCTGAGGCAAGGGAACTTGAACATTGACGAGTATGTTGCCATGTTCGATAGTCTGTTGCGTTTTGCACCGCATGTCGCTGACAATGAAGAAGCCAAAGCCGATCAATTCATCAATGGCTTGAATCCCTACATCTTCACGTTGGTAAACACTGCTAGGCTTGATAACTTTGTGGATGCCATGAATCACGCAAAGGGAGCTGAAGCGGGTTTGTGGAGACAGAGAGGAAATCAGATGGTACCTCAGTAGCCTAGACAGTCTCAGAACCAACCGTCTCAGCATCAAAATCAGCCACCACAGTATCAGAACCAACAGTAGAAGCATGAAGGTGGAAGCAGTGGGGCAAGCATAAAGGATCATTAAAAAGCAAGAGGGAAAAAGTTCAAGAGGCAGGGGAATAGTTCTTCTAGTTCCAGTGGTTCCAAGAAATTCGGTTCAGGACAGAGTTCTGGATCATCATCTTTGTTTTGCAACAAGTGTGGAGGTAGACACTCATCGGATCAGTGTGTAGGGGTTTTTGGGAACTGCAATACCTGTCAGCAACCGGGACACTTTTCTAAGGTGTGCCCTCAGCGTAGTAGAGATCGAGCCCAGAGTGAGAGTTCATCTAGACCTACAGCTCAGCCTGAGAGACAATCTTCTGCAGTTCACTCCTTCCAGCCTCAGCAGCAGAACAGACAGGGAGGTAATCCTAGTGCGAACCAGCCTCCGAGACAGCAGGCACCAGTCTTTGCTTTGACAAAGGATCAGGCTCAGGCAGCATCGGACGATGTTATAGCAGGTAAATGTTTGATTTTCTGTTATTCTGATCATGTTTTGATATATACAGGTTCTTCCCATTCTTTTATCTCTGAGAAATTTGTGTTGATGCATGCTTTACAAACTGAGTTGTTGCCTACTGTAGTAGCTGTTACTTTACCTTTGGGTAGAGGAATTGTTTCTGTCAGATTAGTCAGGAACTGTGAACTCTGTTTTGAGGGAAATTTGTTAGAGTTTGACTGTATTGTGCATGGGCTGTAAGATTTTGACTGTATAGTTGGTATAGATGTTTTAACCAAGTATAGGGCAACCGTCGATTGTTTTCTGAAGGTTGTCAGATTCAGACCTGAAATGGCAGATGAGTGGAAATTCTTTGGTAAGGGTTCTCGATCTAGAATTCCTTTGATTTCAGTGTTATCTATGACTCATTTGTTACAGAGAAGTGCAGAGGGATTTTTGGTTTATGCAGTTGATGTACTGAAATCTAACCCTGAATTGGCTGATATACCAGTGGTTAGAGATTTTGCGGATGTGTTTCCGGAAGATGTTCCTAGATTGCCGCCTATTCGAGAGATCGAATTCAGCATCGATTTAGTGTCAGGTACTCAACCTATTTCCAAAGCTCCGTATCGTATGGCAATGGTTGAATTGATAGAGTTGAAGGAGCATCTTGAGGATTTGATTGCCAAGGTATCATCAGACATAGTGTATCGCCTTGGGGTGCTCCTGTTCTATTTGTTCGGAGGAAGGATGGTTCTATGTGGCTCTGTATTGACTACCGTCAACTGAATCAGGCTACCGTCAAGAACAAGTATTCGTTACCCCATATAGATGACCTTTTTGATCAGTTGCAGGGTTCTTCTGTCTATTCATAGATTGATCTGAGGTCAGTTTATCATCAGCTGAGAGTTTGTGAGGAAGATGTTCCTAAGACCGCATTCAGAACGAGGTATGGTCATTTCGAGTTTATAGTCATGCCGTTCGGTTTGACAAACGCTCCAGCATTTTTATGGGTTTGATGAACCGTATCTTTCAGCAATTTTTAGATGAGTTTGTGATTATCTTCACCGATGATATTCTTATCTACTTGAAGAACCGTACTGACCATGCAGAGAATTTGAGGATCGTCTTGAAGATTTTGCGAGTTGAGCAGTTGTTTGCTATGCTATCTAAGTGTGAATTCTGGTTGGATCGAGTGGTCTTTCTCGGTCATATTATTTCAGGAGATGGGATTTCTGTCGATCCCAGCATGATTGAAGTGGTTATGAATTGTCCTAGACCGACATCAGCACCTGAGACTACAAAATGACTACAAAACTCCTCCTTCTTCTTCTTCTTCCCAAAATGGAACATACCTCGTGAACCACGAGATCCAGATGAAGTAGTAGGAGTAGAAGAAGACGTAGGTCCAGATTGCACAACAGATTGAGCTCGAGGCTCAAAATATCCACTAGGCTGTCCTGGCATCATCAACTGTGCCCGCCTGTTGCTAGTCTCCACAAGACGGCAACGGTTCACTAAAGTCTCAAAAGATACCAGGTCATCACAAACGACAACCTGAGAGTAGATATCTTGGTTCAAACCTTGTAGAAAGATATCATACTTCGACGCATCACTCTCATTGATATGAGGACGGAAAGGTAACAGATCAAGAAATCGTTGCTGATATTGATCAATAGTCATTGATCCTTGCCTCAAAGTAAGCAACTCCATAGATCGTGCTTGGCAAACAGCCGGAGGAAAATACAATTTCTGGAATTTCCGACAGAATTCCCCCCAAGTCACCTGTCCTCTCTCAGTACGTGCCTGAGCAGCTTTGGCATCCCACCAAAAAACGTGTTCGATCCTCTAGAACAAATTCTAGAACTTCCAATTTCTGATCCTCAGTACAATCGAAAGCACGAAAAGTACTCTCGAGTTTAGACATCCAACTCCTCGCCTGTTCAGGATTCTCGCCTCCCACCAAAGGTTTCGGTCCTACTTGTATGGACTTATTGATAGAGTAGCGACGTCTACCCTCATGATGACGGTGTTGATCATCATGATGGCGGTGATGACGATGATGATGACCACCTCCCTGGCCAACACTACCGTGACTCTCGTCAGCCATATCCTGAAAAGAATTGCACATTAAAATCCCAAATGCGCAAGAATTACTCAAAACTAATTCTAAATCCCAAGTACTAATCCCAAAATCTAAGCATGCTCTAATACCAAAAATGTAGTGACCCTGCATGGTATCACCTACTAACTGGCAACTAATAGCATGCATTAAACTTAATACAACAAAATAACTTAACAGAGTAAAACATGCGGAAACAAAACCATAATTTACATATCAGCTTAGTAACATAATCCAGGCTTAAATCTGTAGTGATACAACCAAATCGAAACAGTAAACATTATACAGCTATATCGAATCCTGCTGTATAAAATCCTCAAGACTCCTGCTCCCTAGTCCTGCCTTGAACTACCAGCTCCGTCCATCCTGCGACCTGCCCCATGGAATAGGGTGTCCACGATAACAACTAGGACGTGAGCGCTAACGCCCAGTACATAGACATGAGTAAACATATGTATATAATGCATGCAACATGATGACTGGTAAAGGGTCATCTGAAAAGTCATGCTCAGTACCGGCGCCACATGAGTGCTGCTACCGCACGGATCAACCTCTGGGTGCAACCACACTCGTCTAGTACACCAGAGTAGACAGACATAAATGCCCCCGCCGTCGCGGTACTCTCAGTGACAGACTATCGAGTATAGAGCTGAGTGGCTCTATAGTCAGGTATAACAAGGTATAGGCTCAACGTGTATATGCACATGACATATGAATATAGAAAGCGGTAAATCATATATCATGTCATATAATAATGCCAAATAAATGCAACATATAAACATGTATACTCGCTAGCAATCTCAGTCAATGTGTACGTAACTCTAGGATTATGCTAAATTCTAGGTTCCAAAACCTTCACTACATAAATTCTATAAACCTTAACTATGCTAATAAGTACTCCCAAAACTTAAATAAACATGATTAAGGAAATTCCAAATGGGTTAACGGAGTCCAGAAATGGATTCAGGACACTCAAAAATGGTCGGGAAGGTTCCAAGGGTTCGGATGGTTCGAAGGCTCCGAACCGGGTTAGGAGGATCCGAACTGGATCGTAGGATCCGAACCAAAGATCGGAGGATCCGAACTCGGATCGGAGGCTCCAAAGATAATGTGTCATGGGTGACATCATTGATGGGACTTCAGAGGATCCGAAGTCAGGATCGGAGGCTCCGAAGTCAGGAACGGGGGATCCAAACCAGTTCGGAGGATCCGAAGTCGAGTTCGGACCGCCCGAACTTCGCCTATAAATAGAGGTCCGAAATTTCATTTTCAACACGCACCTCTCCTTTTCCTCTCTCAATTCCTAGGCCTTCTAACTCAGATCTAGGGAGTTCTAGGCATCCTATTGGGAATCCGGAAGTGGCATAGCGATCCCGACGTCGAGGCGAAGATGTGCCTAAGTTTTGAGGCAATTGTCATCAGCGGGCTGACGACGAACGCAGGTATAGCTATGGTCTCCTTAAATTATTTAGGATTATGCAATAGCTTAATTAAGGCTTTTAGATCTTAAATAATTATGCATGGGTATTTGCATTGTAGAGTTGATGATAGGCTTGGAACCTAGAGTGGGACTGCTAGAAACTGCCTATAGAAAGGTACGCAAGTACAGACTGAGATAGCCAGCGGATTTTGCATGCTTATATGTTGCATTTGTGTGTCATATTATTATGCAGGATGTGCATATCATATTGTGCCTGTCCATCTTGTGAGATGAGCCATGTAGGGCCGCTCAGCTCTGTCTGGACGGTTGATGTCCAGGGCCCAGTGACTGACGGGTCATGGGTGATTAGCATCAGGGGAAACACAGTCCACGTCCTATAGGAATGAGCAGTGTCGACAGGGTTTACTCCCCAGGTTGTACCACTCATGTCCTAGGCGCCATTATTGAGCAGTTATATACAGTTATCCCAGATATAGATACCCTATCATTTGCATGCATCATAATTGTATGTTTTACCCAGTGCTTTCATATTGAGCTTAGAGCTCGCTTCCAATATTTTCTGTGTATCTGGACACCCCATTCGATTTTTATAGAACTCGATCCGGCCGATAGAATTTCAAATTGATCGTATGTTTGCGATCATGGCTTTGAGTGCTACACTTTGACGTAAGTTTGGCTAAATTCTACCGTGTTTTAATTTTAAGATGTTGTTAGAATTAAGATTTGATTGTATAAACGTGTTCTAGTATATACGACGATAGCATATTTAAGTCGGTCCGCAAAAAGATCGTTGTTTGGACATGTTTACAGTTTTTGCAAGATTTTAGAGAATTCTGAAATATTGGAGATGGTATTTTCGAAATTGGGCTGATAGATTGAATATATTATGAGTTGTATATGGTAGAAATATTGATGTTAATGTTTTTGGAATTATCGAATTCGAATCGTTACGCCGTCGATTCTCGTTTGTCGAATTTTTGGAAAATGAAAGTGTTAATTTCGAAATTGAAGTGATGGGATGATAGTATTATGAGTTAGATATCAATGTTTGATTGATGTTTAAAGTATTAGAATCATCGGTTTCGAATTACTTCGCCATCGGTTGAATTTTTGGTTAATGGGACAAGATTTGAAGTTGATGAAACCTTGATGAGTTGAAATGAATTTGAGAAGCTAATGAGGAGTTGTATAAACCTTAATTTCAGAACTTGAAGTTGAAGGTATCGAAGTCGAGTTGACGAGTCCGGAATTGATTTGAGCTTGAGCTATAAGTTGGACACAACTAGAGTTGAAATCACAAGAAGGATTGAGCAGAATTCTGGACAGCTTATGTTTGATCAAGTAGTGCGAGAGTTTCAGAGGTTTGAGTTCAGATTAAAGGTATGATTCGACATTAATTCGACAGGTAGAATAACTCGAAAACATGGTGGTTTTCGAGTTTATTAAATCACATACATGCATGATTAGGTGTTTTACTTAATCTTATATGATTCTATGAATTACTTGACTTAGTTGATTGAGTTAATTGATATATGAGTTGTTTTCTTCCAACATGATTTCTTGTTGAGATATATGATGGATAATTTATTTGAGATTGTTGGTTTAGATTATTTTGAAGTGTTGAGTTGTGGTAGATTGATTATAGAGTTGAAAGTAAACCCTTTGAGCCACAATTCTTTCGAAACCTTGAAAACAGAATTGAAAAAAAAATATTGGACTGGTTGATTGACTTTTATTATGTGGCTTAATGCTTTATGTTTCTTATGCATTCATATTGAGCCAAACCTTTGATTTCAGCGGGCAGAACAACCCTTTTTGTTTAGATGTTTTGGGGGCTATACTGCGAGTGGCCTGGGTGTAGAGGTTCATCTAGAGTCAGTATACTCCTTATAGTCGCACCAAAGTCTAGGAGAGTGAGATACGTGACACCACCTCGATTGGCAGAGTTGGTGAGTCGTTACGTGATCTCATCCTCGGGATCCCAAAAGCACAGCAGCAACCCCATGTTTATCAGAGTTGATATACCTATTTTAAAGACATGCATATCATTAGTTTGATTTGATTATGTTGTCTTGAAAGCATATTGTTGTTATATTACATGTATTGCTTGTTATGTTTCTTTTACTGGGAATATCATTCTCATCGGATTTATCCGGCTGTTGCTTTGTTTTGTTTTTGTACTTGGCGATAGGAGGGGCAAGATCAAGTCAGCGAAGACCTGGTTAGCATCAAGAGGGAGAGTTAGTCGTGGGACTTGGTTTAGAAGTCGATTTCAGCATGTCAACCTAGTTATGTTATAACATGTTTAGGTATTGAACTTCATGTATTATTCGGAGAATCAGTGATTGTAACACATGTTTATGGTTTGAATGTTTGGAATGGATTTTGGATTGAGTTGGCTAGTTTATTTCTTGTTTTTTTTTGTTCTGGTGCAGGGTACGAAAGGTTTGCTATTTTTGGCAGACCCAGCGCCCTCCCTTTTCGAGCAAACCAGAAAGTTTTTTGTTTTGGCCGCGCTCGATCTGTTGTTTTTAGCAGATCGAGCGCAACCCCTGTTGAGCAGGACAGTAGGCTGAATAGTTGGAGGCACCCGGTCTGCAGTTTTTAATAGACCTAGCGCACCCCCTTTTAAAAAAAATTTGTTTTACTTTTAGTCTTGGATCTTGTATGCTTAATTGTTGTTTAATCCGAGATTAGTTGTTTAGAACCGAGTTATCGCATTAAGTGGTATCAGAGCGATAAGTTCTTGGTTGAACTAGAGTGAGCGGGGTAGATCGAGTCTGTGTGTATTGATTCCTCGTATGTGTTTAAATTATTTGTTGTTTAATTAATTCCGTGCGAGCATGCTTTATTATTGAAAATTATTTGAATTACATGACTATGTGATTTAAATTTATAAAGCATGATCTACTTGAGATATAATTGTTTCTGTTATCTACTGGTATCCGATTTTCTGAGAGGTTGAAAGGGCACCGCATTGTAGCGATTGAGATATCTTGTGTCCTCAACTTTGATTATCAGATGGGTCCTCGTCGAGTTATTAACAGAAACCCGCTGCCAGTTACTCCACCGAATGAACAAGCTAGTACTGAAACTGTTCAGATGGATGCTACAGCAACTCCTATGGAAACCTTGCTAAAGAGGTTTTAGTCGTTTAATCCGCCTTTGTTGCTAGGTACGAAGAATCCGATTGATTGTGAAAGCTGGTTGGACAACATAGACCAGTTGTTCGATTCCCTTGATTACTCTGACGACCGCCGAACTAGGTTATTCATTCATCAGCTTCGTGGTGTTTCTAACTACTGGTGGATCACGACGAAGAGATCCATGGAGAATCTAGGTACAGTTGTTACTTGGTCTCTTTTCAAAATTGAGTTTTATAAGCGGTTTTTCCCTGTTTCGTACCGAAAGGACAAGGGAGCAGAGTTTGTCAATCTGAGGCAAGGGAACTTGAACATTGACGAGTATGTTGCCATGTTCGATAGTCTGTTGCGTTTTGCACCGCATGTCGCTGACAATGAAGAAGCCAAAGCCGATCAATTCATCAATGGCTTGAATCCCTACATCTTCACGTTGGTAAACACTGCTAGGCTTGATAACTTTGTGGATGCCATGAATCACGCAAAGGGAGCTGAAGCGGGTTTGTGGAGACAGAGAGGAAATCAGATGGTACCTCAGTAGCCTAGACAGTCTCAGAACCAACCGTCTCAGCATCAAAATCAGCCACCACAGTATCAGAACCAACAGTAGAAGCATGAAGGTGGAAGCAGTGGGGCAAGCATAAAGGATCATTAAAAAGCAAGAGGGAAAAAGTTCAAGAGGCAGGGGAATAGTTCTTCTAGTTCCAGTGGTTCCAAGAAATTCGGTTCAGGACAGAGTTCTGGATCATCATCTTTGTTTTGCAACAAGTGTGGAGGTAGACACTCATCGGATCAGTGTGTAGGGGTTTTTGGGAACTGCAATACCTGTCAGCAACCGGGACACTTTTCTAAGGTGTGCCCTCAGCGTAGTAGAGATCGAGCCCAGAGTGAGAGTTCATCTAGACCTACAGCTCAGCCTGAGAGACAATCTTCTGCAGTTCACTCCTTCCAGCCTCAGCAGCAGAACAGACAGGGAGGTAATCCTAGTGCGAACCAGCCTCCGAGACAGCAGGCACCAGTCTTTGCTTTGACAAAGGATCAGGCTCAGGTAGCATCGGACGATGTTATAGCAGGTAAATGTTTGATTTTCTGTTATTCTGATCATGTTTTGATATATACAGGTTCTTCCCATTCTTTTATCTCTGAGAAATTTGTGTTGATGCATGCTTTACAAACTGAGTTGTTGCCTACTGTAGTAGCTGTTACTTTACCTTTGGGTAGAGGAATTGTTTCTGTCAGATTAGTCAGGAACTGTGAACTCTGTTTTGAGGGAAATTTGTTAGAGTTTGACTGTATTGTGCATGGGCTGTAAGATTTTGACTGTATAGTTGGTATAGATGTTTTAACCAAGTATAGGGCAACCGTCGATTGTTTTCTGAAGGTTGTCAGATTCAGACCTGAAATGGCAGATGAGTGGAAATTCTTTGGTAAGGGTTCTCGATCTAGAATTCCTTTGATTTCAGTGTTATCTATGACTCATTTGTTACAGAGAAGTGCAGAGGGATTTTTGGTTTATGCAGTTGATGTACTGAAATCTAACCCTGAATTGGCTGATATACCAGTGGTTAGAGATTTTGCGGATGTGTTTTCGGAAGATGTTCCTAGATTGCCGCCTATTCGAGAGATCGAATTCAGCATCGATTTAGTGTCAGGTACTCAACCTATTTCCAAAGCTCCGTATCGTATGGCAATGGTTGAATTGATAGAGTTGAAGGAGCATCTTGAGGATTTGATTGCCAAGGTATCATCAGACATAGTGTATCGCCTTGGGGTGCTCCTGTTCTATTTGTTCGGAGGAAGGATGGTTCTATGTGGCTCTGTATTGACTACCGTCAACTGAATCAGGCTACCGTCAAGAACAAGTATTCGTTACCCCATATAGATGACCTTTTTGATCAGTTGCAGGGTTCTTCTGTCTATTCATAGATTGATCTGAGGTCAGTTTATCATCAGCTGAGAGTTTGTGAGGAAGATGTTCCTAAGACCGCATTCAGAACGAGGTATGGTCATTTCGAGTTTATAGTCATGCCGTTCGGTTTGACAAACGCTCCAGCATTTTTATGGGTTTGATGAACCGTATCTTTCAGCAATTTTTAGATGAGTTTGTGATTATCTTCACCGATGATATTCTTATCTACTTGAAGAACCGTACTGACCATGCAGAGAATTTGAGGATCGTCTTGAAGATTTTGCGAGTTGAGCAGTTGTTTGCTATGCTATCTAAGTGTGAATTCTGGTTGGATCGAGTGGTCTTTCTCGGTCATATTATTTCAGGAGATGGGATTTCTGTCGATCCCAGCATGATTGAAGTGGTTATGAATTGTCCTAGACCGACATCAGCACCTGAGACTACAAAATGACTACAAAACTCCTCCTTCTTCTTCTTCTTCCCAAAATGGAACATACCTCGTGAACCACGAGATCCAGATGAAGTAGTAGGAGTAGAAGAAGACGTAGGTCCAGATTGCACAACAGATTGAGCTCGAGGCTCAAAAATCCACTAGGCTGTCCTGGCATCATCAACTGTGCCCGCCTGTTGCTAGTCTCCACAAGACGGCAACGGTTCACTAAAGTCTCAAAAGATACCAGGTCATCACAAACGACAACCTGAGAGTAGATATCTTGGTTCAAACCTTGTAGAAAGATATCATACTTCGACGCATCACTCTCATTGATATGAGGACGGAAAGGTAACAGATCAAGAAATCGTTGCTGATATTGATCAATAGTCATTGATCCTTGCCTCAAAGTAAGCAACTCCATAGATCGTGCTTGGCAAACAGCCGGAGGAAAATACAATTTCTGGAATTTCCGACAGAATTCCCCCCAAGTCACCTGTCCTCTCTCAGTACGTGCCTGAGCAGCTTTGGCATCCCACCAAAAAACGTGTTCGATCCTCTAGAACAAATTCTAGAACTTCCAATTTCTGATCCTCAGTACAATCGAAAGCACGAAAAGTACTCTCGAGTTTAGACATCCAACTCCTCGCCTGTTCAGGATTCTCGCCTCCCACCAAAGGTTTCGGTCCTACTTGTATGGACTTATTGATAGAGTAGCGACGTCTACCCTCATGATGACGGTGTTGATCATCATGATGGCGGGATGACGATGATGATGACCACCTCCCTGGCCAACACTACCGTGACTCTCGTCAGCCATATCCTGAAAAGAATTGCACATTAAAATCCCAAATGCGCAAGAATTACTCAAAACTAATTCTAAATCCCAAGTACTAATCCCAAAATCTAAGCATGCTCTAATACCAAAAATGTAGTGACCCTGCATGGTATCACCTACTAACTGGCAACTAATAGCATGCATTAAACTTAATACAACAAAATAACTTAACAGAGTAAAACATGCGGAAACAAAACCATAATTTACATATCAGCTTAGTAACATAATCCAGGCTTAAATCTGTAGTGATACAACCAAATCGAAACAGTAAACATTATACAGCTATATCGAATCCTGCTGTATAAAATCCTCAAGACTCCTGCTCCCTAGTCCTGCCTTGAACTACCAGCTCCGTCCATCCTGCGACCTGCCCCATGGAATAGGGTGTCCACGATAACAACTAGGACGTGAGCGCTAACGCCCAGTACATAGACATGAGTAAACATATGTATATAATGCATGCAACATGATGACTGGTAAAGGGTCATCTGAAAAGTCATGCTCAGTACCGGCGCCACATGAGTGCTGCTACCGCACGGATCAACCTCTGGGTGCAACCACACTCGTCTAGTACACCAGAGTAGACAGACATAAATGCCCCGCCGTCGCGGTACTCTCAGTGACAGACTATCGAGTATAGAGCTGAGTGGCTCTATAGTCAGGTATAACAAGGTATAGGCTCAACGTGTATATGCACATGACATATGAATATAGAAAGCGGTAAATCATATATCATGTCATATAATAATGCCAAATAAATGCAACATATAAACATGTATACTCGCTAGCAATCTCAGTCAATGTGTACGTAACTCTAGGATTATGCTAAATTCTAGGTTCCAAAACCTTCACTACATAAATTCTATAAACCTTAACTATGCTAATAAGTACTCCCAAAACTTAAATAAACATGATTAAGGAAATTCCAAATGGGTTAACGGAGTCCAGAAATGGATTCAGGACACTCAAAAATGGTCGGGAAGGTTCCAAGGGTTCGGATGGTTCGAAGGCTCCGAACCGGGTTAGGAGGATCCGAACTGGATCGTAGGATCCGAACCAAAGATCGGAGGATCCGAACTCGGATCGGAGGCTCCAAAGATAATGTGTCATGGGTGACATCATTGATGGGACTTCAGAGGATCCGAAGTCAGGATCGGAGGCTCCGAAGTCAGGAACGGGGGATCCAAACCAGTTCGGAGGATCCGAAGTCGAGTTCGGACCGCCCGAACTTCGCCTATAAATAGAGGTCCGAAATTTCATTTTCAACACGCACCTCTCCTTTTCCTCTCTCAATTCCTAGGCCTTCTAACTCAGATCTAGGGAGTTCTAGGCATCCTATTGGGAATCCGGAAGTGGCATAGCGATCCCGACGTCGAGGCGAAGATGTGCCTAAGTTTTGAGGCAATTGTCATCAGCGGGCTGACGACGAACGCAGGTATAGCTATGGTCTCCTTAAATTATTTAGGATTATGCAATAGCTTAATTAAGGCTTTTAGATCTTAAATAATTATGCATGGGTATTTGCATTGTAGAGTTGATGATAGGCTTGGAACCTAGAGTGGGACTGCTAGAAACTGCCTATAGAAAGGTACGCAAGTACAGACTGAGATAGCCAGCGGATTTTGCATGCTTATATGTTGCATTTGTGTGTCATATTATTATGCAGGATGTGCATATCATATTGTGCCTGTCCATCTTGTGAGATGAGCCATGTAGGGCCGCTCAGCTCTGTCTGGACGGTTGATGTCCAGGGCCCAGTGACTGACGGGTCATGGGTGATTAGCATCAGGGGAAACACAGTCCACGTCCTATAGGAATGAGCAGTGTCGACAGGGTTTACTCCCTAGGTTGTACCACTCATGTCCTAGGCGCCATTATTGAGCAGTTATATACAGTTATCCCAGATATAGATACCCTATCATTTGCATGCATCATAATTGTATGTTTTACCCAGTGCTTTCATATTGAGCTTAGAGCTCGCTTCCAATATTTTCTGTGTATCTGGACACCCCATTCGATTTTTATAGAACTCGATCCGGCCGATAGAATTTCAAATTGATCGTATGTTTGCGATCATGGCTTTGAGTGCTACACTTTGACGTAAGTTTGGCTAAATTCTACCGTGTTTTAATTTTAAGATGTTGTTAGAATTAAGATTTGATTGTATAAACGTGTTCTAGTATATACGACGATAGCATATTTAAGTCGGTCCGCAAAAAGATCGTTGTTTGGACATGTTTACAGTTTTTGCAAGATTTTAGAGAATTCTGAAATATTGGAGATGGTATTTTCGAAATTGGGCTGATAGATTGAATATATTATGAGTTGTATATGGTAGAAATATTGATGTTAATGTTTTTGGAATTATCGAATTCGAATCGTTACGCCGTCGATTCTCGTTTGTCGAATTTTGGAAAATGAAAGTGTTAATTTCGAAATTGAAGTGATGGGATGATAGTATTATGAGTTAGATATCAATGTTTGATTGGATGTTTAAAGTATTAGAATCATCGGTTTCGAATTACTTCGCCATCGGTTGAATTTTTGGTTAATGGGACAAGATTTGAAGTTGATGAAACCTTGATGAGTTGAAATGAATTTGAGAAGCTAATGAGGAGTTGTATAAACCTTAATTTCAGAACTTGAAGTTGAAGGTATCGAAGTCGAGTTGACGAGTCCGGAATTGATTTGAGCTTGAGCTATAAGTTGGACACAACTAGAGTTGAAATCACAAGAAGGATTGAGCAGAATTCTGGACAGCTTATGTTTGATCAAGTAGTGCGAGAGTTTCAGAGGTTTGAGTTCAGATTAAAGGTATGATTCGACATTAATTCGACAGGTAGAATAACTCGAAAACATGGTGGTTTTCGAGTTTATTAAATCACATACATGCATGATTAGGTGTTTTACTTAATCTTATATGATTCTATGAATTACTTGACTTAGTTGATTGAGTTAATTGATATATGAGTTGTTTTCTTCCAACATGATTTCTTGTTGAGATATATGATGGATAATTTATTTGAGATTGTTGGTTTAGATTATTTTGAAGTGTTGAGTTGTGGTAGATTGATTATAGAGTTGAAAGTAAACCCTTTGAGCCACAATTCTTTCGAAACCTTGAAAACAGAATTGAAAAAAAAAATATTGGACTGGTTGATTGACTTTTATTATGTGGCTTAATGCTTTATGTTTCTTATGCATTCATATTGAGCCAAACCTTTGATTTCAGCGGGCAGAACAACCCTTTTTGTTTAGATGTTTTGGGGCTATACTGCGAGTGGCCTGGGTTAGAGGTTCATCTAGAGTCAGTATACTCCTTATAGTCGCACCAAAGTCTAGGAGAGTGAGATACGTGACACCACCTCGATTGGCAGAGTTGGTGAGTCGTTACGTGATCTCATCCTCGGGATCCCAAAAGCACAGCAGCAACCCCATGTTTATCAGAGTTGATATACCTATTTTAAAGACATGCATATCATTAGTTTGATTTGATTATGTTGTCTTGAAAGCATATTGTTGTTATATTACATGTATTGCTTGTTATGTTTTCTTTTACTGGGAATATCATTCTCATCGGATTTATCCGGCTGTTGCTTTGTTTTGTTTTTGTACTTGGCGATAGGAGGGGCAAGATCAAGTCAGCGAAGACCTGGTTAGCATCAAGAGGGAGAGTTAGTCGTGGGACTTGGTTTAGAAGTCGATTTCAGCATGTCAACCTAGTTATGTTATAACATGTTTAGGTATTGACTTCATGTATTATTCGGGGAATCAGTGATTGTAACACATGTTTATGGTTTGAATGTTTGGAATGGATTTTGGATTGAGTTGGCTTGTTTATTTCTTGTTTTTTTTTGTTCTGGTGCAGGGTACGAAAGGTTTGCTATTTTTGGCAGACCCAGCGCCCTCCCTTTTCGAGCAAACCAGAAAGTTTTTGTTTTGTGGCCGCGCTCGATCTGTTGTTTTTAGCAGATCGAGCGCAACCCCTGTTGAGCAGGACAGTAGGCTGAAATAGTTGGAGGCACCCGGTCTGCAGTTTTTAATAGACCTAGCGCACCCCTTTTAAAAAAAATTTGTTTTACTTTTAGTCTTGGATCTTGTATGCTTAATTGTTGTTTAATCCGAGATTAGTTGTTTAGAACCGAGTTATCGCATTAAGTGGTATCAGAGCGATAAGTTCTTGGTTGAACTAGAGTGAGCGGGGTAGATCGAGTCTGTGTGTATTGATTCCTCGTATGTGTTTAAAATTATTTGTTGTTTAATTAATTCCGTGCGAGCATGCTTTTATTATTGAAAATTATTTGAATTACATGACTATGTGATTTAAATTTATAAAGCATGATCTACTTGAGATATAATTGTTTCTGTTATCTACTGGTATCCGATTTTTCCTGAGAGGTTGAAAGGGCACCGCATTGTAGCGATTGAGATATCTTGTGTCCTCAACTTTGATTATCAGATGGGTCCTCGTCGAGTTATTAACAGAAACCCCTGCCAGTTACTCCACCGAATGAACAAGCTAGTACTGAAACTGTTCAGATGGATGCTACAGCAACTCCTATGGAAACCTTGCTAAAGAGGTTTTAGTCGTTTAATCCGCCTTTGTTGCTAGGTACGATGAATCCGATTGATTGTGAAAGCTGGTTGGACAACATAGACCAGTTGTTCGATTCCCTTGATTACTCTGACGACCGCCGAACTAGGTTATTCATTCATCAGCTTCGTGGTGTTTCTAACTACTGGTGGATCACGACGAAGAGATCCATGGAGAATCTAGGTACAGTTGTTACTTGGTCTCTTTTCAAAATTGAGTTTTTATAAGCGGTTTTTTCCCTGTTTCGTACCGAAAGGACAAGGGAGCAGAGTTTGTCAATCTGAGGCAAGGGAACTTGAACATTGACGAGTATGTTGCCATGTTTCGATAGTCTGTTGCGTTTTGCACCGCATGTCGCTGACAATGAAGAAGCCAAAGCCGATCAATTCATCAATGGCTTGAATCCCTACATCTTCACGTTGGTAAACACTGCTAGGCTTGATAACTTTGTGGATGCCATGAATCACGCAAAGGGAGCTGAAGCGGGTTTGTGGAGACAGAGAGGAAATCAGATGGTACCTCAGTAGCCTAGACAGTCTCAGAACCAACCGTCTCAGCATCAAAATCAGCCACCACAGTATCAGAACCAACAGTAGAAGCATGAAGGTGGAAGCAGTGGGGCAAGCATAAAGGATCATTAAAAAGCAAGAGGGAAAAAGTTCAAGAGGCAGGGGAATAGTTCTTCTAGTTCCAGTGGTTCCAAGAAATTCGGTTCAGGACAGAGTTCTGGATCATCATCTTTGTTTGCAACAAGTGTGGAGGTAGACACTCATCGGATCAGTGTGTAGGGGTTTTTGGGAACTGCAATACCTGTCAGCAACCGGGACACTTTTCTAAGGTGTGCCCTCAGCGTAGTAGAGATCGAGCCCAGAGTGAGAGTTCATCTAGACCTACAGCTCAGCCTGAGAGACAATCTTCTGCAGTTCACTCCTTCCAGCCTCAGCAGCAGAACAGACAGGGAGGTAATCCTAGTGCGAACCAGCCTCCGAGACAAGCAGGCACCAGTCTTTTGCTTTGACAAAGGATCAGGCTCAGGCAGCATCGGACGATGTTATAGCAGGTAAATGTTTGATTTTCTGTTATTCTGATCATGTTTTGATATATACAGGTTCTTCCCATTCTTTTATCTCTGAGAAATTTGTGTTGATGCATGCTTTACAAACTGAGTTGTTGCCTACTGTAGTAGCTGTTACTTTACCTTTGGGTAGAGGAATTGTTTCTGTCAGATTAGTCAGGAACTGTGAACTCTGTTTTGAGGGAAATTTGTTTAGAGTTTGACTGTATTGTGCATGGGCTGTAAGATTTTGACTGTATAGTTGGTATAGATGTTTTAAACCAAGTATAGGGCAACCGTCGATTGTTTTCTGAAGGTTGTCAGATTCAGACCTGAAATGGCAGATGAGTGGAAATTCTTTGGTAAGGGTTCTCGATCTAGAATTCCTTTGATTTCAGTGTTATCTATGACTCATTTGTTACAGAGAAGTGCAGAGGGATTTTTGGTTTATGCAGTTGATGTACTGAAATCTAACCCTGAATTGGCTGATATACCAGTGGTTAGAGATTTTGCGGATGTGTTTTCGGAAGATGTTCCTAGATTGCCGCCTATTCGAGAGATCGAATTCAGCATCGATTTAGTGTCAGGTACTCAACCTATTTCCAAAGCTCCGTATCGTATGGCAATGGTTGAATTGATAGAGTTGAAGGAGCATCTTGAGGATTTGATTGCCAAGGTATCATCAGACATAGTGTATCGCCTTGGGGTGCTCCTGTTCTATTTGTTCGGAGGAAGGATGGTTCTATGTGGCTCTGTATTGACTACCGTCAACTGAATCAGGCTACCGTCAAGAACAAGTATTCGTTACCCCATATAGATGACCTTTTTGATCAGTTGCAGGGTTCTTCTGTCTATTCATAGATTGATCTGAGGTCAGTTTATCATCAGCTGAGAGTTTGTGAGGAAGATGTTCCTAAGACCGCATTCAGAACGAGGTATGGTCATTTCGAGTTTATAGTCATGCCGTTCGGTTTGACAAACGCTCCAGCATTTTTTATGGGTTTGATGAACCGTATCTTTCAGCAATTTTTAGATGAGTTTGTGATTATCTTCACCGATGATATTCTTATCTACTTGAAGAACCGTACTGACCATGCAGAGAATTTGAGGATCGTCTTGAAGATTTTGCGAGTTGAGCAGTTGTTTGCTATGCTATCTAAGTGTGAATTCTGGTTGGATCGAGTGGTCTTTCTCGGTCATATTATTTCAGGAGATGGGATTTCTGTCGATCCCAGCATGATTGAAGTGGTTATGAATTGTCCTAGACCGACATCAGCACCTGAGACTACAAAATGACTACAAAAACTCCTCCTTCTTCTTCTTCTTCCCAAAATGGAACATACCTCGTGAACCACGAGATCCAGATGAAGTAGTAGGAGTAGAAGAAGACGTAGGTCCAGATTGCACAACAGATTGAGCTCGAGGCTCAAAATATCCACTAGGCTGTCCTGGCATCATCAACTGTGCCCGCCTGTTGCTAGTCTCCACAAGACGGCAACGGTTCACTAAAGTCTCAAAAGATACCAGGTCATCACAAACGACAACCTGAGAGTAGATATCTTGGTTCAAACCTTGTAGAAAGATATCATACTTCGACGCATCACTCTCATTGATATGAGGACGGAAAGGTAACAGATCAAGAAATCGTTGCTGATATTGATCAATAGTCATTGATCCTTGCCTCAAAGTAAGCAACTCCATAGATCGTGCTTGGCAAACAGCCGAGAAAAATACAATTTCTGGAATTTCCGACAGAATTCCCCCCAAGTCACCTGTCCTCTCTCAGTACGTGCCTGAGCAGCTTTGGCATCCCACCAAAAAACGTGTTCGATCCTCTAGAACAAATTCTAGAACTTCCAATTTCTGATCCTCAGTACAATCGAAAGCACGAAAAGTACTCTCGAGTTTAGACATCCAACTCCTCGCCTGTTCAGGATTCTCGCCTCCCACCAAAGGTTTCGGTCCTACTTGTATGGACTTATTGATAGAGTAGCGACGTCTACCCTCATGATGACGGTGTTGATCATCATGATGGCGGTGATGACGATGATGATGACCACCTCCCTGGCCAACACTACCGTGACTCTCGTCAGCCATATCCTGAAAAGAATTGCACATTAAAATCCCAAATGCGCAAGAATTACTCAAAACTAATTCTAAATCCCAAGTACTAATCCCAAAATCTAAGCATGCTCTAATACCAAAAATGTAGTGACCCTGCATGGTATCACCTACTAACTGGCAACTAATAGCATGCATTAAACTTAATACAACAAAATAACTTAACAGAGTAAAACATGCGGAAACAAAACCATAATTTACATATCAGCTTAGTAACATAATCCAGGCTTAAATCTGTAGTGATACAACCAAATCGAAACAGTAAACATTATACAGCTATATCGAATCCTGCTGTATAAAATCCTCAAGACTCCTGCTCCCTAGTCCTGCCTTGAACTACCAGCTCCGTCCATCCTGCGACCTGCCCCATGGAATAGGGTGTCCACGATAACAACTAGGACGTGAGCGCTAACGCCCAGTACATAGACATGAGTAAACATATGTATATAATGCATGCAACATGATGACTGGTAAAGGGTCATCTGAAAAGTCATGCTCAGTACCGGCGCCACATGAGTGCTGCTACCGCACGGATCAACCTCTGGGTGCAACCACACTCGTCTAGTACACCAGAGTAGACAGACATAAATGCCCCCGCCGTCGCGGTACTCTCAGTGACAGACTATCGAGTATAGAGCTGAGTGGCTCTATAGTCAGGTATAACAAGGTATAGGCTCAACGTGTATATGCACATGACATATGAATATAGAAAGCGGTAAATCATATATCATGTCATATAATAATGCCAAATAAATGCAACATATAAACATGTATACTCGCTAGCAATCTCAGTCAATGTGTACGTAACTCTAGGATTATGCTAAATTCTAGGTTCCAAAACCTTCACTACATAAATTCTATAAACCTTAACTATGCTAATAAGTACTCCCAAAACTTAAATAAACATGATTAAGGAAATTCCAAATGGGTTAACGGAGTCCAGAAATGGATTCAGGACACTCAAAAATGGTCGGGAAGGTTCCAAGGGTTCGGATGGTTCGAAGGCTCCGAACCGGGTTAGGAGGATCCGAACTGGATCGTAGGATCCGAACCCAAAGATCGGAGGATCCGAACTCGGATCGGAGGCTCCAAAGATAATGTGTCATGGGTGACATCATTGATGGGACTTCAGAGGATCCGAAGTCAGGATCGGAGGCTCCGAAGTCAGGAACGGGGGATCCAAACCAGTTCGGAGGATCCGAAGTCGAGTTCGGACCGCCCGAACTTCGCCTATAAATAGAGGTCCGAAATTTCATTTTCAACACGCACCTCTCCTTTTCCTCTCTCAATTCCTAGGCCTTCTAACTCAGATCTAGGGAGTTCTAGGCATCCTATTGGGAATCCGGAAGTGGCATAGCGATCCCGACGTCGAGGCGAAGATGTGCCTAAGTTTTGAGGCAATTGTCATCAGCGGGCTGACGACGAACGCAGGTATAGCTATGGTCTCCTTAAATTATTTAGGATTATGCAATAGCTTAATTAAGGCTTTTAGATCTTAAATAATTATGCATGGGTATTTGCATTGTAGAGTTGATGATAGGCTTGGAACCTAGAGTGGGACTGCTAGAAACTGCCTATAGAAAGGTACGCAAGTACAGACTGAGATAGCCAGCGGATTTTGCATGCTTATATGTTGCATTTGTGTGTCATATTATTATGCAGGATGTGCATATCATATTGTGCCTGTCCATCTTGTGAGATGAGCCATGTAGGGCCGCTCAGCTCTGTCTGGACGGTTGATGTCCAGGGCCCAGTGACTGACGGGTCATGGGTGATTAGCATCAGGGGAAACACAGTCCACGTCCTATAGGAATGAGCAGTGTCGACAGGGTTTACTCCCCAGGTTGTACCACTCATGTCCTAGGCGCCATTATTGAGCAGTTATATACAGTTATCCCAGATATAGATACCCTATCATTTGCATGCATCATAATTGTATGTTTTACCCAGTGCTTTCATATTGAGCTTAGAGCTCGCTTCCAATATTTTCTGTGTATCTGGACACCCCATTCGATTTTTATAGAACTCGATCCGGCCGATAGAATTTCAAATTGATCGTATGTTTGCGATCACGGCTTTGAGTGCTACACTTTGACGTAAGTTTGGCTAAATTCTACCGTGTTTTAATTTTAAGATGTTGTTAGAATTAAGATTTGATTGTATAAACGTGTTCTAGTATATACGACGATAGCATATTTAAGTCGGTCCGCAAAAAGATCGTTGTTTGGACATGTTTACAGTTTTTGCAAGATTTTAGAGAATTCTGAAATATTGGAGATGGTATTTTCGAAATTGGGCTGATAGATTGAATATATTATGAGTTGTATATGGTAGAAATATTGATGTTAATGTTTTTGGAATTATCGAATTCGAATCGTTACGCCGTCGATTCTCGTTTGTCGAATTTTTGGAAAATGAAAGTGTTAATTTCGAAATTGAAGTGATGGGATGATAGTATTATGAGTTAGATATCAATGTTTGATTGATGTTTAAAGTATTAGAATCATCGGTTTCGAATTACTTCGCCATCGGTTGAATTTTTGGTTAATGGGACAAGATTTGAAGTTGATGAAACCTTGATGAGTTGAAATGAATTTGAGAAGCTAATGAGGAGTTGTATAAACCTTAATTTCAGAACTTGAAGTTGAAGGTATCGAAGTCGAGTTGACGAGTCCGGAATTGATTTGAGCTTGAGCTATAAGTTGGACACAACTAGAGTTGAAATCACAAGAAGGATTGAGCAGAATTCTGGACAGCTTATGTTTGATCAAGTAGTGCGAGAGTTTCAGAGGTTTGAGTTCAGATTAAAGGTATGATTCGACATTAATTCGACAGGTAGAATAACTCGAAAACATGGTGGTTTTCGAGTTTATTAAATCACATACATGCATGATTAGGTGTTTTACTTAATCTTATATGATTCTATGAATTACTTGACTTAGTTGATTGAGTTAATTGATATATGAGTTGTTTTCTTCCAACATGATTTCTTGTTGAGATATATGATGGATAATTTATTTGAGATTGTTGGTTTAGATTATTTTGAAGTGTTGAGTTGTGGTAGATTGATTATAGAGTTGAAAGTAAACCCTTTGAGCCACAATTCTTTCGAAACCTTGAAAACAGAATTGAAAAAAAAATATTGGACTGGTTGATTGACTTTTATTATGTGGCTTAATGCTTTATGTTTCTTATGCATTCATATTGAGCCAAACCTTTGATTTCAGCGGGCAGAACAACCCTTTTTGTTTAGATGTTTTGGGGGCTATACTGCGAGTGGCCTGGGTGTAGAGGTTCATCTAGAGTCAGTATACTCCTTATAGTCGCACCAAAGTCTAGGAGAGTGAGATACGTGACACCACCTCGATTGGCAGAGTTGGTGAGTCGTTACGTGATCTCATCCTCGGGATCCCAAAAGCACAGCAGCAACCCCATGTTTATCAGAGTTGATATACCTATTTTAAAGACATGCATATCATTAGTTTGATTTGATTATGTTGTCTTGAAAGCATATTGTTGTTATATTACATGTATTGCTTGTTATGTTTCTTTTACTGGGAATATCATTCTCATCGGATTTATCCGGCTGTTGCTTTGTTTTGTTTTTGTACTTGGCGATAGGAGGGGCAAGATCAAGTCAGCGAAGACCTGGTTAGCATCAAGAGGGAGAGTTAGTCGTGGGACTTGGTTTAGAAGTCGATTTCAGCATGTCAACCTAGTTATGTTATAACATGTTTAGGTATTGAACTTCATGTATTATTCGGAGAATCAGTGATTGTAACACATGTTTATGGTTTGAATGTTTGGAATGGATTTTGGATTGAGTTGGCTAGTTTATTTCTTGTTTTTTTTTGTTCTGGTGCAGGGTACGAAAGGTTTGCTATTTTTGGCAGACCCAGCGCCCTCCCTTTTCGAGCAAACCAGAAAGTTTTTTGTTTTGGCCGCGCTCGATCTGTTGTTTTTAGCAGATCGAGCGCAACCCCTGTTGAGCAGGACAGTAGGCTGAATAGTTGGAGGCACCCGGTCTGCAGTTTTTAATAGACCTAGCGCACCCCCTTTTAAAAAAAATTTGTTTTACTTTTAGTCTTGGATCTTGTATGCTTAATTGTTGTTTAATCCGAGATTAGTTGTTTAGAACCGAGTTATCGCATTAAGTGGTATCAGAGCGATAAGTTCTTGGTTGAACTAGAGTGAGCGGGGTAGATCGAGTCTGTGTGTATTGATTCCTCGTATGTGTTTAAATTATTTGTTGTTTAATTAATTCCGTGCGAGCATGCTTTATTATTGAAAATTATTTGAATTACATGACTATGTGATTTAAATTTATAAAGCATGATCTACTTGAGATATAATTGTTTCTGTTATCTACTGGTATCCGATTTTCTGAGAGGTTGAAAGGGCACCGCATTGTAGCGATTGAGATATCTTGTGTCCTCAACTTTGATTATCAGATGGGTCCTCGTCGAGTTATTAACAGAAACCCGCTGCCAGTTACTCCACCGAATGAACAAGCTAGTACTGAAACTGTTCAGATGGATGCTACAGCAACTCCTATGGAAACCTTGCTAAAGAGGTTTTAGTCGTTTAATCCGCCTTTGTTGCTAGGTACGAAGAATCCGATTGATTGTGAAAGCTGGTTGGACAACATAGACCAGTTGTTCGATTCCCTTGATTACTCTGACGACCGCCGAACTAGGTTATTCATTCATCAGCTTCGTGGTGTTTCTAACTACTGGTGGATCACGACGAAGAGATCCATGGAGAATCTAGGTACAGTTGTTACTTGGTCTCTTTTCAAAATTGAGTTTTATAAGCGGTTTTTCCCTGTTTCGTACCGAAAGGACAAGGGAGCAGAGTTTGTCAATCTGAGGCAAGGGAACTTGAACATTGACGAGTATGTTGCCATGTTCGATAGTCTGTTGCGTTTTGCACCGCATGTCGCTGACAATGAAGAAGCCAAAGCCGATCAATTCATCAATGGCTTGAATCCCTACATCTTCACGTTGGTAAACACTGCTAGGCTTGATAACTTTGTGGATGCCATGAATCACGCAAAGGGAGCTGAAGCGGGTTTGTGGAGACAGAGAGGAAATCAGATGGTACCTCAGTAGCCTAGACAGTCTCAGAACCAACCGTCTCAGCATCAAAATCAGCCACCACAGTATCAGAACCAACAGTAGAAGCATGAAGGTGGAAGCAGTGGGGCAAGCATAAAGGATCATTAAAAAGCAAGAGGGAAAAAGTTCAAGAGGCAGGGGAATAGTTCTTCTAGTTCCAGTGGTTCCAAGAAATTCGGTTCAGGACAGAGTTCTGGATCATCATCTTTGTTTTGCAACAAGTGTGGAGGTAGACACTCATCGGATCAGTGTGTAGGGGTTTTTGGGAACTGCAATACCTGTCAGCAACCGGGACACTTTTCTAAGGTGTGCCCTCAGCGTAGTAGAGATCGAGCCCAGAGTGAGAGTTCATCTAGACCTACAGCTCAGCCTGAGAGACAATCTTCTGCAGTTCACTCCTTCCAGCCTCAGCAGCAGAACAGACAGGGAGGTAATCCTAGTGCGAACCAGCCTCCGAGACAGCAGGCACCAGTCTTTGCTTTGACAAAGGATCAGGCTCAGGCAGCATCGGACGATGTTATAGCAGGTAAATGTTTGATTTTCTGTTATTCTGATCATGTTTTGATATATACAGGTTCTTCCCATTCTTTTATCTCTGAGAAATTTGTGTTGATGCATGCTTTACAAACTGAGTTGTTGCCTACTGTAGTAGCTGTTACTTTACCTTTGGGTAGAGGAATTGTTTCTGTCAGATTAGTCAGGAACTGTGAACTCTGTTTTGAGGGAAATTTGTTAGAGTTTGACTGTATTGTGCATGGGCTGTAAGATTTTGACTGTATAGTTGGTATAGATGTTTTAACCAAGTATAGGGCAACCGTCGATTGTTTTCTGAAGGTTGTCAGATTCAGACCTGAAATGGCAGATGAGTGGAAATTCTTTGGTAAGGGTTCTCGATCTAGAATTCCTTTGATTTCAGTGTTATCTATGACTCATTTGTTACAGAGAAGTGCAGAGGGATTTTTGGTTTATGCAGTTGATGTACTGAAATCTAACCCTGAATTGGCTGATATACCAGTGGTTAGAGATTTTGCGGATGTGTTTCCGGAAGATGTTCCTAGATTGCCGCCTATTCGAGAGATCGAATTCAGCATCGATTTAGTGTCAGGTACTCAACCTATTTCCAAAGCTCCGTATCGTATGGCAATGGTTGAATTGATAGAGTTGAAGGAGCATCTTGAGGATTTGATTGCCAAGGTATCATCAGACATAGTGTATCGCCTTGGGGTGCTCCTGTTCTATTTGTTCGGAGGAAGGATGGTTCTATGTGGCTCTGTATTGACTACCGTCAACTGAATCAGGCTACCGTCAAGAACAAGTATTCGTTACCCCATATAGATGACCTTTTTGATCAGTTGCAGGGTTCTTCTGTCTATTCATAGATTGATCTGAGGTCAGTTTATCATCAGCTGAGAGTTTGTGAGGAAGATGTTCCTAAGACCGCATTCAGAACGAGGTATGGTCATTTCGAGTTTATAGTCATGCCGTTCGGTTTGACAAACGCTCCAGCATTTTTATGGGTTTGATGAACCGTATCTTTCAGCAATTTTTAGATGAGTTTGTGATTATCTTCACCGATGATATTCTTATCTACTTGAAGAACCGTACTGACCATGCAGAGAATTTGAGGATCGTCTTGAAGATTTTGCGAGTTGAGCAGTTGTTTGCTATGCTATCTAAGTGTGAATTCTGGTTGGATCGAGTGGTCTTTCTCGGTCATATTATTTCAGGAGATGGGATTTCTGTCGATCCCAGCATGATTGAAGTGGTTATGAATTGTCCTAGACCGACATCAGCACCTGAGACTACAAAATGACTACAAAACTCCTCCTTCTTCTTCTTCTTCCCAAAATGGAACATACCTCGTGAACCACGAGATCCAGATGAAGTAGTAGGAGTAGAAGAAGACGTAGGTCCAGATTGCACAACAGATTGAGCTCGAGGCTCAAAATATCCACTAGGCTGTCCTGGCATCATCAACTGTGCCCGCCTGTTGCTAGTCTCCACAAGACGGCAACGGTTCACTAAAGTCTCAAAAGATACCAGGTCATCACAAACGACAACCTGAGAGTAGATATCTTGGTTCAAACCTTGTAGAAAGATATCATACTTCGACGCATCACTCTCATTGATATGAGGACGGAAAGGTAACAGATCAAGAAATCGTTGCTGATATTGATCAATAGTCATTGATCCTTGCCTCAAAGTAAGCAACTCCATAGATCGTGCTTGGCAAACAGCCGGAGGAAAATACAATTTCTGGAATTTCCGACAGAATTCCCCCCAAGTCACCTGTCCTCTCTCAGTACGTGCCTGAGCAGCTTTGGCATCCCACCAAAAAACGTGTTCGATCCTCTAGAACAAATTCTAGAACTTCCAATTTCTGATCCTCAGTACAATCGAAAGCACGAAAAGTACTCTCGAGTTTAGACATCCAACTCCTCGCCTGTTCAGGATTCTCGCCTCCCACCAAAGGTTTCGGTCCTACTTGTATGGACTTATTGATAGAGTAGCGACGTCTACCCTCATGATGACGGTGTTGATCATCATGATGGCGGTGATGACGATGATGATGACCACCTCCCTGGCCAACACTACCGTGACTCTCGTCAGCCATATCCTGAAAAGAATTGCACATTAAAATCCCAAATGCGCAAGAATTACTCAAAACTAATTCTAAATCCCAAGTACTAATCCCAAAATCTAAGCATGCTCTAATACCAAAAATGTAGTGACCCTGCATGGTATCACCTACTAACTGGCAACTAATAGCATGCATTAAACTTAATACAACAAAATAACTTAACAGAGTAAAACATGCGGAAACAAAACCATAATTTACATATCAGCTTAGTAACATAATCCAGGCTTAAATCTGTAGTGATACAACCAAATCGAAACAGTAAACATTATACAGCTATATCGAATCCTGCTGTATAAAATCCTCAAGACTCCTGCTCCCTAGTCCTGCCTTGAACTACCAGCTCCGTCCATCCTGCGACCTGCCCCATGGAATAGGGTGTCCACGATAACAACTAGGACGTGAGCGCTAACGCCCAGTACATAGACATGAGTAAACATATGTATATAATGCATGCAACATGATGACTGGTAAAGGGTCATCTGAAAAGTCATGCTCAGTACCGGCGCCACATGAGTGCTGCTACCGCACGGATCAACCTCTGGGTGCAACCACACTCGTCTAGTACACCAGAGTAGACAGACATAAATGCCCCCGCCGTCGCGGTACTCTCAGTGACAGACTATCGAGTATAGAGCTGAGTGGCTCTATAGTCAGGTATAACAAGGTATAGGCTCAACGTGTATATGCACATGACATATGAATATAGAAAGCGGTAAATCATATATCATGTCATATAATAATGCCAAATAAATGCAACATATAAACATGTATACTCGCTAGCAATCTCAGTCAATGTGTACGTAACTCTAGGATTATGCTAAATTCTAGGTTCCAAAACCTTCACTACATAAATTCTATAAACCTTAACTATGCTAATAAGTACTCCCAAAACTTAAATAAACATGATTAAGGAAATTCCAAATGGGTTAACGGAGTCCAGAAATGGATTCAGGACACTCAAAAATGGTCGGGAAGGTTCCAAGGGTTCGGATGGTTCGAAGGCTCCGAACCGGGTTAGGAGGATCCGAACTGGATCGTAGGATCCGAACCAAAGATCGGAGGATCCGAACTCGGATCGGAGGCTCCAAAGATAATGTGTCATGGGTGACATCATTGATGGGACTTCAGAGGATCCGAAGTCAGGATCGGAGGCTCCGAAGTCAGGAACGGGGGATCCAAACCAGTTCGGAGGATCCGAAGTCGAGTTCGGACCGCCCGAACTTCGCCTATAAATAGAGGTCCGAAATTTCATTTTCAACACGCACCTCTCCTTTTCCTCTCTCAATTCCTAGGCCTTCTAACTCAGATCTAGGGAGTTCTAGGCATCCTATTGGGAATCCGGAAGTGGCATAGCGATCCCGACGTCGAGGCGAAGATGTGCCTAAGTTTTGAGGCAATTGTCATCAGCGGGCTGACGACGAACGCAGGTATAGCTATGGTCTCCTTAAATTATTTAGGATTATGCAATAGCTTAATTAAGGCTTTTAGATCTTAAATAATTATGCATGGGTATTTGCATTGTAGAGTTGATGATAGGCTTGGAACCTAGAGTGGGACTGCTAGAAACTGCCTATAGAAAGGTACGCAAGTACAGACTGAGATAGCCAGCGGATTTTGCATGCTTATATGTTGCATTTGTGTGTCATATTATTATGCAGGATGTGCATATCATATTGTGCCTGTCCATCTTGTGAGATGAGCCATGTAGGGCCGCTCAGCTCTGTCTGGACGGTTGATGTCCAGGGCCCAGTGACTGACGGGTCATGGGTGATTAGCATCAGGGGAAACACAGTCCACGTCCTATAGGAATGAGCAGTGTCGACAGGGTTTACTCCCCAGGTTGTACCACTCATGTCCTAGGCGCCATTATTGAGCAGTTATATACAGTTATCCCAGATATAGATACCCTATCATTTGCATGCATCATAATTGTATGTTTTACCCAGTGCTTTCATATTGAGCTTAGAGCTCGCTTCCAATATTTTCTGTGTATCTGGACACCCCATTCGATTTTTATAGAACTCGATCCGGCCGATAGAATTTCAAATTGATCGTATGTTTGCGATCACGGCTTTGAGTGCTACACTTTGACGTAAGTTTGGCTAAATTCTACCGTGTTTTAATTTTAAGATGTTGTTAGAATTAAGATTTGATTGTATAAACGTGTTCTAGTATATACGACGATAGCATATTTAAGTCGGTCCGCAAAAAGATCGTTGTTTGGACATGTTTACAGTTTTTGCAAGATTTTAGAGAATTCTGAAATATTGGAGATGGTATTTTCGAAATTGGGCTGATAGATTGAATATATTATGAGTTGTATATGGTAGAAATATTGATGTTAATGTTTTTGGAATTATCGAATTCGAATCGTTACGCCGTCGATTCTCGTTTGTCGAATTTTTGGAAAATGAAAGTGTTAATTTCGAAATTGAAGTGATGGGATGATAGTATTATGAGTTAGATATCAATGTTTGATTGATGTTTAAAGTATTAGAATCATCGGTTTCGAATTACTTCGCCATCGGTTGAATTTTTGGTTAATGGGACAAGATTTGAAGTTGATGAAACCTTGATGAGTTGAAATGAATTTGAGAAGCTAATGAGGAGTTGTATAAACCTTAATTTCAGAACTTGAAGTTGAAGGTATCGAAGTCGAGTTGACGAGTCCGGAATTGATTTGAGCTTGAGCTATAAGTTGGACACAACTAGAGTTGAAATCACAAGAAGGATTGAGCAGAATTCTGGACAGCTTATGTTTGATCAAGTAGTGCGAGAGTTTCAGAGGTTTGAGTTCAGATTAAAGGTATGATTCGACATTAATTCGACAGGTAGAATAACTCGAAAACATGGTGGTTTTCGAGTTTATTAAATCACATACATGCATGATTAGGTGTTTTACTTAATCTTATATGATTCTATGAATTACTTGACTTAGTTGATTGAGTTAATTGATATATGAGTTGTTTTCTTCCAACATGATTTCTTGTTGAGATATATGATGGATAATTTATTTGAGATTGTTGGTTTAGATTATTTTGAAGTGTTGAGTTGTGGTAGATTGATTATAGAGTTGAAAGTAAACCCTTTGAGCCACAATTCTTTCGAAACCTTGAAAACAGAATTGAAAAAAAAATATTGGACTGGTTGATTGACTTTTATTATGTGGCTTAATGCTTTATGTTTCTTATGCATTCATATTGAGCCAAACCTTTGATTTCAGCGGGCAGAACAACCCTTTTTGTTTAGATGTTTTGGGGGCTATACTGCGAGTGGCCTGGGTGTAGAGGTTCATCTAGAGTCAGTATACTCCTTATAGTCGCACCAAAGTCTAGGAGAGTGAGATACGTGACACCACCTCGATTGGCAGAGTTGGTGAGTCGTTACGTGATCTCATCCTCGGGATCCCAAAAGCACAGCAGCAACCCCATGTTTATCAGAGTTGATATACCTATTTTAAAGACATGCATATCATTAGTTTGATTTGATTATGTTGTCTTGAAAGCATATTGTTGTTATATTACATGTATTGCTTGTTATGTTTCTTTTACTGGGAATATCATTCTCATCGGATTTATCCGGCTGTTGCTTTGTTTTGTTTTTGTACTTGGCGATAGGAGGGGCAAGATCAAGTCAGCGAAGACCTGGTTAGCATCAAGAGGGAGAGTTAGTCGTGGGACTTGGTTTAGAAGTCGATTTCAGCATGTCAACCTAGTTATGTTATAACATGTTTAGGTATTGAACTTCATGTATTATTCGGAGAATCAGTGATTGTAACACATGTTTATGGTTTGAATGTTTGGAATGGATTTTGGATTGAGTTGGCTAGTTTATTTCTTGTTTTTTTTTGTTCTGGTGCAGGGTACGAAAGGTTTGCTATTTTTGGCAGACCCAGCGCCCTCCCTTTTCGAGCAAACCAGAAAGTTTTTTGTTTTGGCCGCGCTCGATCTGTTGTTTTTAGCAGATCGAGCGCAACCCCTGTTGAGCAGGACAGTAGGCTGAATAGTTGGAGGCACCCGGTCTGCAGTTTTTAATAGACCTAGCGCACCCCCTTTTAAAAAAAATTTGTTTTACTTTTAGTCTTGGATCTTGTATGCTTAATTGTTGTTTAATCCGAGATTAGTTGTTTAGAACCGAGTTATCGCATTAAGTGGTATCAGAGCGATAAGTTCTTGGTTGAACTAGAGTGAGCGGGGTAGATCGAGTCTGTGTGTATTGATTCCTCGCATGTGTTTAAATTATTTGTTGTTTAATTAATTCCGTGCGAGCATGCTTTATTATTGAAAATTATTTGAATTACATGACTATGTGATTTAAATTTATAAAGCATGATCTACTTGAGATATAATTGTTTCTGTTATCTACTGGTATCCGATTTTCTGAGAGGTTGAAAGGGCACCGCATTGTAGCGATTGAGATATCTTGTGTCCTCAACTTTGATTATCAGATGGGTCCTCGTCGAGTTATTAACAGAAACCCGCTGCCAGTTACTCCACCGAATGAACAAGCTAGTACTGAAACTGTTCAGATGGATGCTACAGCAACTCCTATGGAAACCTTGCTAAAGAGGTTTTAGTCGTTTAATCCGCCTTTGTTGCTAGGTACGAAGAATCCGATTGATTGTGAAAGCTGGTTGGACAACATAGACCAGTTGTTCGATTCCCTTGATTACTCTGACGACCGCCGAACTAGGTTATTCATTCATCAGCTTCGTGGTGTTTCTAACTACTGGTGGATCACGACGAAGAGATCCATGGAGAATCTAGGTACAGTTGTTACTTGGTCTCTTTTCAAAATTGAGTTTTATAAGCGGTTTTTCCCTGTTTCGTACCGAAAGGACAAGGGAGCAGAGTTTGTCAATCTGAGGCAAGGGAACTTGAACATTGACGAGTATGTTGCCATGTTCGATAGTCTGTTGCGTTTTGCACCGCATGTCGCTGACAATGAAGAAGCCAAAGCCGATCAATTCATCAATGGCTTGAATCCCTACATCTTCACGTTGGTAAACACTGCTAGGCTTGATAACTTTGTGGATGCCATGAATCACGCAAAGGGAGCTGAAGCGGGTTTGTGGAGACAGAGAGGAAATCAGATGGTACCTCAGTAGCCTAGACAGTCTCAGAACCAACCGTCTCAGCATCAAAATCAGCCACCACAGTATCAGAACCAACAGTAGAAGCATGAAGGTGGAAGCAGTGGGGCAAGCATAAAGGATCATTAAAAAGCAAGAGGGAAAAAGTTCAAGAGGCAGGGGAATAGTTCTTCTAGTTCCAGTGGTTCCAAGAAATTCGGTTCAGGACAGAGTTCTGGATCATCATCTTTGTTTTGCAACAAGTGTGGAGGTAGACACTCATCGGATCAGTGTGTAGGGGTTTTTGGGAACTGCAATACCTGTCAGCAACCGGGACACTTTTCTAAGGTGTGCCCTCAGCGTAGTAGAGATCGAGCCCAGAGTGAGAGTTCATCTAGACCTACAGCTCAGCCTGAGAGACAATCTTCTGCAGTTCACTCCTTCCAGCCTCAGCAGCAGAATAGACAGGGAGGTAATCCTAGTGCGAACCAGCCTCCGAGACAGCAGGCACCAGTCTTTGCTTTGACAAAGGATCAGGCTCAGGCAGCATCGGACGATGTTATAGCAGGTAAATGTTTGATTTTCTGTTATTCTGATCATGTTTTGATATATACAGGTTCTTCCCATTCTTTTATCTCTGAGAAATTTGTGTTGATGCATGCTTTACAAACTGAGTTGTTGCCTACTGTAGTAGCTGTTACTTTACCTTTGGGTAGAGGAATTGTTTCTGTCAGATTAGTCAGGAACTGTGAACTCTGTTTTGAGGGAAATTTGTTAGAGTTTGACTGTATTGTGCATGGGCTGTAAGATTTTGACTGTATAGTTGGTATAGATGTTTTAACCAAGTATAGGGCAACCGTCGATTGTTTTCTGAAGGTTGTCAGATTCAGACCTGAAATGGCAGATGAGTGGAAATTCTTTGGTAAGGGTTCTCGATCTAGAATTCCTTTGATTTCAGTGTTATCTATGACTCATTTGTTACAGAGAAGTGCAGAGGGATTTTTGGTTTATGCAGTTGATGTACTGAAATCTAACCCTGAATTGGCTGATATACCAGTGGTTAGAGATTTTGCGGATGTGTTTCCGGAAGATGTTCCTAGATTGCCGCCTATTCGAGAGATCGAATTCAGCATCGATTTAGTGTCAGGTACTCAACCTATTTCCAAAGCTCCGTATCGTATGGCAATGGTTGAATTGATAGAGTTGAAGGAGCATCTTGAGGATTTGATTGCCAAGGTATCATCAGACATAGTGTATCGCCTTGGGGTGCTCCTGTTCTATTTGTTCGGAGGAAGGATGGTTCTATGTGGCTCTGTATTGACTACCGTCAACTGAATCAGGCTACCGTCAAGAACAAGTATTCGTTACCCCATATAGATGACCTTTTTGATCAGTTGCAGGGTTCTTCTGTCTATTCATAGATTGATCTGAGGTCAGTTTATCATCAGCTGAGAGTTTGTGAGGAAGATGTTCCTAAGACCGCATTCAGAACGAGGTATGGTCATTTCGAGTTTATAGTCATGCCGTTCGGTTTGACAAACGCTCCAGCATTTTTATGGGTTTGATGAACCGTATCTTTCAGCAATTTTTAGATGAGTTTGTGATTATCTTCACCGATGATATTCTTATCTACTTGAAGAACCGTACTGACCATGCAGAGAATTTGAGGATCGTCTTGAAGATTTTGCGAGTTGAGCAGTTGTTTGCTATGCTATCTAAGTGTGAATTCTGGTTGGATCGAGTGGTCTTTCTCGGTCATATTATTTCAGGAGATGGGATTTCTGTCGATCCCAGCATGATTGAAGTGGTTATGAATTGTCCTAGACCGACATCAGCACCTGAGACTACAAAATGACTACAAAACTCCTCCTTCTTCTTCTTCTTCCCAAAATGGAACATACCTCGTGAACCACGAGATCCAGATGAAGTAGTAGGAGTAGAAGAAGACGTAGGTCCAGATTGCACAACAGATTGAGCTCGAGGCTCAAAATATCCACTAGGCTGTCCTGGCATCATCAACTGTGCCCGCCTGTTGCTAGTCTCCACAAGACGGCAACGGTTCACTAAAGTCTCAAAAGATACCAGGTCATCACAAACGACAACCTGAGAGTAGATATCTTGGTTCAAACCTTGTAGAAAGATATCATACTTCGACGCATCACTCTCATTGATATGAGGACGGAAAGGTAACAGATCAAGAAATCGTTGCTGATATTGATCAATAGTCATTGATCCTTGCCTCAAAGTAAGCAACTCCATAGATCGTGCTTGGCAAACAGCCGGAGGAAAATACAATTTCTGGAATTTCCGACAGAATTCCCCCCAAGTCACCTGTCCTCTCTCAGTACGTGCCTGAGCAGCTTTGGCATCCCACCAAAAAACGTGTTCGATCCTCTAGAACAAATTCTAGAACTTCCAATTTCTGATCCTCAGTACAATCGAAAGCACGAAAAGTACTCTCGAGTTTAGACATCCAACTCCTCGCCTGTTCAGGATTCTCGCCTCCCACCAAAGGTTTCGGTCCTACTTGTATGGACTTATTGATAGAGTAGCGACGTCTACCCTCATGATGACGGTGTTGATCATCATGATGGCGGTGATGACGATGATGATGACCACCTCCCTGGCCAACACTACCGTGACTCTCGTCAGCCATATCCTGAAAAGAATTGCACATTAAAATCCCAAATGCGCAAGAATTACTCAAAACTAATTCTAAATCCCAAGTACTAATCCCAAAATCTAAGCATGCTCTAATACCAAAAATGTAGTGACCCTGCATGGTATCACCTACTAACTGGCAACTAATAGCATGCATTAAACTTAATACAACAAAATAACTTAACAGAGTAAAACATGCGGAAACAAAACCATAATTTACATATCAGCTTAGTAACATAATCCAGGCTTAAATCTGTAGTGATACAACCAAATCGAAACAGTAAACATTATACAGCTATATCGAATCCTGCTGTATAAAATCCTCAAGACTCCTGCTCCCTAGTCCTGCCTTGAACTACCAGCTCCGTCCATCCTGCGACCTGCCCCATGGAATAGGGTGTCCACGATAACAACTAGGACGTGAGCGCTAACGCCCAGTACATAGACATGAGTAAACATATGTATATAATGCATGCAACATGATGACTGGTAAAGGGTCATCTGAAAAGTCATGCTCAGTACCGGCGCCACATGAGTGCTGCTACCGCACGGATCAACCTCTGGGTGCAACCACACTCGTCTAGTACACCAGAGTAGACAGACATAAATGCCCCCGCCGTCGCGGTACTCTCAGTGACAGACTATCGAGTATAGAGCTGAGTGGCTCTATAGTCAGGTATAACAAGGTATAGGCTCAACGTGTATATGCACATGACATATGAATATAGAAAGCGGTAAATCATATATCATGTCATATAATAATGCCAAATAAATGCAACATATAAACATGTATACTCGCTAGCAATCTCAGTCAATGTGTACGTAACTCTAGGATTATGCTAAATTCTAGGTTCCAAAACCTTCACTACATAAATTCTATAAACCTTAACTATGCTAATAAGTACTCCCAAAACTTAAATAAACATGATTAAGGAAATTCCAAATGGGTTAACGGAGTCCAGAAATGGATTCAGGACACTCAAAAATGGTCGGGAAGGTTCCAAGGGTTCGGATGGTTCGAAGGCTCCGAACCGGGTTAGGAGGATCCGAACTGGATCGTAGGATCCGAACCAAAGATCGGAGGATCCGAACTCGGATCGGAGGCTCCAAAGATAATGTGTCATGGGTGACATCATTGATGGGACTTCAGAGGATCCGAAGTCAGGATCGGAGGCTCCGAACAGGAACGGAGGCTCCGAAGTCAGGAACGGGGGATCCAAACCAGTTCGGAGGATCCGAAGTCGAGTTCGGACCGCCCGAACTTCGCCTATAAATAGAGGTCCGAAATTTCATTTTCAACACGCACCTCTCCTTTTCCTCTCTCAATTCCTAGGCCTTCTAACTCAGATCTAGGGAGTTCTAGGCATCCTATTGGGAATCCGGAAGTGGCATAGCGATCCCGACGTCGAGGCGAAGATGTGCCTAAGTTTTGAGGCAATTGTCATCAGCGGGCTGACGACGAACGCAGGTATAGCTATGGTCTCCTTAAATTATTTAGGATTATGCAATAGCTTAATTAAGGCTTTTAGATCTTAAATAATTATGCATGGGTATTTGCATTGTAGAGTTGATGATAGGCTTGGAACCTAGAGTGGGACTGCTAGAAACTGCCTATAGAAAGGTACGCAAGTACAGACTGAGATAGCCAGCGGATTTTGCATGCTTATATGTTGCATTTGTGTGTCATATTATTATGCAGGATGTGCATATCATATTGTGCCTGTCCATCTTGTGAGATGAGCCATGTAGGGCCGCTCAGCTCTGTCTGGACGGTTGATGTCCAGGGCCCAGTGACTGACGGGTCATGGGTGATTAGCATCAGGGGAAACACAGTCCACGTCCTATAGGAATGAGCAGTGTCGACAGGGTTTACTCCCCAGGTTGTACCACTCATGTCCTAGGCGCCATTATTGAGCAGTTATATACAGTTATCCCAGATATAGATACCCTATCATTTGCATGCATCATAATTGTATGTTTTACCCAGTGCTTTCATATTGAGCTTAGAGCTCGCTTCCAATATTTTCTGTGTATCTGGACACCCCATTCGATTTTTATAGAACTCGATCCGGCCGATAGAATTTCAAATTGATCGTATGTTTGCGATCACGGCTTTGAGTGCTACACTTTGACGTAAGTTTGGCTAAATTCTACCGTGTTTTAATTTTAAGATGTTGTTAGAATTAAGATTTGATTGTATAAACGTGTTCTAGTATATACGACGATAGCATATTTAAGTCGGTCCGCAAAAAGATCGTTGTTTGGACATGTTTACAGTTTTTGCAAGATTTTAGAGAATTCTGAAATATTGGAGATGGTATTTTCGAAATTGGGCTGATAGATTGAATATATTATGAGTTGTATATGGTAGAAATATTGATGTTAATGTTTTTGGAATTATCGAATTCGAATCGTTACGCCGTCGATTCTCGTTTGTCGAATTTTTGGAAAATGAAAGTGTTAATTTCGAAATTGAAGTGATGGGATGATAGTATTATGAGTTAGATATCAATGTTTGATTGATGTTTAAAGTATTAGAATCATCGGTTTCGAATTACTTCGCCATCGGTTGAATTTTTGGTTAATGGGACAAGATTTGAAGTTGATGAAACCTTGATGAGTTGAAATGAATTTGAGAAGCTAATGAGGAGTTGTATAAACCTTAATTTCAGAACTTGAAGTTGAAGGTATCGAAGTCGAGTTGACGAGTCCGGAATTGATTTGAGCTTGAGCTATAAGTTGGACACAACTAGAGTTGAAATCACAAGAAGGATTGAGCAGAATTCTGGACAGCTTATGTTTGATCAAGTAGTGCGAGAGTTTCAGAGGTTTGAGTTCAGATTAAAGGTATGATTCGACATTAATTCGACAGGTAGAATAACTCGAAAACATGGTGGTTTTCGAGTTTATTAAATCACATACATGCATGATTAGGTGTTTTACTTAATCTTATATGATTCTATGAATTACTTGACTTAGTTGATTGAGTTAATTGATATATGAGTTGTTTTCTTCCAACATGATTTCTTGTTGAGATATATGATGGATAATTTATTTGAGATTGTTGGTTTAGATTATTTTGAAGTGTTGAGTTGTGGTAGATTGATTATAGAGTTGAAAGTAAAACCTTTGAGCCACAATTCTTTCGAAACCTTGAAAACAGAATTGAAAAAAAAATATTGGACTGGTTGATTGACTTTTATTATGTGGCTTAATGTTTTATGTTTCTTATGCATTCATATTGAGCCAAACCTTTGATTTCAGCGGGCAGAACAACCCTTTTTGTTTAGATGTTTTGGGGGCTATACTGCGAGTGGCCTGGGTGTAGAGGTTCATCTAGAGTCAGTATACTCCTTATAGTCGCACCAAAGTCTAGGAGAGTGAGATACGTGACACCACCTCGATTGGCAGAGTTGGTGAGTCGTTACGTGATCTCATCCTCGGGATCCCAAAAGCACAGCAGCAACCCCATGTTTATCAGAGTTGATATACCTATTTTAAAGACATGCATATCATTAGTTTGATTTGATTATGTTGTCTTGAAAGCATATTGTTGTTATATTACATGTATTGCTTGTTATGTTTCTTTTACTGGGAATATCATTCTCATCGGATTTATCCGGCTGTTGCTTTGTTTTGTTTTTGTACTTGGCGATAGGAGGGGCAAGATCAAGTCAGCGAAGACCTGGTTAGCATCAAGAGGGAGAGTTAGTCGTGGGACTTGGTTTAGAAGTCGATTTCAGCATGTCAACCTAGTTATGTTATAACATGTTTAGGTATTGAACTTCATGTATTATTCGGAGAATCAGTGATTGTAACACATGTTTATGGTTTGAATGTTTGGAATGGATTTTGGATTGAGTTGGCTAGTTTATTTCTTGTTTTTTTTTGTTCTGGTGCAGGGTACGAAAGGTTTGCTATTTTTGGCAGACCCAGCGCCCTCCCTTTTCGAGCAAACCAGAAAGTTTTTTGTTTTGGCCGCGCTCGATCTGTTGTTTTTAGCAGATCGAGCGCAACCCCTGTTGAGCAGGACAGTAGGCTGAATAGTTGGAGGCACCCGGTCTGCAGTTTTTAATAGACCTAGCGCACCCCCTTTTAAAAAAAATTTGTTTTACTTTTAGTCTTGGATCTTGTATGCTTAATTGTTGTTTAATCCGAGATTAGTTGTTTAGAACCGAGTTATCGCATTAAGTGGTATCAGAGCGATAAGTTCTTGGTTGAACTAGAGTAAGCGGGGTAGATCGAGTCTGTGTGTATTGATTCCTCGCATGTGTTTAAATTATTTGTTGTTTAATTAATTCCGTGCGAGCATGCTTTATTATTGAAAATTATTTGAATTACATGACTATGTGATTTAAATTTATAAAGCATGATCTACTTGAGATATAATTGTTTCTGTTATCTACTGGTATCCGATTTTCTGAGAGGTTGAAAGGGCACCGCATTGTAGCGATTGAGATATCTTGTGTCCTCAACTTTGATTATCAGATGGGTCCTCGTCGAGTTATTAACAGAAACCCGCTGCCAGTTACTCCACCGAATGAACAAGCTAGTACTGAAACTGTTCAGATGGATGCTACAGCAACTCCTATGGAAACCTTGCTAAAGAGGTTTTAGTCGTTTAATCCGCCTTTGTTGCTAGGTACGAAGAATCCGATTGATTGTGAAAGCTGGTTGGACAACATAGACCAGTTGTTCGATTCCCTTGATTACTCTGACGACCGCCGAACTAGGTTATTCATTCATCAGCTTCGTGGTGTTTCTAACTACTGGTGGATCACGACGAAGAGATCCATGGAGAATCTAGGTACAGTTGTTACTTGGTCTCTTTTCAAAATTGAGTTTTATAAGCGGTTTTTCCCTGTTTCGTACCGAAAGGACAAGGGAGCAGAGTTTGTCAATCTGAGGCAAGGGAACTTGAACATTGACGAGTATGTTGCCATGTTCGATAGTCTGTTGCGTTTTGCACCGCATGTCGCTGACAATGAAGAAGCCAAAGCCGATCAATTCATCAATGGCTTGAATCCCTACATCTTCACGTTGGTAAACACTGCTAGGCTTGATAACTTTGTGGATGCCATGAATCACGCAAAGGGAGCTGAAGCGGGTTTGTGGAGACAGAGAGGAAATCAGATGGTACCTCAGTAGCCTAGATAGTCTCAGAACCAACCGTCTCAGCATCAAAATCAGCCACCACAGTATCAGAACCAACAGTAGAAGCATGAAGGTGGAAGCAGTGGGGCAAGCATAAAGGATCATTAAAAAGCAAGAGGGAAAAAGTTCAAGAGGCAGGGGAATAGTTCTTCTAGTTCCAGTGGTTCCAAGAAATTCGGTTCAGGACAGAGTTCTGGATCATCATCTTTGTTTTGCAACAAGTGTGGAGGTAGACACTCATCGGATCAGTGTGTAGGGGTTTTTGGGAACTGCAATACCTGTCAGCAACCGGGACACTTTTCTAAGGTGTGCCCTCAGCGTAGTAGAGATCGAGCCCAGAGTGAGAGTTCATCTAGACCTACAGCTCAGCCTGAGAGACAATCTTCTGCAGTTCACTCCTTCCAGCCTCAGCAGCAGAACAGACAGGGAGGTAATCCTAGTGCGAACCAGCCTCCGAGACAGCAGGCACCAGTCTTTGCTTTGACAAAGGATCAGGCTCAGGCAGCATCGGACGATGTTATAGCAAGTAAATGTTTGATTTTCTGTTATTCTGATCATGTTTTGATATATACAGGTTCTTCCCATTCTTTTATCTCTGAGAAATTTGTGTTGATGCATGCTTTACAAACTGAGTTGTTGCCTACTGTAGTAGCTGTTACTTTACCTTTGGGTAGAGGAATTGTTTCTGTCAGATTAGTCAGGAACTGTGAACTCTGTTTTGAGGGAAATTTGTTAGAGTTTGACTGTATTGTGCATGGGCTGTAAGATTTTGACTGTATAGTTGGTATAGATGTTTTAACCAAGTATAGGGCAACCGTCGATTGTTTTCTGAAGGTTGTCAGATTCAGACCTGAAATGGCAGATGAGTGGAAATTCTTTGGTAAGGGTTCTCGATCTAGAATTCCTTTGATTTCAGTGTTATCTATGACTCATTTGTTACAGAGAAGTGCAGAGGGATTTTTGGTTTATGCAGTTGATGTACTGAAATCTAACCCTGAATTGGCTGATATACCAGTGGTTAGAGATTTTGCGGATGTGTTTCCGGAAGATGTTCCTAGATTGCCGCCTATTCGAGAGATCGAATTCAGCATCGATTTAGTGTCAGGTACTCAACCTATTTCCAAAGCTCCGTATCGTATGGCAATGGTTGAATTGATAGAGTTGAAGGAGCATCTTGAGGATTTGATTGCCAAGGTATCATCAGACATAGTGTATCGCCTTGGGGTGCTCCTGTTCTATTTGTTCGGAGGAAGGATGGTTCTATGTGGCTCTGTATTGACTACCGTCAACTGAATCAGGCTACCGTCAAGAACAAGTATTCGTTACCCCATATAGATGACCTTTTTGATCAGTTGCAGGGTTCTTCTGTCTATTCATAGATTGATCTGAGGTCAGTTTATCATCAGCTGAGAGTTTGTGAGGAAGATGTTCCTAAGACCGCATTCAGAACGAGGTATGGTCATTTCGAGTTTATAGTCATGCCGTTCGGTTTGACAAACGCTCCAGCATTTTTATGGGTTTGATGAACCGTATCTTTCAGCAATTTTTAGATGAGTTTGTGATTATCTTCACCGATGATATTCTTATCTACTTGAAGAACCGTACTGACCATGCAGAGAATTTGAGGATCGTCTTGAAGATTTTGCGAGTTGAGCAGTTGTTTGCTATGCTATCTAAGTGTGAATTCTGGTTGGATCGAGTGGTCTTTCTCGGTCATATTATTTTAGGAGATGGGATTTCTGTCGATCCCAGCATGATTGAAGTGGTTATGAATTGTCCTAGACCGACATCAGCACCTGAGACTACAAAATGACTACAAAACTCCTCCTTCTTCTTCTTCTTCCCAAAATGGAACATACCTCGTGAACCACGAGATCCAGATGAAGTAGTAGGAGTAGAAGAAGACGTAGGTCCAGATTGCACAACAGATTGAGCTCGAGGCTCAAAATATCCACTAGGCTGTCCTGGCATCATCAACTGTGCCCGCCTGTTGCTAGTCTCCACAAGACGGCAACGGTTCACTAAAGTCTCAAAAGATACCAGGTCATCACAAACGACAACCTGAGAGTAGATATCTTGGTTCAAACCTTGTAGAAAGATATCATACTTCGACGCATCACTCTCATTGATATGAGGACGGAAAGGTAACAGATCAAGAAATCGTTGCTGATATTGATCAATAGTCATTGATCCTTGCCTCAAAGTAAGCAACTCCATAGATCGTGCTTGGCAAACAGCCGGAGGAAAATACAATTTCTGGAATTTCCGACATAATTCCCCCCAAGTCACCTGTCCTCTCTCAGTACGTGCCTGAGCAGCTTTGGCATCCCACCAAAAAACGTGTTCGATCCTCTAGAACAAATTCTAGAACTTCCAATTTCTGATCCTCAGTACAATCGAAAGCACGAAAAGTACTCTCGAGTTTAGACATCCAACTCCTCGCCTGTTCAGGATTCTCGCCTCCCACCAAAGGTTTCGGTCCTACTTGTATGGACTTATTGATAGAGTAGCGACGTCTACCCTCATGATGACGGTGTTGATCATCATGATGGCGGTGATGACGATGATGATGACCACCTCCCTGGCCAACACTACCGTGACTCTCGTCAGCCATATCCTGAAAAGAATTGCACATTAAAATCCCAAATGCGCAAGAATTACTCAAAACTAATTCTAAATCCCAAGTACTAATCCCAAAATCTAAGCATGCTCTAATACCAAAAATGTAGTGACCCTGCATGGTATCACCTACTAACTGGCAACTAATAGCATGCATTAAACTTAATACAACAAAATAACTTAACAGAGTAAAACATGCGGAAACAAAACCATAATTTACATATCAGCTTAGTAACATAATCCAGGCTTAAATCTGTAGTGATACAACCAAATCGAAACAGTAAACATTATACAGCTATATCGAATCCTGCTGTATAAAATCCTCAAGACTCCTGCTCCCTAGTCCTGCCTTGAACTACCAGCTCCGTCCATCCTGCGACCTGCCCCATGGAATAGGGTGTCCACGATAACAACTAGGACGTGAGCGCTAACGCCCAGTACATAGACATGAGTAAACATATGTATATAATGCATGCAACATGATGACTGGTAAAGGGTCATCTGAAAAGTCATGCTCAGTACCGGCGCCACATGAGTGCTGCTACCGCACGGATCAACCTCTGGGTGCAACCACACTCGTCTAGTACACCAGAGTAGACAGACATAAATTCCCCCGCCGTCGCGGTACTCTCAGTGACAGACTATCGAGTATAGAGCTGAGTGGCTCTATAGTCAGGTATAACAAGGTATAGGCTCAACGTGTATATGCACATGACATATGAATATAGAAAGCGGTAAATCATATATCATGTCATATAATAATGCCAAATAAATGCAACATATAAACATGTATACTCGCTAGCAATCTCAGTCAATGTGTACGTAACTCTAGGATTATGCTAAATTCTAGGTTCCAAAACCTTCACTACATAAATTCTATAAACCTTAACTATGCTAATAAGTACTCCCAAAACTTAAATAAACATGATTAAGGAAATTCCAAATGGGTTAACGGAGTCCAGAAATGGATTCAGGACACTCAAAAATGGTCGGGAAGGTTCCAAGGGTTCGGATGGTTCGAAGGCTCCGAACCGGGTTAGGAGGATCCGAACTGGATCGTAGGATCCGAACCAAAGATCGGAGGATCCGAACTCGGATCGGAGGCTCCAAAGATAATGTGTCATGGGTGACATCATTGATGGGACTTCAGAGGATCCGAAGTCAGGATCGGAGGCTCCGAACAGGAACGGAGGCTCCGAAGTCAGGAACGGGGGATCCAAACCAGTTCGGAGGATCCGAAGTCGAGTTCGGACCGCCCGAACTTCGCCTATAAATAGAGGTCCGAAATTTCATTTTCAACACGCACCTCTCCTTTTCCTCTCTCAATTCCTAGGCCTTCTAACTCAGATCTAGGGAGTTCTAGGCATCCTATTGGGAATCCGGAAGTGGCATAGCGATCCCGACGTCGAGGCGAAGATGTGCCTAAGTTTTGAGGCAATTGTCATCAGCGGGCTGACGACGAACGCAGGTATAGCTATGGTCTCCTTAAATTATTTAGGATTATGCAATAGCTTAATTAAGGCTTTTAGATCTTAAATAATTATGCATGGGTATTTGCATTGTAGAGTTGATGATAGGCTTGGAACCTAGAGTGGGACTGCTAGAAACTGCCTATAGAAAGGTACGCAAGTACAGACTGAGATAGCCAGCGGATTTTGCATGCTTATATGTTGCATTTGTGTGTCATATTATTATGCAGGATGTGCATATCATATTGTGCCTGTCCATCTTGTGAGATGAGCCATGTAGGGCCGCTCAGCTCTGTCTGGACGGTTGATGTCCAGGGCCCAGTGACTGACGGGTCATGGGTGATTAGCATCAGGGGAAACACAGTCCACGTCCTATAGGAATGAGCAGTGTCGACAGGGTTTACTCCCCAGGTTGTACCACTCATGTCCTAGGCGCCATTATTGAGCAGTTATATACAGTTATCCCAGATATAGATACCCTATCATTTGCATGCATCATAATTGTATGTTTTACCCAGTGCTTTCATATTGAGCTTAGAGCTCGCTTCCAATATTTTCTGTGTATCTGGACACCCCATTCGATTTTTATAGAACTCGATCCGGCCGATAGAATTTCAAATTGATCGTATGTTTGCGATCACGGCTTTGAGTGCTACACTTTGACGTAAGTTTGGCTAAATTCTACCGTGTTTTAATTTTAAGATGTTGTTAGAATTAAGATTTGATTGTATAAACGTGTTCTAGTATATACGACGATAGCATATTTAAGTCGGTCCGCAAAAAGATCGTTGTTTGGACATGTTTACAGTTTTTGCAAGATTTTAGAGAATTCTGAAATATTGGAGATGGTATTTTCGAAATTGGGCTGATAGATTGAATATATTATGAGTTGTATATGGTAGAAATATTGATGTTAATGTTTTTGGAATTATCGAATTCGAATCGTTACGCCGTCGATTCTCGTTTGTCGAATTTTTGGAAAATGAAAGTGTTAATTTCGAAATTGAAGTGATGGGATGATAGTATTATGAGTTAGATATCAATGTTTGATTGATGTTTAAAGTATTAGAATCATCGGTTTCGAATTACTTCGCCATCGGTTGAATTTTTGGTTAATGGGACAAGATTTGAAGTTGATGAAACCTTGATGAGTTGAAATGAATTTGAGAAGCTAATGAGGAGTTGTATAAACCTTAATTTCAGAACTTGAAGTTGAAGGTATCGAAGTCGAGTTGACGAGTCCGGAATTGATTTGAGCTTGAGCTATAAGTTGGACACAACTAGAGTTGAAATCACAAGAAGGATTGAGCAGAATTCTGGACAGCTTATGTTTGATCAAGTAGTGCGAGAGTTTCAGAGGTTTGAGTTCAGATTAAAGGTATGATTCGACATTAATTCGACAGGTAGAATAACTCGAAAACATGGTGGTTTTCGAGTTTATTAAATCACATACATGCATGATTAGGTGTTTTACTTAATCTTATATGATTCTATGAATTACTTGACTTAGTTGATTGAGTTAATTGATATATGAGTTGTTTTCTTCCAACATGATTTCTTGTTGAGATATATGATGGATAATTTATTTGAGATTGTTGGTTTAGATTATTTTGAAGTGTTGAGTTGTGGTAGATTGATTATAGAGTTGAAAGTAAACCCTTTGAGCCACAATTCTTTCGAAACCTTGAAAACAGAATTGAAAAAAAAATATTGGACTGGTTGATTGACTTTTATTATGTGGCTTAATGCTTTATGTTTCTTATGCATTCATATTGAGCCAAACCTTTGATTTCAGCGGGCAGAACAACCCTTTTTGTTTAGATGTTTTGGGGGCTATACTGCGAGTGGCCTGGGTGTAGAGGTTCATCTAGAGTCAGTATACTCCTTATAGTCGCACCAAAGTCTAGGAGAGTGAGATACGTGACACCACCTCGATTGGCAGAGTTGGTGAGTCGTTACGTGATCTCATCCTCGGGATCCCAAAAGCACAGCAGCAACCCCATGTTTATCAGAGTTGATATACCTATTTTAAAGACATGCATATCATTAGTTTGATTTGATTATGTTGTCTTGAAAGCATATTGTTGTTATATTACATGTATTGCTTGTTATGTTTCTTTTACTGGGAATATCATTCTCATCGGATTTATCCGGCTGTTGCTTTGTTTTGTTTTTGTACTTGGCGATAGGAGGGGCAAGATCAAGTCAGCGAAGACCTGGTTAGCATCAAGAGGGAGAGTTAGTCGTGGGACTTGGTTTAGAAGTCGATTTCAGCATGTCAACCTAGTTATGTTATAACATGTTTAGGTATTGAACTTCATGTATTATTCGGAGAATCAGTGATTGTAACACATGTTTATGGTTTGAATGTTTGGAATGGATTTTGGATTGAGTTGGCTAGTTTATTTCTTGTTTTTTTTGTTCTGGTGCAGGGTACGAAAGGTTTGCTATTTTTGGCAGACCCAGCGCCCTCCCTTTTCGAGCAAACCAGAAAGTTTTTTGTTTTGGCCGCGCTCGATCTGTTGTTTTTAGCAGATCGAGCGCAACCCCTGTTGAGCAGGACAGTAGGCTGAATAGTTGGAGGCACCCGGTCTGCAGTTTTTAATAGACCTAGCGCACCCCCTTTTAAAAAAAATTTGTTTTACTTTTAGTCTTGGATCTTGTATGCTTAATTGTTGTTTAATCCGAGATTAGTTGTTTAGAACCGAGTTATCGCATTAAGTGGTATCAGAGCGATAAGTTCTTGGTTGAACTAGAGTGAGCGGGGTAGATCGAGTCTGTGTGTATTGATTCCTCGCATGTGTTTAAATTATTTGTTGTTTAATTAATTCCGTGCGAGCATGCTTTATTATTGAAAATTATTTGAATTACATGACTATGTGATTTAAATTTATAAAGCATGATCTACTTGAGATATAATTGTTTCTGTTATCTACTGGTATCCGATTTTCTGAGAGGTTGAAAGGGCACCGCATTGTAGCGATTGAGATATCTTGTGTCCTCAACTTTGATTATCAGATGGGTCCTCGTCGAGTTATTAACAGAAACCCGCTGCCAGTTACTCCACCGAATGAACAAGCTAGTACTGAAACTGTTCAGATGGATGCTACAGCAACTCCTATGGAAACCTTGCTAAAGAGGTTTTAGTCGTTTAATCCGCCTTTGTTGCTAGGTACGAAGAATCCGATTGATTGTGAAAGCTGGTTGGACAACATAGACCAGTTGTTCGATTCCCTTGATTACTCTGACGACCGCCGAACTAGGTTATTCATTCATCAGCTTCGTGGTGTTTCTAACTACTGGTGGATCACGACGAAGAGATCCATGGAGAATCTAGGTACAGTTGTTACTTGGTCTCTTTTCAAAATTGAGTTTTATAAGCGGTTTTTCCCTGTTTCGTACCGAAAGGACAAGGGAGCAGAGTTTGTCAATCTGAGGCAAGGGAACTTGAACATTGACGAGTATGTTGCCATGTTCGATAGTCTATTGCGTTTTGCACCGCATGTCGCTGACAATGAAGAAGCCAAAGCCGATCAATTCATCAATGGCTTGAATCCCTACATCTTCACGTTGGTAAACACTGCTAGGCTTGATAACTTTGTGGATGCCATGAATCACGCAAAGGGAGCTGAAGCGGGTTTGTGGAGACAGAGAGGAAATCAGATGGTACCTCAGTAGCCTAGACAGTCTCAGAACCAACCGTCTCAGCATCAAAATCAGCCACCACAGTATCAGAACCAACAGTAGAAGCATGAAGGTGGAAGCAGTGGGGCAAGCATAAAGGATCATTAAAAAGCAAGAGGGAAAAAATTCAAGAGGCAGGGGAATAGTTCTTCTAGTTCCAGTGGTTCCAAGAAATTCGGTTCAGGACAGAGTTCTGGATCATCATCTTTGTTTTGCAACAAGTGTGGAGGTAGACACTCATCGGATCAGTGTGTAGGGGTTTTTGGGAACTGCAATACCTGTCAGCAACCGGGACACTTTTCTAAGGTGTGCCCTCAGCGTAGTAGAGATCGAGCCCAGAGTGAGAGTTCATCTAGACCTACAGCTCAGCCTGAGAGACAATCTTCTGCAGTTCACTCCTTCCAGCCTCAGCAGCAGAACAGACAGGGAGGTAATCCTAGTGCGAACCAGCCTCCGAGACAGCAGGCACCAGTCTTTGCTTTGACAAAGGATCAGGCTCAGGCAGCATCGGACGATGTTATAGCAGGTAAATGTTTGATTTTCTGTTATTCTGATCATGTTTTGATATATACAGGTTCTTCCCATTCTTTTATCTCTGAGAAATTTGTGTTGATGCATGCTTTACAAACTGAGTTGTTGCCTACTGTAGTAGCTGTTACTTTACCTTTGGGTAGAGGAATTGTTTCTGTCAGATTAGTCAGGAACTGTGAACTCTGTTTTGAGGGAAATTTGTTAGAGTTTGACTGTATTGTGCATGGGCTGTAAGATTTTGACTGTATAGTTGGTATAGATGTTTTAACCAAGTATAGGGCAACCGTCGATTGTTTTCTGAAGGTTGTCAGATTCAGACCTGAAATGGCAGATGAGTGAAAATTCTTTGGTAAGGGTTCTCGATCTAGAATTCCTTTGATTTCAGTGTTATCTATGACTCATTTGTTACAGAGAAGTGCAGAGGGATTTTTGGTTTATGCAGTTGATGTACTGAAATCTAACCCTGAATTGGCTGATATACCAGTGGTTAGAGATTTTGCGGATGTGTTTCCGGAAGATGTTCCTAGATTGCCGCCTATTCGAGAGATCGAATTCAGCATCGATTTAGTGTCAGGTACTCAACCTATTTCCAAAGCTCCGTATCGTATGGCAATGGTTGAATTGATAGAGTTGAAGGAGCATCTTGAGGATTTGATTGCCAAGGTATCATCAGACATAGTGTATCGCCTTGGGGTGCTCCTGTTCTATTTGTTCGGAGGAAGGATGGTTCTATGTGGCTCTGTATTGACTACCGTCAACTGAATCAGGCTACCGTCAAGAACAAGTATTCGTTACCCCATATAGATGACCTTTTTGATCAGTTGCAGGGTTCTTCTGTCTATTCATAGATTGATCTGAGGTCAGTTTATCATCAGCTGAGAGTTTGTGAGGAAGATGTTCCTAAGACCGCATTCAGAACGAGGTATGGTCATTTCGAGTTTATAGTCATGCCGTTCGGTTTGACAAACGCTCCAGCATTTTTATGGGTTTGATGAACCGTATCTTTCAGCAATTTTTAGATGAGTTTGTGATTATCTTCACCGATGATATTCTTATCTACTTGAAGAACCGTACTGACCATGCAGAGAATTTGAGGATCGTCTTGAAGATTTTGCGAGTTGAGCAGTTGTTTGCTATGCTATCTAAGTGTGAATTCTGGTTGGATCGAGTGGTCTTTCTCGGTCATATTATTTCAGGAGATGGGATTTCTGTCGATCCCAGCATGATTGAAGTGGTTATGAATTGTCCTAGACCGACATCAGCACCTGAGACTACAAAATGACTACAAAACTCCTCCTTCTTCTTCTTCTTCCCAAAATGGAACATACCTCGTGAACCACGAGATCCAGATGAAGTAGTAGGAGTAGAAGAAGACGTAGGTCCAGATTGCACAACAGATTGAGCTCGAGGCTCAAAATATCCACTAGGCTGTCCTGGCATCATCAACTGTGCCCGCCTGTTGCTAGTCTCCACAAGACGGCAACGGTTCACTAAAGTCTCAAAAGATACCAGGTCATCACAAACGACAACCTGAGAGTAGATATCTTGGTTCAAACCTTGTAGAAAGATATCATACTTCGACGCATCACTCTCATTGATATGAGGACGGAAAGGTAACAGATCAAGAAATCGTTGCTGATATTGATCAATAGTCATTGATCCTTGCCTCAAAGTAAGCAACTCCATAGATCGTGCTTGGCAAACAGCCGGAGGAAAATACAATTTCTGGAATTTCCGACATAATTCCCCCCAAGTCACCTGTCCTCTCTCAGTACGTGCCTGAGCAGCTTTGGCATCCCACCAAAAAACGTGTTCGATCCTCTAGAACAAATTCTAGAACTTCCAATTTCTGATCCTCAGTACAATCGAAAGCACGAAAAGTACTCTCGAGTTTAGACATCCAACTCCTCGCCTGTTCAGGATTCTCGCCTCCCACCAAAGGTTTCGGTCCTACTTGTATGGACTTATTGATAGAGTAGCGACGTCTACCCTCATGATGACGGTGTTGATCATCATGATGGCGGTGATGACGATGATGATGACCACCTCCCTGGCCAACACTACCGTGACTCTCGTCAGCCATATCCTGAAAAGAATTGCACATTAAAATCCCAAATGCGCAAGAATTACTCAAAACTAATTCTAAATCCCAAGTACTAATCCCAAAATCTAAGCATGCTCTAATACCAAAAATGTAGTGACCCTGCATGGTATCACCTACTAACTGGCAACTAATAGCATGCATTAAACTTAATACAACAAAATAACTTAACAGAGTAAAACATGCGGAAACAAAACCATAATTTACATATCAGCTTAGTAACATAATCCAGGCTTAAATCTGTAGTGATACAACCAAATCGAAACAGTAAACATTATACAGCTATATCGAATCCTGCTGTATAAAATCCTCAAGACTCCTGCTCCCTAGTCCTGCCTTGAACTACCAGCTCCGTCCATCCTGCGACCTGCCCCATGGAATAGGGTGTCCACGATAACAACTAGGACGTGAGCGCTAACGCCCAGTACATAGACATGAGTAAACATATGTATATAATGCATGCAACATGATGACTGGTAAAGGGTCATCTGAAAAGTCATGCTCAGTACCGGCGCCACATGAGTGCTGCTACCGCACGGATCAACCTCTGGGTGCAACCACACTCGTCTAGTACACCAGAGTAGACAGACATAAATGCCCCGCCGTCGCGGTACTCTCAGTGACAGACTATCGAGTATAGAGCTGAGTGGCTCTATAGTCAGGTATAACAAGGTATAGGCTCAACGTGTATATGCACATGACATATGAATATAGAAAGCGGTAAATCATATATCATGTCATATAATAATGCCAAATAAATGCAACATATAAACATGTATACTCGCTAGCAATCTCAGTCAATGTGTACGTAACTCTAGGATTATGCTAAATTCTAGGTTCCAAAACCTTCACTACATAAATTCTATAAGCCTTAACTATGCTAATAAGTACTCCCAAAACTTAAATAGATTCTCGGACCATACCTTTGTCCGTAGATAGCCCTTTGGAGTCGCTAGTCCCGGATGACTATAACCACACCTTGGTTATTCCAGAACCTCTATTATAACCGATAGGGCCCTCAAGTGTATATCTCACACTATATAACTGAAGAAGGAAACTCGGGAATTCGTATTTAGAAATGAATCTGCGAAGCCCTATTTATAGGCAAAATTCCCGGCCAGGATTGGAACTTCCGATCCAGCTCATTGCGTGCATGCAAGACACGCCAGGATCGGAACTTCCGATCGGGCGATCGGAGCTTCCGATCTTCTCTACGTTCAACACTTATCAAAACTCGCGGCTGAGTCATCGAGCATTGCTGGCAGCTGGAGATCGGAACTTCCGTTCCTGGATCGGAGCTTCCGATCTCGGTGCTTCCGCTGAGCTTTCGAAGTGGCTGGGATCGGAGCTTCCGATCTCGGTGCTTCCGCTGAGCTTCCGAAGTGGCTGGGATCGGAGCTTCCGATCTGGGTTCGGAGCTTCCAATCCGGCCCAAAGTCAAAAGCCCAAATTCTTTTCCGAAGTTCAATAACACTCCGAAATTACTAACCCTTAATCATGTTTAACATATTATTATCTTAAAATGGAACCTGGGTTACTACAAAACCCATTTAAATATCAATTCAAATGAGTGAATTCGCATTTTGGTCCTTGAATTTTCAAAAATTGCAAATCAGTCCTTGAACAAATAAAAATTCAACCCTCGGATTTCATAAACTCTGAAAATCAATACTATTATCTTATAATCTCAATTAGGCTAATTTTGGGGCGTTACAGAATTGATTTCGATCAATATAATAATTAACACGAGGATAAATTGACTAGAAATAGTATTCGATTTCATCGTGCCAGTTTAGCTGCAAACTTAATTCTCACAATTCTTCATGTGTTTGAATTTGATTGGAATTATGAAAAATTAATCCGTCAATATTTGAATAGGTTTAATTGTTCTATAAATAGACCTTTAAACAAGTTAGGAGAATTCACCGTAATTTAAGATTAAATCTGAGTTCAGAATAAGCTACATGTTACAAAATTTGTTCGGCACCTACGTGTGTCGTTGATCGAGCTTTTCTCATATTTGAATTTAATCCAAAATTTTTATTGCATTTTATTTAATTGAATTTTATTTGAAATTTAATTTCTTAGTTAAAAATCTTAAATTTAATCACTTTTATTGGTTAGTCTAGATAAGGTAGGAATAATCATATTTTAGTAATCATATATTCAGTCCATGTGGGTTCGACATCTGGACCATTGTCCACTATATATTACTTGACCTGATACGCTTGCCAGTAGATTTTTATCATACCGATTTAAGCGGTCAAACATCAACACTTAAACTTCCACAACACATTAAAAGTCATTCTTAACATAAAATATCAAAATTTAAACTTCAAATACACAACAAAATTTCCATTTTTCAGAAAATTAAATTCTGCACATGTCTAGAACTTGATTTCTCAAACTTGCTTCTGAATCATATAGAACGACTTCCACTTCACAAAATACACATACTCAATCATTCATCTATCAAATATCTCAAAAAAAATTTAAAATCTCATCAAAATCTTTCACGTAAACTTCAAGAACTAACCATGCTTCATCGAAGTAGCTTATGGAAACACATGCTTTCACGTAAACACATCTTTTTATCAAAATACTTAAAATCTTGAATGGTGGTTTCAAAAGCTTCAAAATCTATCGAGGGAAGTTTCTTCCTTGAAATCTTCAGAATTGGAAGAAAATGGAGAGGGGAAATGATACGTGAGAAAATGGTAAGAGAGGAAGGATAAGTGTAATGCCCCGATTTTATTATAATTGAGTTTAATCGAGATAATCAGAATTTTTAGTGATTGAGGATCGTTTTGATATTTAGCAGGGGTTACTTTGCAACTCTGGATAAATAAAGGACTGAAATGCAAAAGTTGGAATTTATATATTTTATATCTATCGATTCCTCTCTCCAAGAAGCCATGGAAGTCGACTCCTCAAGCTTCTTTTCTGTTTGATTCGCTCGATCCGACCTTTAGATTTGAATTTCGAGTTGAGATTCACGATCACCGCAATCTGATACAGAGTTATACACATAATAAGCTTTCAGCTATCATGTATCTCTAGCACCAATAACATAAAAAGGTTAAAACAAAATAAATTTGTTACCAGCAAATTCAATCTCAGGTGCAATTTCAGTGTGATCCTCTGTATACTTCTGGAACTGTTCTTCATTCAAATTTCCTCTAAATCTTATTCCAGATTTCGCTACACTGATTGTTAGGATGTCTCTTCCCATGTACTGATCTCTAACATACTCTACATTCAGAACCAGACAAATCTGTCTCGGTTCGCTAGAGTTAAGGAACCATTTTCATATCATTCACTTCATATCTGATCTGGAATAGAAATTGAAATGGCAATTGTAATTAACTCACATTCTGTGGCATAACTACAATTTCATTTCTTTTTATCTCATCACCCAACTTCAGTTTTCTTCGCTTTGTCTATGTCTTTAATAGAATATTTCAGTCATCAACCTTTATTCGGACATAAACTTCGAATTCAAGCCATGAATAAACAACTCAATCGTGAGCTTTTTCATCGTTTACAATTCATAGAATCGTAGTAGGCTTGAAACTATAGCAGTACATTCTTCAATATTCAAAATATTCAACTTCTAGATGGTAATTTATTCTTTTTCTCATCGTTCTTATCTGTTGTGGCAAAGAATCGTTTAATCAAACCCTATTCTAAGCACTTACCAACAAATAACTATACCTCTATTCTGTCATAATTTCTTCGTCAAAATCTATCAGCTAGTTGCTCGGTCTTGAAATTGATAAACAGTCAATCTGATACAATACTCATCTATATCTATCAATTATCTGATCAATTAATCAAGTTCTTCAGGACAACTTTTACCTGCAATAATATCTATTCATTTGCTGATATTCCATTCTGTTCCATCAAAAATACTTCATTCAGCTGAGCATACAATTCTTGTTCAGTCTGATCATACCGTTCTATTCAGTCTGGGGTGCTGATGTCACCCAAAAACACTGTTCTCTTCGATTTTGGTTTCTTACATCACCCGGGGAAAATCTTATAAAACCATCAATAAGAAATTCAAAATTTACCAATCAGTAAATCAGGAAATGTAATTCTCACATGCAATTCATCATATCATAAATCAATTAAGGCATAATCATGCAATACTATAAATGCATGTGACTCAGTCTACCCCGCTCAGCTTCTATCTCAGTCCAGAATTTACGCTCTGATACCACCTGTTGTGGGGACCTCGGGTTGCTAATCTCATCTTAGGGCAACTAATGATTAATTAAAACAATTAATCAAACCATTAAAAGAATCAACTGAAAAAGAGCAAAAGAAGATTTTTTTTTTCAAGCTGGGTTGCGCTCGGGCGGTTAAAAACAGCCGCTCGAGCGCTCTCTCAATTTTCCTGCATCAAACAGAACTGGACGTGCTCGAGCGGCGGAATTCATCCGCTCGGGCACGACTGGTCTGTCCAGAGTTTTACAGATTCATCTTTTGCGGTCCAATTCTAAACTTTTAATCTCAACATACAAAACTCAACCTGAATCATGGTTGATCAATTTAGGAACATGCATATAATCATATATAAAGTCTCGAGCATATAATCATGCTTTCAATACATCAAACGAATCTCATAAACCACAAGAAACTACAAGCTATTCAATACTTCATATATCGACTTCAAGTTTCTAATGTTCGTGCTAAGTTTGATGCAATCTCACTATTCTTCTTCCGCTTAAACCCAAGTCCTCACATGCTAAGTCTCGCTCCCGAGCTGTCAATGTCATCTCAGACCATCTCCTGCCCCATCTGTTGTAATGCACACATACAAAACAAAACAACAGCCGGATAAACTCCGGTGAGAAATCATCTCAGTATAAGCAACATATGAAGCGTTAAATAAATCATAACGACTCTATTTAATCGACTCAACAATAGAGTAAATAACGCTTCTTTCGATCGATCGAGAATTGATTCATTTCACTTCGTTGCCTTCAAGATTCATAACTGATCTTGACATGGATACACATCTATCGTAATCATTCAGGATTCGAAAATAAGGTCGCCCTCCAACCTTGGCATAGAATCAATTCAATATCATCATCATATCATAACGTATCGACTCAAATCAAAGATCCACTACCTGGGATGGATCGACAACATCAAAATCAAATCAAAGCAATAAATACGTATGTGATTTTGGTGGGATAACTCAAGAAGAATCGATCTTGAGTTTCAAAGTCCCTGACTCTCGACGTCGTCATTATACCTCTGTATACCTTGGTTCTGAATGTTTCAATCTCACTTCTTCTTCTTCGGTTCATAATTGGAGTCATGCGTCGTTCGTCTTCCAAACTTGACTGAAATCGAAGAATAAAATTGCTATATCCTCAGCAACATCTCAATAACATCTTAGTTCAGTCATTGTTTATAAAAAAATGGCTTCAAAACATCAATTGACGGCGTAGCGATTCAAAATCGGTAACCGAAGAAATATCGAAATCATTCAAACTTTATATACACTCATGTATATATATCAAACCAACAATATATCTAACTGATTCAACTAAAATCATTGTCATTTCAGCATCATAATCTCGAACTCAACAGCATCATATTCTCAGAATTCATAAACCGCAAAACCAACGGCGTAATGGCTCAAATTCGATACCCGAACAATGTCTCAATCCTTTCAAACTCTTTTACATATTAAACCAGCCAACATATATCATAAATCAGCCATATTAGAAGGATGAGAGTTCGAACCATAAGCTGGAAATTCACATCTCATGCAAACAATAGCTGTTCGTCTATTCGGTTTCGATATCGGAACATATACAAGTTGAAGAACATGATTATATATCAACATTCTGATTTCAGTAATATTTCGATTCATAAACATACATGAAGTACTCAGAAACTTACATCAATTCGAATGCCTCGTTGCAAGGATTCCAGAACACTTTTCGGAATTAAAATCGGACAACCCGATCAAAAGTTACGACGATTTGAAGAAATCGAATTATAAAGAAAAGAGAAGAGGTTTCAGTCCCCTGTTCAAGTTTCCGGAATTTTATTTCCTTCACACACGTATCCTTAATGATAAATCTGATGGAATTCAGATATACATTCAATAATTGCAACTTAGTCCTCGAAACTTCGGAAATTGCAATTTAGTCATCGACCTTCTTTTTAATTCAATTTCAATCCAAAATAATTTAAGAATATTAGAATTTAAATCGAAACTATAAATATTCCCAAATTAAATATACTCGGATTAAAATTAAATAAAATCGAATTAATTAAATAATCCTGGCTATTTGTAATTTAGCCCTTAAAACTTCGATAATCACAAATCAGTCTCTGATCGGGTTGAATCCTCAAAATTAATCTTCTTTAATTTCCGAAACATGGAATTTAATCTTAAATCCCATAAATATTCAATTCGAATATTTATCCTTTTAATTTAAGAATTCTCGGAATTTAATTCTCAAAATCCGTAAATTCTCAAATTAAATATTTTCGGCTCGAAACTTAAATCTATAATTTCTTTCGCTTCTCAAATCAATATTAGCCCATAATATGGAATTTAATTCTCAAATCCCATAATTATTAATTTAATATTTCTGGTCCTTACACAAACTCTTTGCAGTAAATGCGAACCAAACCGACTCCTCCACCAATAAATATTTCTCCGGAAAATGAAGATACGTGTTCGGGTCATGCCAAGTCCCCCCCATCAAAACACAATTGTTCCAAAATTTCAATATAATTGGGGTCGACCTTCAAACTCTGATATAACATATCATCAACATTAGGATTATGAAGTAAGGCATTCAAAGTATCTTCATCAAAACAAATGAGTTTACCCGAACATACGCTTTACCATCCTCCCTCTCAGCAGCATTTGTATAAAACTCCCGCACTAAAGGCACAACCGTCGCCTTAAGTTGTTGACAAAAAACATTCCAATGTCTAAATCCAATTTCTATCGCTACGCTACCCTCTCGATGCGTTAATTCTACACCCCTCTTAGGAATAGGGGTGCGATTAAGTTTAGCTCTATCGTACCTTTCTTTTGCCGCGGCATTGACAAATTTTCTGGCGATTCCAGATGAAGACAAAGAAGCCGGAACTATTTGGGATGAAGATGCACCATCCAACCTTGCTCGTTTTGGCCCCATGGAATTTTGACAATTGAAAATCCGGTAAGACTAATTTGAAGGCGGCGAACGAACTTCGGAAGGAAATAACCGATGGGTGGATGGAGGTCCGGTGGCGAAGATGGAAAACTGTGGCTATGATAGAAGGCTCGATGGCTAAGATGGTGTGGCGACTGGTGTGGAGCCTATGAAGATTTCTCGGTGATTATAATTTGTTCGAACAGATGGCTGCGGCTGCTGATGGATGGTGGCTGGTGATGCAAAGGAATCTGCGGCATGCAGCATGAAGAAGGCGGCCGACAGATGGAGTTCAAATGGGAATCGGCGTGAGTGGATGTGTGAGACCCCGTTTTCTAATCGTCTAATCTCTAAATAATCAAATACAATCGAACACAAAGAGTCGAGGAAACAAATCAAAATTTATTTTTATTTTTTTTAAAAGAAGCCTCGCGCCCGCGCCGCAGCCTCGCAAAAGACAGCGTGCCCGCGCCGCCCTCTCGAGCTGCTGAACTCCAGGGAACAAAATATATCTTCAAACTCAATTCAATATTCCAAGAATCCAAGGTTCAATCCAAAGTTCATACATGAAATAAGGGGTTCGAAACACCATCAAAATGATTTAATAATACAAGTTCGACGATATAATTCAATCGACTAGACAAAATAACACAAGTTCAAAAGACACAACCCTAAGACACGGTGTCTCACTTCTCTCATTCTCACCTCGAGCTAACCCAAACGACTCGGTTCTGCACCTGATCCTCCTGTTGCCAAGTACACATACAACAAAAACAACAGCTGGATAACCTGGTTAGAAATATAATTTCTAAGTAAAAGAGACAGGCATTCAAGTCAAATAACCATCTCATATCAAAATGTAACAATCATCAATAACTCAAAAGAAAATGAATGTATGCATGACTTCAAAACTCGGGACTATCAAGTCTGATAATCGAGTTATCAATCGGTACTCAGTTGGGATCCCGGGGTCAAGTCACTTTTACAACCCACCTACACACCCATTCGGGGTGGATGTCGCACGACTCAAACCCCTAGACATCAGAGCAACTATAAGAAGTATTCTAGCCCTTGGAAAAACTCGAAATCCAAGACCACTTCAATATAGCTCCCTAAATCGTCTAATTTCAAAACGAATCGAATAATCGGCTCAATATGAATGCATGTGTAAACAAAATAATCAATCAAGTTCACACCAATAAATAAACATGCAGTATGTGATTTTCGGTGCTCGAGAATCAATCGAACTCGAGTATTCAACCCCATTCAATTCAATGTCATCTTTTACCTTTCAAATTCGTCGAGGATTCCAATCTGAAAATAACAACGAATTCAAATAAATAATCAATCGAATCAAAACGAATCGAAACGGAGAAACTCAATAATAAACCGTCTTCAACTCTCAAATCGATTCAACTCCCAAGTTCGATCCAAACCCGAAACTCCAATCCAAATCTGAAAATGAAGAATATACAGATTTTATATCAATTTACTAATTCAAACCAAACCCGGAAATCAATCCTTACAAAACAACCGATAATCCAAACTCGATTTTGATGGCATAACGGCTATAAATGATCACACCAAAAATCTCCAACATCATCAAACAATTCCAAACAACCCATATCATTTCTAAACCAACAAAAAAATCAAAATCCAACCAAAATCCAAAACCCCATTTTCGAAATTATGCCTAAAAATTCATATAAAATCCAAACTTCATTCTTTTTCTGAACCGACTACGAATACACGATCTATGCTAGCTCAAGAACAACATACTCGAAGATTATCAAATTCTGACAACCCAAAAAAAATCAAAGTTCAAGGATCATAGCAAAACTTACGTCAGAACAAAGCCTTCATTGCGGTGATCGTGAATCTCAACTCGGAATTAAAATCTGACGGTCGAATCGTGCGAATCATACGGAAGAAAAGCTCAAAAATCTTCCATGGTTTCGACTCAGTACGTACGAATGGAGAAGGGAGAAGGGAGAAGGAGAGGATTGGTTGAGACTTGGTCAACCAAGTGGTTATAATATATAAAATTCAAGTTTCGCACTATAGTCCCTCAATTTCCCAAAGTTTGCAAAATAACCCCTGCAAAATATTAAAACGGCCCTCAACCACTGAAAACTCTTATTTATCTCAATTAAACTCAATTATAAAAAAATGGGGCATTAATTCTCCCCCTCTAAGATTCAATTTCGTCCTCGAAATCTGACAGATCGAAACTGAAAACAAGAAAGAATCAGACTGAAGAAAACTCACATCAATCGAACAACTCTGGAAATCACTAACTCATATTAGATTCGGTCTCCCAAGTTGCCTCTTCGACTCCGTGACGACTCCATTGAATCTTTACTAACGGAATCGACTTGTTTCTGAGCTTCTTGTCTTTCCTGTCAAGAATCTGAATCGGTCTCTCGAAATAGCTCAGAGTCTCATCGAGTTCTGCCTCGTCTGGTTGAAGAACATGGGACGGATCCGGATGATATTTCTGCAACATCGAGACGGGAAACACATCGTGGATGCCTGAAAGAGACGGAGGAAGAGCAATCCTATAGGCAAGATTGCTTATCTTTTCCAGAATCTCATACGGACCAATGAATCTCGGCGACAACTTCACTATTTTCCCGAATCTGACAGTACCTCAGAATGGAGAAATCTGTAGGAACACTCGGTCTCTCTGATCAAAACACAGTGGTCTGCGTCTGACATTCGCATACTTGGCCTGTCGGTCTTGGGCTGTCTTCATTCTGACTCGAATCAACTTCACCTGCTCTGCCATGTCACGAATCATATCTGTTCCCAATTCAGGTGATTCTGAAATCTCATCCCAAAACAACGGAGACCTGCACTTCTTACCATGCAAAGCTTCAAAAGGTTCCATTCCAATACTCGCTTGAAAGCTGTTATTGTACGAAAACTCCACTAAAGGCAAAGAATCCTGCCATCCTGAGCCAAAATCAAGCACTACTGCTCGAAGCATATCCGCCAAAGTCTGGATCGTATGCTCGAACTGACCGTCGGTCTGAGGATGATACGTTGTGCTCAAGTGCAGATGAGTACCCAAAGCCTCTTGTAAACTGTGCCAAAAGTGAGAAGTGAATCTCGGATCTCTGTCTGATACTATCAACTTCGGCACACCGTGCAATCTCACAACTTCTCTGACATACAACTCGGCCATCTGATCGTGACGGTATGTCATATGGTATGGAATGAAACAAGCAGATTTCGTCAACCGGTCAATCACTACCCAAATCACATCACAACCTTTGACTGAACGCGGTAGCTTCGTGACAAAGTCCATCGAGATGTGATCCCATTTCCATTCTGGTACAGTCAAACTGTGCAATAATCCACCTGGTTTCTTCCTCTCGGCTTTCACCTGTTGACAATTTAGACAACGGGACACAAACCTCGTGACGTCTCTCTTCAACTGTTTCCACCCGAACTGAGTCTTCAAGTCGTTATACATCTTCCGGCCTCCGGGATGAACACTGAACCGACTGCAATGCGCTTCTCGAAGAATCCGCTGTCTCAACTCAGAAACATCGGGCACAACAATATGGTTATTCACGAATAAAACATCATCCCTGACGTGAAACTCTGACTGGTGACCTGATCTGACCTTTTTTATCGAACTCTGACTGCTCGGATCAGATCTCTGAGCCTCTCTAATCAACTAAAACAACTCTGGCTCGGCCTGAATCCCAAAAACTCTAATGGATCTCCTATCGGTCTCAAACTCCAAACCAGAAGTACAACAGTCTTCAATCAATTAAGAGACACCAATTGTAGTAAGAGATAAAGAACAAAGCTTCCGACTAAGAGCGTCTGCAGCTGCATCCGACTTTCCAAGATAATACTTGATCTCACAGTCGAAGTCTTTAAGCAAATCCATCCATCTCCTACGTCTCATATTCAGCTCGGACTGGGAAAACAAGTATTTCAGGCTCTTGTGGTCAGAAAATATCTCAAACGACTTACCATAAAGATAATGGCGCCAGGTTTTCAAAGCAAAAACGATTGCGGCAAGCTCAAGATCATGGATCGGATAACGAGTCTCGTGCGGCTTCAGCTGCCTTGAAGCATAAGCTATGACGTGCTTCCTCTGCATAAGAATGCATCCAAGACCTCGGTGAGATGCTTCACAGTAAATGGAAAAACCTCCCGTACCTGATGGAATAGACAAGATCGGAGCGTTGGTCAACCTCTTCTTCAGCTCAATGAAACTGGCCTCGCACTCCTCGGACCAAACAAACGGTGCATTCTTCAGGGTCAACTGAGTAATTGGCTTTGAAATGGAAGAAAAACCCTCGATAAATCGGCGATAATACCCTGCTAAACCCATGAAGCTTCGGATTTCTGGCACTGATGTTGTTCTCGGCCAATTCATGACTGCCTCGATCTTACTGGGGTCCACAGAAATTCCATCTCCCGATACAATGTGGCCTAGAAAAACAACTCGGTCCAACCAAAACTCGCACTTTGATAGCTTAGCATACAACTGTTCGGCTCGCAAAATCTGCAATACAATCCTCAAATGCTCTGCATGATCTGAACGGTTCTTCAAATAGATCAGAATATCATCAATGAATATAATGACGAACTCATCTAAATACCGCTGAAAGATACGATTCATCAGGTCCATAAAAACTGATGGAGCATTGGTCAAACCAAACGGCATGACTATAAACTCGAAATGCCCATATCTGGTTCGGTAGGCTATCTTAGGCACATCCTCATCGCGAACTCTAAGCTGATGATACCCTGATCTCAGATCTATCTTGGAATACACTGAAGAACCTTGTAGTTGATAAAAAAGGTCATCAGTCCTAGGTAGAGGATACTTGTTCTTGACCGTCGCTTGATTGAACTGGCGATAGTCGATGCAGAGTCGCATAGAACCGTCTTTCTTCCTAAAAAAAAGCACTGGAGCACCCCAAGACGATACGCTAGATCGAATGTATCCCTTGGAAATCAAATATTCTAACTGCTCCTTCAACTCCTTCAGTTCTAACGGGGCCATTCGATAAGGCGCTTTCTAAATAGGCTGAGTACCTGGTGAAAGTTCAATGTTAAATTCGATCTCTCGAATAGGCAGCAAACCAGGAATCTCGTCTGGAAATACATCAGGAAACTCGCTAACCACCGGTATCTCGGTCAACTCAGGACTAGACCTCTGAACATCTACTGCATAAATCAAGAATCCTTCTGCTCCTCTCTGAAGCAAACGAGACATGGACAATACAGAAATCAAAGGAATCCTGGATCAAGAACCTTTACCAAAAAATTTCCAATCATCTGCCATCTCAGGTCTGAATTGAACCACATTCTGAAAGCAATCTACTGTCGCCCTATACTTGGTTAGAGCATCAATCCCTACAATACAGTCAAAATCAGATAATCCAAGTACAATGCAGTCAATCTCAATAGAATTCTCTTCGGATTCTAACACAAAATTTCGGACCAATCTCACCGAAACAGTTTCCCCACCCAAAGGTGAAGTGATAGAAACGACATCAGATAATGTCTTAACAAATAAATCATGCATCACGACAAATCTTTCAGAAATAAAACAGTGAGAAGCACCCGTATCAATAAAAACATACACAGGATAACCAAAAATTGAACAGTTACCTGCTATCACATAATTCGGAGCTGCATTGGCCTGATCCTCTGTCAGAGCAAACACCCTCGCCTGCTGTCGAGGAGGTTGGTTCTGATTTTGATTACCTCCCTGATGAGATTGTTGCTGGGGCTGGAAAGAATGGACTGCAGAAGCTGATCTCTCGGGCTGAGCTGGCGGTCAAGAAGAACTGTCGCTCTGAGCTCTATCGGATCCCTGCTGAGGACAGACTCTAGCAAAGTGACCAGGCTGCTGGCAGATATTGCAACTACCAAACACGCCTCGACACTGATCACTTGGATGACGTCCTCCACACTTACTGCACGATGCTCTTGGAAACCCAGAATTCTGCCCAGAACTGAACTGTCTAGAGCCACTGAACTCGATGAACTTCTCCCAGACTTCTTAAATTGCTTCCCTTTCGGTCGATACTAATCTCGCCTATTTTTTCCACTGTTGCCTCCCTCAACCCTCTGAGACTGATTCGACTGCTGAGAAGGTTGGTACTGATACTGGGACTGCTGAGGCTGAAACTGAACAGACTGATTCTGTAAAGATCTCTGCTGCTGCTGAAGAGCTATCTGATTTCCTTGCTGCATTAAAAGTCCAGCTTTGGCTCCCTTTGCCTGATCCATGAAATCTGCGAAGTTATTGGGTCTTCCAGTATTGACCAAAGTAAAGATCTCAGGATTCAAGCCGTTGATGAAATGATCGGCTTTGGCTTCCTCATGATCTGCGATGTGAGGTGCAAAACTCAAGAGACTGTCGAACTTGCTCACATATTCCTCGATACTCAAATTCCCATGCTTCACATTTGCAAATTCGGCACCCTTTTTCTTACGATACGAGAAAGGAAAGAACCGCTTGTAGAACTCAGTCTTGAATAAACTCCATGTGACAACGGTGCCTCGATTCTCATTTGCCCTCTTGGTTGTGGTCCACCAATTCTTAGCAACACCCTGTAGCTGGTGAATGACCAACCTGATTCTGCGGTCATCGGTATAGCTGAGAGAATCAAAGAGCTGATCAATGTCCTCCAGCCTACTCTCACAGTCAACGGAGTTCTCAGAACCCGTCAAGGTAGGCGGTCGGAACTATCGAAATCTCTTCAATAGAGTCTCCATAGGGGTCGCGGTTGCATCAAACTGATCCACTCCAGTACTACCCTAATCATTCGGAGAAGTCACTACTGGCTGCAGATTCTCAGTAGAAGGAGGTACCAAAGGTGTTTTATTCCTTCTCAAAGATCGTCGAGGTGCCATCTGATATCAAAGGGTTAGGACACAATATCTTAAACTCAATCTCAATCTCATAACCTCGGTGTCAAAACTCTGCTCTGAGTATTCATAAATCTCAAAGATATACAAGAACATATAATAGCACAAGGCAGATAAATATCACATAATTCATGCTTTATAAATTAAATCACAAATCATGTAATTCAATTAATTCAAGAATCAATAAAGCATGCTCGCACGTATTTAAAATAATCATTTAAATAAATCAATCACATGCGAGAATTCAATTTATGCGGACTCGATCTACCCCGCTCACTCTAGTTCAATTCCAAGAATCTTATCGCTCTGATACCACTTAATGTGAGACCCCATTTTCTAATCGTCTAATCTCTAAATAATCAAATACAATAGAACACAAAGAGCCGAGGAAACAAATCAAATTTTTTTATTTTTTTTTAAAAGAAGTCGTGCGCACGCGCTAAAAACAGGCGCGCCTGCACCGGAGCCTCGCAAAAGACAGCGCGCTCGCGCCATAAACCGCTTGCCCGCGCCCAAGCCTCGCACAAAACAATGGCGCGCCCGCGCCGCCCTCTCGAGCTGCTGAACTCCAGGGCACAAAATATCTCTTCAAACTCAATTCAATATTCCAAGAAACCAAGGTTCAATCCAAAGTTCATACATGAAATAAGGGGTTCGAAACACCATCAAAATGATTTAATAATACAAGTTCGACGATATAATTCAATCGACTATACAAAATAATACAAGTTCAAAAGACACAACCCTAGGACACGGTGTCTCACTTCTATCATTCTCACCCCGAGCTAACCCAAACGACTCGGTCCTGCACCTGATCCTCCTGTTTCCATGTACACATACAACAAAAACAACAGCCGGATAACCCGGTTAGAAATATAATTTCTAAGTAAAAGAGATAGGCATACAATTCAAATAAACATCTCATATTGAAATGTAACAATCATCAATAACTCAAAAGAAAATGAATGTATGCATGACTTCAAAACTCGGGACTATCAAGTCAGATAATCCAGTTATCAATCGGTACTCAGTTGGGATCCCGGGTTCAAGTCACTACTACAACCCACCTACACACCCATTTGGGGTGGATGTCGCACGACTCAAACCCCTAGACTTCAAAGCAACTATAAGAAGTATTCTAGCACTTGGTGAGTCGTTACGTGATCTCATCCTCGGGATCCCAAAAGCACAGCAGCAACCCCATGTTTATCAGAGTTGATATACCTATTTTAAAGACATGCATATCATTAGTTTGATTTGATTATGTTGTCTTGAAAGCATATTGTTGTTATATTACATGTATTGCTTGTTATGTTTCTTTTACTGGGAATATCATTCTCATCGGATTTATCCGGCTGTTGCTTTGTTTTGTTTTTGTACTTGGCGATAGGAGGGGCAGGATCAAGTCAGCGAAGACCTGGTTAGCATCAAGAGGGAGAGTTAGTCGTGGGACTTGGTTTAGAAGTCGATTTCAGCATGTCAACCTAGTTATGTTATAACATGTTTAGGTATTGAACTTCATGTATTATTCGGAGAATCGATGATTGTAACACATGTTTATGGTTTGAATGTTTGGAATGGCTTTTGGATTGAGTTGTCTAGTTGATTTTTGGTTTTTTTGTTCTCGTGCAGGGTGCGAACGACCTGCTATTTTTAGCAGACCGAGCGCCCCCGCTTTTCGAGCAAACCAAAAAGTTTGCTGTTTTGGCCGCGCTCGATCTGCTGTTTTTAGCAGATCGAGAGCGACCCCTGTTGAGCAGAACAGTAGGTTGAATAGTTGGAGATGCCTGGTCTGCAGTTTTTAGCAAACAGAGCGCACCCCCTTTTAAAAAAAAATTCCTTTTCTTTTATTCTTGGATCTTGTATGCTTAATTGTTGTTTAATTCGAGATTAGTTGTTTAGAACCGAGGTCTCACATTAATATTGCTGCCAATTCAAGATTATGAATCGAATATCGAGTCTCGTACGCCTTCAGCTGCCTCGATGCCTAAGCTATCATCTGCTTCCTTTGAATAAGAAATAAAGAACACTGGAGCCCTGGTCGATTTCTTCTTCATTTCAATAAGAATTGATCTCATAAGGTTCGGTCCAGACAAAAGCGCATTATTCAAAATTCGCTGAGTAATCGACTTCGGAAAAGAAGAGAATCCCTCAATAATCTGCGATGGAACCCAAAAATCTTCAAGTTTCAATCACCGATGTCGATCTAGATCGATTCATATCAACTTCGGTCTTGCAGTGATCTACAAAAATTGCAGCTCCCGAGATTATGCAATTCCAATCTTACTTCAAAATCCTCAATTATAACACGTATAATCCATACAACTTGTATAAAAACAGTACATGAAGTTTTAAAGTTGTACAATAATCAAACTAGTAGAACATGCATCAATTCTAAAGTCATATGATTCTAACAACGTCCGAAAAATGAAGTATGACTGATCGGATAAGTATTTACGGTAGAACGAAGCCTTCGAAGCCGTGATCGCAAGTATGCCTTCAGATTGAAATTGTAACGGACGGATCGAGCAGAAATCGAAATGAGAAATCTCAAAGGGGCGTTTAATGGAGGTTGTCGTGAAGGGAGAAGAGAATGAAGATGAAAATTATGATGACTCATGTTCAAACCTGTAGTGACCCTGCATGGTATCACCTACTAACTGGCAACTAATAGCATGCATTAAACTTAATACAGCAAAATAACTTAACAGAGTAAAACATGCGGAAACAAAACCATAATTTACATATCAGCTTAGTAACATAATCCAGGCTTAAATCTGTAGTGATACAACCAAATCGAAGCAGTAAACATTATACAGCTATAACGAATCCTGCTGTATAAAATCCTCAAGGCTTCTGCTCCCTAGTCCTGCCTTGAACTACCAGCTCCGTCCATCCTGCGACCTGCTCCATGGAATAGGGTGTCCACAATAACAACTAGGACGTGAGCGCTAACGCCCAGTACATAGACATGAGTAAACATATGTATATAATGCATGCAACATGATGACTGGTAAAGGGTCATCTGAAAAGTCATGCTCAGTACCGGCGCCACATGAGTGCTGCCACCGCACGGATCAACCTCTGGGTGCAACCACACTCGTCTAGTACACCAGAGTAGACAGACATAAATGCCCCCGCCGTCGCGGTACTCTCAGTGACAGACTATCGAGTATAGAGCTGAACGGCTCTATAGTCAGGTATAACAAGGTATAGACTCAACGTGTATATGCACATCACATATGAATATAGAAAGCGGTAAATCATATATCATGCCATATAATAATGCCAAATAAATGCAACATATAAACATGTTTACTCGCTGGCAATCTCAGTCAATGTGTACGTACCTCTAGGCTAGTTCAAATATAATAAGATCCTAGGTTCCAAGCCTATATTCAAAAACCGTATTACTACATAAATTCTATAAGCCTTAACTAAGCTAATAAGTACTCCCAAAACTTAAATAGATTCCCGGACCATACCTTCATCCGTAGATAGCCCTTTGGAGTCGCTAGTCCCGGATGACTATAACCACACTTTGGTTATTCCAGAACCTCTATTATAACCGATAGGGCCCTCAAGTGTATATCTCACACTATATAACTGAAGAAGGAAACTGGGGAATTCGTATTTAGAAATGAATCTGCGAAGCCCTATTTATAGGCAAAATTCCCGGCCAGGATCAGAACTTCCGATTTCGGGATCGGAGCTTTCGATCCAGCTCATTGCGTGCATGCAAGACACGCCAGGATCGGAACTTTCGATCGGGCGATCGGAGCTTCCGATCTGCTCTACGTTCAACACTTGTCAAAACTCGCGGCTGAGTCATCGAGCATTGCTGGCAGCTAGAGATCGGAACTTCCGTTCCTGGATCGGAGTTTCCGATCTCGGTGCTTCCGCTGAGCTTCCGAAGTGGCTGGGATCATAGCTTCCGATCTGGGTTCGGAGCTTCCGATCCGGCCCAAAGTCAAAAGCCCAAATTCTCTTCCGAAGTTCAATAACACTCTGAAATTACTAACCCTTAATCATGTTTAACATATTATTATCTTAAAATGGAACTTGGGTTACTACATTCTCCCCACCTTTAGATATTTCGTCCGCGAAATAACATCTAAAGACAAATTAAGATAACAATATGAAACATCAAACCATGTTTTATTACAACAACTGTAATTACATCTTACATGGTAAATCAAAAGTACAAAGCAAACAACTCAGGATATTCCGCTTGCATACGACTTTCAGTTTCCCAAGTTACTTCTTCAACGCCTCGGCGCTGCCACTGTACCATCACAAGTGGTAGTCTTGTTCCGAAGAACTTTCTCCTTCCTATCTAGGATACGGATTGGTCGTTCAACAAAAGACAGATCTGGCTCTAGCTGAATATCAGTAGACTGAATCACATGAGATTCATCAGCTATATACTGTCGAAGCAACGACACATGAAAAACATTATGTATATTGTAAATATTTGGCGGTAAAGCCAAACGATATGCAACATCTCCGATCTTCTCCAGTATCTGGAAAGGCCCAATGAAACGAGGAGACAACTTGCCTTTCACGCCGAATCTCATCACCTTCCTGAAAGGTGATACTCGAAGGAACACATATTCACCAGGCTCAAACTAAAGTGGTCTGCGGCGAATATTAGCATAACTGGCTTGTCTATCTTGAGCAACTTTGATCCTATGCTTGATCAAATCTACCTTGTCTACAATCTGCTGCATCAATTCAGGACCCTCGACTTGTCGTTCCCCGACTTCATCCCAGAATAATGGAGTACGACATCGTCGACCGTACAATGCCTCGAAAGGTGCCATATTAATACTACGATGATAACTGTTATTTTAGGCAAATTCGATCAAAGGTAACTGATCCTGCCAAGATAAGCCAAAATCCATGACAGAAGAATGTAGTATATCCTCCAGTGTACAAATCGTCCGTTCTAACTGCCCGTCAGTCTCCGAATGATATGCAGTGCTCAAACTCAGAGTGGTACCCAATGCCTCCTGAAAACTACCCCAGAAACGTGAGGTAAATCGCGGGTCTCTATCACTGACTATGCTCACTGGAATCCCATGTAATCGCACTATCTCCTGGATGTATAAACGTGTCATGCGATTATAAGAATACTCCCGGTTATAAGGAATAAAGTGTGCTGATTTTGTCAAATGGTCAACAACGACCCAAATAGCATCACACTGACGTGACGTCATAGGAAAGTGGGTAACAAAGTCCATAGTCACGTGCTCCCACTTCCATTCGGGAATCCCAAGATTCTGTAGTAATCCACCTGGTCATCGGTGTTCAGCCTTGACTTGTTGACAAATCAAATATCTCGAAACAAATTGATACACAGTCCTCTTCATCCCTTTCCACCAGAATCTAGTTCGCAAATCCTTATACATTTTCATGCTACCAGGATGAACTGATAATCGACTCCTGTGAGCTTGAGAAAGAATATCATTCCTGAGCTCCGCATCATTAGGTACAACCACTCGATTAGATAGGCACAATAAACCATCTGCCTGAAAATGGAATCCAGATGTATTAACTCCATTGGCTAGACGTGCCAAACGCTGAGTCTTAATATCAGATATCTGAGCATCTCTGATCCTAGAATACAATGCTGGCTCAGATAGAATAGTATACAAACGAATCTCATTCCTCCCTTTCTTGTGCTTGAGCGTAAAACTCAATGAACAGCACTCTTGAATCATATGAGATACTTCACTAGTCTGAAGTGTAGAAAGTCTCACCTACTGACTCAAGGCATCAGCAGTAAGATTGGCAGAACCTGGATGATATTTGATTTCACAATCATAATCTTTCAGAAGATCCATCCAGCATCTCTGTCGCATATTCAACTCCGCCTGAGTGAATAAATACTTCAAACTCTTGTGATCTGTGAATATCTCAAATTTCTCGCCATAAACATAATGCCTCCAAATCTTGAGCGCAAATACAATGGCGGCTAACTCGAGATCATGCACTGGATAGTTAGTCTCATGCGTCTTCAACTGTCGAGAAGCATAGACAATAACATGGCCATGCTGTGTCAGAACACATCCTAACCCCTGACCAGAGGCATCAGTATAGACAACATAACCTCCTGATCCAGAAGGTAGAGCTAGCACAGGTGCAGTAGTAAGACGTCTACGCAGCTCATGAAATGACTCCTCACAATCCGAGGACCAAATGAAGGTAACATCTTTCCATGTAAGCTCAACGATCAATGTATGAGATGCTACCCGCGGGCACGGTTCGGCTCATATTATTGGGGGGGCCCATTCGTCGAAAAGCTGTACATTGGATCGACACATGTTGTAAGTTGGGTGGAAATCCCATGGGATTGGCTCATATTATAGGAAATCCACATGGCGACCGTCCATCACAACTTAATATTGATGGGTCATCTTGACATGTCACATTAAACGGCATCATATTATTGGGCCCTTATTGGACATGAGGTAAAAACATGGGGGTTGCTTTGAAAGCAATTGGGCTCTATCTTTTGAAAATTATGGTTGGCTGATATTATTCGGGACTATAGTTTGTCAATTGGACTCCATGTTCCCACTAAGAAAACAAGTTTCCCGTTTTCACTAGAGGATAGTGAAATCGTTAAAATAGTGGGAGTAAAATTCATAAAAATTAAATCTTGCCATATTTTATGTCTTAGTAGATTAATTAAACAATCACTGATTATTGTCTGTTTTTTTTCAGTATTTCATTACAATGAATTCGCGAAATCCACTATACTCAATTCTCGAACAAAACAAATTGACTGGCGCAAACTATACGGAATGGTTCCGTAAATTAAAGATTGTTCTAAACTCGGAGAAAATTTTCTACGTGTTAGAAAAGAATCCTCCAAAGGAAGCACCGGCTAATATAAGTCCGGAAGAATTGGCAAAACTTGATCAATGGTGGGACCATGATATCAAGGCTAAATGCTATATGCAAGCTTCAATGTCTGATGAACTCCAGAGGCGATTTGAGGATGCCGTGAATGCTGCTGACATACACATGCACCTCAAGGAACTTTTTGGAGCTCAGTCAAGGTCGGAGAGGTATGCCACCGTCAAAGAGCTCATGACATGCCGCATGCGAGTTGGGACTTCGGTCCGTGAGCATGGGGTACACATGATTGGGCTCATTGAAAAGTTGGTAACACTCGATTTGACATTGGAGCATGAACTAAATGCGGACTTGTTACTTCTTTCACTTCCTTCGTCGTTTGACAGATTTGTGGTGAACTTCAATATGAACAAGATAGAGGCCACCCTTGAAGAGATGGTCAATATGCTTGTGTCTTATGAGGCCACATTAAAGAAGGATAAACCGGTACTCTTGGTTGGCTCCTCTTCTTACTCCAAGAAGGGGCCAAGTAGAAAGGGTAAGAAACGTTCTGCCCCACCCAAGAAAATTGTACCACAGAAGAAGGGCAAGACAAAAGCTTCAAACGTGAACATATCTGAAGATGTTTGCCATCACTGCAAGAAACCCGGTCATTGGAAACGTAACTGCAAGGAATACCTCGAGCAGTTGCGAACTGCAAAGGGTATGTTTTACATTGAAATAAATGTTTCACATAATACTACTTTTTGGGTATTGGATACCGGATGTGGATCTCACATTTGCAATGATTTGCAGGCGATGACAAGAAGTCATAAGCTTAGGATGGGTGAGACCCAGCTGAGGCTTGGAAATGGTTCCAGAGTTGAAGACAAAGCAGTGGGAGACGTTTATTTAGTTTTGCAGAACAATTTTAAGTTATTATTGAGAGATGTTTTATTTGTGCCAGATTTAGTTAAAAACATTATTTCTGTTTCTATGCTTGATAGAGATGGTTTTTCTTGTAATTTTGTAAATGGGATTTGCAATATTTACAAGAATGAATGTTTGATTGGAAATGGATAACTTGGAAATGATCTATATAACTTAAAATTAAAAGACGTTCCAATTAATTATGTTGATAAATCGGTAACAACAAATAAAAGAAAAAACGATAGTCAAAACCCGGTAAACCTTTGGCATGCTAGGCTAGGTCATATTTCCTCAAGGAGGATGAACAAGCTAGTGGGAGAGGGCATGTTTGATATGTCTGATATTAACTCTCTACCTACTTGTGAGTCCTGCCTAAAAGGAAAAATGACTAAATCTCCTTTCAAAGAGAAACCTGAGCGTAGTCAAAACCTGTTGGATTTGATCCATACAAATGTTTGTGGACCATTTAGTATCGGTACTAAATTTGGTCACACCTACTTCATTACCTTTACTGATGAATATTCTAGGTATGGGTATTTATATTTAATGAAATATAAGTCTGAATCATTTGAAAAGTTCAAAGAATTCAAGGCTGAAGTAGAAAAAAAACAAGGTAGAAGTATTAAAGCACTTCGATCGGATCGAGGTGGAGAATACTTAAGTACCGAGTTTTTGAGCTATCTAAAAGAGAATGGGATTCTCTCTCAGTGGACTCCTCCTATGACACCTCAGCTGAATGGTGTCTCGGAGTGTCACAATCGAACTTTGTTGGACATGGTTCGATCTATGATGAGCTTCACTGAGCTCCCACCTTCGTTTTGGGGCTATGCGCTTGAAACGACGGTATTGTTGTTGAACAATGTCCACACTAAAGTAGTAGATAAAATTCCATACTAGTTATGGAATGGCAAAGCTCCTAAGTATTCGTACTTAAGGATTTGGGGATGTCCTGCTTACGTGAAGCAGACAGTGGGAGATAAGTTGGATAGTCGATCCACCTTATGTTATTTTGTAGGATATCCGAAGAATTTAATCGGATATTATTTCTATCATGCTAATGAAACAAAAGTGCTTGTTTCGAGGAATGCTACCTTCATGGAGAAGGAGTTCTTATTAGATAAAAAAGGCAAGATGATGGAACTCGAAGAAATTCGAGAAGAACCCGAGATACAAAATAACGATCCCATACCTCAAGAACCTTCAGTGGACACGCCTACACCTAGACAGGACTTCTAGTATGGTCTTCTTCTTGAAGGGGATCAAAGTGAACCCGACTTTGGATGTGATCCAAGAAACTTCAAGGAAGCAATTTCTGATGCGGATTCGGATTTATGGCTTGATGCTATGCAGTCGGAAATAGACTCGATGCATACAAACCAAGTTTGGTCTTTAGTAGATCCTCCCGATGGAATTGTTTCAATAGGGTGTAAATGGATCTACAAGAGAAAACTTGGGCCTGATGGCAAGGTACTAACCTACAAGGCATGATTGGTAGCAAAAGGTTATACTCAAAGACAAGGAGTTGACTATTATGAAACCTTTTCACCAGTCGCAATGTTCAAGTCCATAAGAATCCTTATTGCCATAGCAGCATGGTATGACTATGAGATATGGCAAATGGATGTGAAGACTGCATTTCTTAATGGAAACATTAAGGAAGAAATCTATATGATGCAGCCCGAGGGATTCACATCCATGGGAAGCGAGCATAAGGTATGCAAGCTTCAGAGATCAATTTATGGTCTCAAACAAGCATCAAGAAGTTGGAACCAGAAATTTGATGAAACAATAAAGGACTTTGGTTTCATCAAAAACCCGGAGGAACCGTGCGTGTACAAGAAAGTAGTTAAGGATGCGGTGACGTTCTTAGTGCTTTATGTTGATGACATCCTACTCATTGGGAATGACGTAGGGATGTTGCAGTCAACAAAGATATGGTTATCAGGTAGATTCTCGATGAAGGATTTGGGTGAGGCCTCCTATATTCTAGGGATACAGATCTATAGAGATAGATCTAAGAGAATGATAGGACTCACTCAAGCAACCTACATCGACACCATATTGAAAAGGTTTTCTATGGATGAGTCCAAGAGAGGACATCTATCTATGTGTCATGGAGTTTCTCTATCCAAGTCTATGTGTCCCAAGACTGACGAAGAGATAGAGAAAATGACACACATACCATATGAGTCAGCCATAGGTAGTATTATGTATGGGATGATATCTACCAGACCGGATGTAGCCTTTGCTCTGAGTGTCACGAGCAGATATCAGGCCAACCTCGATCAAATGCATTGGAAAGCCGTGAAGGCCATTCTTAAGTACTTGAGAAGGGACTAAGAATATATTCATGGTTTATGGAGGAAGAGAATTGAAATTGGAATGCTATACCGACTCTAGCTTCCAAAGAGACGTGGATGACTCGAAGTAAACCTCTGGATTTATATTCATGCTCAATGGTAGTGATGTCTCTTGGAAGAGTTCCAAGCAAGACACCACAGTGGATTCCACCATTGAGGCAGAATACATTGCAGCATCAACTGCTGCTAAAGAGGCCGTTTGGATGAGGAATTTCGTCCAAGAGTTGGGCGTAATTCCTGAAGTTGTTGGTCCAGTTCCGGTGTACTGCGACAACACTGGTGCCGTTGCTCAGGCAAAGGAACCAAGGTCTCATCAAAGATCCAAACACGTACTGAGAAAATACAGCAAAGCAGGTATGAAGGAGGTGGCAGCAGTAGAAACAAAAGAGATCGTTTTAGTCCCAAAGGTAAACAGTTCAAGAAGCAAGAAAGTAGTTCCTCTAGTTCTGGTGGTTCAAAGCCATATAGATCACAAGCGTGGAGGAAGACACTCGAGTGATATTTTATAGTGACCCAACCCGGATCCACTACCTAATCAGAGTTATAATAAAAGCGCACGCAATAAAAGCTTAAAGCGTAAAGTGCGGATAATTAAAATACAACAAATCCAATCGACAGAATACAACCGACGCTATCACAAGTGTATAAATACTGTTATACAATCAAATCGAAGGTTCAGGGTAAATAAATCCCTACCCTCTACAACCTCGCACTCCCCAAGCTCAATCCTGCTGAGAGCCGCCAGGACCGTCCAGCCTCAAACCTGCCCCGCCACAAGGTATACAATACCCAAACACAGGGGCGTGAGCTAGAACGCTCAATACGAAGCAATGATATAAATACAAATATGCGCACGCAGATGATTTAAAACTCAAGTGAAAACACTTGCTCATGGCGGCGGGAATATACAGTACCGGCTAGAGAGCTACTCCGCTGGGTACTCGTATACTCCATATCAGGGTTGAGCCAACCCCATCCTGACCCGAATCCAAAACAGGATGCAAGCCTCATATGGAAACTGCCATACCTGACTCGAGTCCAAAATAAGGTCAATTTTCCCTATGGAGACTGTCAATGACTCACATCTCTGCGGATGCAGTCACACGTAAAATCATGTATGTGCTAAGACGATAAAACATGCTAAAACATGGTAAAACATATAGCACATACTCATGCAACATACAAGCAAATATATCATGCCGGCTATCTCGGTTAGTACTTACGTACCTCTAACACTGCTGGTCAAACCTAGCTCTGCTGGTCTAGACTCCAAGCCTACTAGTCCAGTCTACTAGCTACTACAATGCAAATATCCATGCATCAACAATTAAGATCTAAAAGCCTTAACTAAGCTATTGCATACTCCTAAATATTTTTAGGATGCCAAAGCTATACCTACGTCCGTCGTTAGCCCTTTGCTGAAGATAGCCTCAAAACTAGGCCGTAGCTCCGCGACGACGTCTAGATTACTAAGCCACTTCCGGATTCCCCGTAGGATGCCTAGATCTCCCTATATCTGAGTTAGAAGGCTTAGGAATTGAGAGAGAAGAGAGGAAATTGGTGTGAGAAAATGAATTCTCGGACCCTCTATTTATAGGCAACGTTCGGAGCCTCCGAACCCGGTTTGGACCGTCCGAACTCAATCGAAACCTCCGATCGCACCTTCGGAGCATCCGATCGCTCAATATTACGTTAGCCATGATGTCACCTTGTTGATGTAAGCGATGACGTGTGCCCTGGTCCAGATCGGAGCTTCCAATCTTGCCGATGGAGCGTCCGATCTCGATCGGAGCCTCCGATCCTGGCACGGAGCTTCCGATCCACTTTGGATCGTCCGAACTCCTCTTCGGACCGTCCGATCCTGCTGAACCAATTCAACTAATTTGAGTGCTCTGAATACATTTCTGAAGTCCGTTATCCCAACAGGAACTTACTTAATTATGTTTTACTTAATCTAGTCATTATCACGTGATTATTTACTCATTAATCACTAATTAGAAATGCGGGTTACTACATTCTCCCCCACTTAAAAAATTTCATCCTCGAAATTTAAGTCTAAGAGGAAAACATAAATAGCCAACCAAATGTTTTTATTACAACTGAACAAGTATAACTCGATACAAAGAAGTACAAAATCTCAAAATAACTCGGGGTGCTCGGCTAACATCCGGCTCTCCAACTCCCAAGTAGCTTCCTCTGTCCCTCTGCGTTGCCACTGTACCATAACCAATGGTATGCGCTTGTTACGAAGTACCTTGTCCTTCTTGTCAAGAATTCGCAGGGGTTTCTCCATATACGATCGCAATCTACCTTTACCTCGGTCGGATGCAAAATATGCGACTCATCCGCCACATACTGCCTTAACAAGGACACGTGGAACACATCGTGGATCTCCGAAAGATCGGGTGGCAAGGCCAGACGATAAGCAACATCCCCAACCTTCTCGAGAATCTCGAAAGGACCAATAAATCTAGGTGTCAGCTTACCCTTGCGACCAAACCTCATCACTTTCCGGAAAGGTGACACACACAAGAAAACGTATTCCCCTACCTCAAAATGAAGTGGCCTGCGATGAGTGTTCGCGTAGCTAGCCTGTCGATCCTGGGCTGCCTTAACCCTACGTTGGATCAACTCTACTGCATCAATCATCTGCTGAATCATCTGAGGACCCTCCACCTGACGCTCGCCAACCTCGTCCCAAAACAAAGGTGTACGACAACGGCATCCATAAAGAGCCTCAAATGGTGCCATGCCAATGCTGCGATGAAAACTATTGTTGTAGGCGAACTCCACCAATGGTAAATGATCATGCCACGCTGGACCAAAATCCATCACCATTGCGCGAAGCATATCCTCTAGAGTGCGAATAGTACGCTCCAACTGTCCATCCGTCTCTGGATGATAAGCCATACTCAAGCTCAAAGTAGTACCAAGGGTTCGCTGGAAACTACCCCAAAATCTCGAGGTGAATCTCGGATCTCTATCGCTGACAATGCTCAACGGAATCCCATGCAATCGAACAATCTTCCGCACATACAATTGCGCCATCCTATCAAAGGTGTAATCGCGGTTATAGGGAAGAAAATGCGCTGACTTCGACAACCGATCCACGACAACCCAAATAGCATCACAATTCCTGGAAGACATAGGCAAGTGGGTGAAAAAGTCCATCGTCACATGCTCCCACTTCCATTCAGGAATCTCTAAGCTGTGAAGTAACCCTCCGGGTCGTCTAAACTCTGCCTTGACCTGCTGACACACAAGGCATCGGGATACGAACTGATAAACGCTGCGCTTCATCCCTTTCCACCAAAATCGAGTGCGAAGATCCTTATACATCTTCATGCTGCCTGGATGTATAGAGAATCGACTGCGGTGAGCTTGCGATAAGATCTCATCCCTCAAAGTAGAATCCTCGGGTACCACAACTCAACCAAAAAGACACAACAGACCGTCTTCCTGTAAATGGAAACCAGAAGTGTTATCACCCTCAGCCAGCCGGGCTAACTTCTGAGTCTTCAGATCAGAGTTTTGAGCTTCCCGAATTCGTCTGTATAGCGCTGGCTCTGCAAGCACAGAAGAGACACAAATCCCTTGTTTTTCTTTCTTATGACGGAACGTGAATCCCAAAGAACAACACTCCTCCACTGCCTTCGAAACCGAACTGGTACGAAGGGAACTCATATAAACTTTGCGACTAAGCGCATCAACAACAGGATCTGAAGAACTTGGATGGTACTTGATCTCACAATCATAATCCTTCAACAGATCCATCCAACGACGCTGCCACATGTTCAACTCAGCCTGAGTGAACAGATAATTCAAACTCTTATGATCGATGAAGATCTCAAATCGTTCTCCGTACAAATAGTGACGCCATATCTTAAGAGCAAAGACAATGGCTGCAAGCTCTAAATCATGTACGGGATAGTTCTCCTCATGAGTCTTTAGCTGTCTGAAAGCATAAGCGATCACGTGGCCATTCTGAGTCAACACACACCCCAAATCCTGGAGAGAAGCATCAGTGAAGACTACAAAACCACCTGATCCAGACGGTAAAGCAAGAATTGGAGCTATCGTCAGACGACGTCTCAACTCACGAAAACTGTCTTCACAAGCATCAGACCAAACGAAAGAAACGTCTTTCTTCGTCAACTGAGTCAAAGGCTTAGCTATCTGAGAGAAATTCTCCACAAAACGACGATAGTACAAAGGAAACTACGAATCTCAAAAGCTGTAGTTGGACGTGACCAATTCAAAATAGCCTCTGTCTTGCTAGGATCAACAGATACGCCATCCTGAGAAATGACATGACCAAGGAACTCAACTCGGTCAATCCAGAAGTCACACTTACTCAGCTTCGCGTACAACTGTCTTTTCCACAAGACCTGTAGTACAGTATAGAGATGGTAGGCATGCTCATCCATGCTGCGAGAATGCACCAAAATGTCATCGATGAACACCACCACGAACTTATCCAGAAAGTTGCGGAAAACTCTGTTCATCAGATCCATAAAAACATCTGGAGCATTCGTCAAACCAAACGGCATCACTAGAAACTCATAGTGTCCATACCGCGTACGAAATGCTGTCTTAGGAACATCCTCCTATCGAACTCGCAACTGATGATACCCAGACCGAAGATCAATCTTCGAATAGACAGAAGTACCCTGCAACTGATCGAAGAGATCATCTATCCGCTGAAGAGGATACTTATTCTTCACTGTCGCTTGATTCAATTGACGGTAGTCAATACACAACCGCATCGAACCATCCTTTTTCTTGACAAACAGTACTGGGGCTCCCCATGGCGAAACACTAGGTCGAATATAATCCTTTTTCATTTCTGATGGTGCCAATCGGTAAGGGGTTCTTGAAATCGATGTAGTCCCTGGCACTAACTCAATGCCAAACTCAATTTCCCTTACTGGTGACAAGCCTGGAATCTCCTCAGGAAACACATCTGGAAAGTCACAAACCACTAGTATCTCTTGAATATCTGGCTCTCCTAAGGATGCGTCAATGGCGTAGATAAGGTAGCCTTCCCCGCCAGACTCCAAAGCTCGCCGAGCCTTCAGAGCTGAAACCACTGGCATCGGGGGTCGCGCTCCCTCACCATAGAAATACCATGACTCGTCATCCTCTGGACGAAACTGGACAAACCTCTGATAGCAATCCATTATCGCTCGGTAGGTAGTCAATAGATCTATCCCAATGATGCAATCGAAATCCTCCATTGCTAAAATCATCAGGTTAGCACTAAGCTGATGTCCCTCGAAATCCAAAACACAACCCACAACTAAACGCTTGGCTAAAACCTTGCTCCCCATAGGAGTAGAAACCACTAGCAACAAGTCTAAAGGAATAAACGGCAATGTATACTTCTTAGAAAAACGTGCTGAGACAAAAAAATGCGATGCACCGGTATCAATTAAAACATATGCAGGAAAACCACATAAACTACAGATACCTGCAATCATCCGGTCACTGTCAGCCTCTTCCTGCTCCTGGTTAAGGGCAAAGACCTGACCCTGGGTACGTGGCCTCAATGAAGAATGACCTCGAGAAGGAGTCTGAGTAGGCTGTCTCTGAGACTGCTGCGGATGCTGGCGCTGCTGTGAATACTGCTGCTGGAAAGGTGGCTGCTGGTACTGAGGTGGCTGAACAGATGCCTGAGAACCTCCGGAACCACTCGCTGCCCCAATCAGCATAGGACAATCTCTCTTCATGTGACCCTCCTAGCCACACTGGAAACATGCAGTGGTCGATCGACCACACTGCCCTGGCGGATGTCTACGTCGGCACTGAGTACACCGGTTCGGTCTCTGTCCAAAACGTTGCACTCCACCTGATCCAGAGGAAGAAGAAGAAGTACCTCCTGGCTTCTTGAAGGGCTGTCCTCTCGGACCCAAAGGACTAGAGCTCGCTGGCCTGGACGAAGAAGAGTAAAGTCCCCAGTTCCTCCGAATACTATCCTCGGCCTGGCGACAACGGTGCACCAAATCCTCATAAGTCCCATCGCCGCCCACAGCAACCATACGATGAATGTCAGGATTCAAACCCTGAAGGAAATGATCAAACTTCGCCATAGAACTATCAGCAATATGAGGACAAAAGGGTAGCAGATCAAAGAACTTCTGCTGGTACTCCTCGATCGTCATCGTCCCCTGTCGCAAACTCAACAACTCACTGGATTTCTCCTGACGAAGAGCTGGAGGAAAATAAAATCTCTGATAAGCAGTACGGAACTCCACCCAAGTAGCTGCACCTCTAGCTGCTATGAACGGTGCGGAAGTAGATCTCCACCACTTCCTCGCTCTGCCCTCAAGCATAAAGGCAAGAATCTCCATCCTATCCTCAGCCGTGCAACGGAACTCCTGGAAGCATTGCTCCATCCTCTCCATCCTATCCTCCGCCTCTTTAGCTGTCTCACCACCCGTCAAAGGCTTCGGGCTAACTTCTTTGAATCTACGCATGCTTACTCGCCTGCGCTCCTCGGGCTGTCCCCGACGTCTACGATCATCTGGATCGCCCCAATGACCGCCGTCTACACTACCGTGACTCTCATCGTAATCTGCCATCTGTTTACATAAAAACAGATATTTACTTAATCCGATTTACGATATTCCCAGTGCAATGCGTCGCTCTGATACCAAAAATGTAGTGACCCAACCCGGATCCACTACCTAATCAGAGTTATAGTAAAAGCGCACACAATAAAAGCTTAAAGCGTAAAGTGCGGATAATTAAAATACAACAAATCCAATCGGCAGAATACAACCGACGCTATCACAAGTGTATAAATACTGTTATACAACCAAATCGAAGGTTCAGGGTAAATAAATCCCTACCCGCTACAACCTCGCACTCCCCAAGCTCAATCCTGCTGAGAGCCGCCTGGACCGTCCAGCCTCAAACCTGCCCATCCACAAGGTACACAATACCCAAACACAGGGGCGTGAGCTAGAACGCTCAATACGAAGCAATGATATAAATACAAATATGCGCACGCAGATGATTTAAAACTCAAGTGAAAACACTTGCTCATGGCGCCGGGAATATACAGTACCGGCTAGAGAGCTACTCCGCGGGGTACTCGTATACTCCATATCAGGGCTGAGCCAACCCCATCCTGACCCGAATCCAAAACAGGATGCAAGCCTCATATGGAAACTGCCATACCTGACTCGAGTCCAAAATAAGGTCAATTTTCCCTATGGAGACTGTCAATGACTCACATCTCTCCGAATGCAGTCACACGTAAAATCATGTATGTGCTAAGACGATAAAACATGCTAAAACATGATAAAACATATAACACATACTCATGCAACATACAAGAAAATATATCATTCCGGCTATCTCGGTCAGTACTTACGTACCTCTAACACTGCTGGTCAAACCTAGCTCTGCTGGTCTAGACTCCAAGCCTACTAGTCCAGTCTACTAGCTACTACAATGAAAATATCCATGCATCAACAATTAAGCTCTAAAAGCTTTAACTAAGCTATTGCATACTCTTAAATATTTTTAGGATGCCAAAGCTATACCTGCGTCCGTCGTTAGCCCTTTGCTGAAGATAGCCTCAAAATTAGGCCGTAGCTCTGCGACGACGTCTAGATCACTAAGCCACTTCCCTAGATCTGAGTTAGAAGGCTTAGGAATTGAGAGAGAAGAGAGGAAATTGGTGCGAGAAAATGAATTCTCGGACCCTCTATTTATAGGCAATGTTCGGAGCCTCCGAACCCGGTTCGGACCGTCCGAACTCGATCGGAACCTCCGATCGCACCTTCGGAGCATCCGATCGCTCAATATTACGTCAGCCATGACGTCACCTTGTTGACGTAAGCGATTACGTGTGCCCTGGTCCAGATCGGAGCTTCCGATCTTGCCGACGGAGCGTCCGATCTCGATCGGAGCCTCCGATCCTGGCACGGAGCTTCCGATCCACTTCGGATCGTCCGAACTCCTCTTCGGATCGTCCGACCCGATCTTGCTGAACCAATTCAACTAATTTGAGTGCTCTGAATCCATATCTGTAGTCCGTTATCCCAACAGGAACTTACTTAATCATGTTTTACTTAATCTAGTCATGATCACGTGATTAATTACTCATTAATCACTAATTAGAAATGCGGGTTACTACATGCTTGCAAGGGAGTTACTGGAACTTGTAATCTCTGCAACCGGTCAGGACATTATGCTAGAGTGTGTCTGTAGTGACCCAACCCGGATCCACTACCTAATCAGAGTTATAGTAAAAGCGCCTGCAATAAAAGCTTAAAGCGTAAAGAGCCGATAATTAAAATACAACAAATCCAATCGGCAGAATACAACCGACGCTATCACAAGTGTATAAGTACTGTTATACAACCAAATCGAAGGTTCAGGGTAAATAAATCCCTATCCTCTACAACCTCGCACTCTCCAAAGCTCAATCCTGCTGAGAGCCGCCTGGACCGTCCAGCCTCAAACCTGTCCCATCACAAGGTACACAATACCCAAACACAGGGGTGTGAGCTAGAATGCTCAATACGAAGCAATGATATAAATACAAATATGCGCATAAAGATGATTTAAAACTTGAGTGAAAACACTTGCTCATGGCGCCGAGAATATAGTACTGGCTAGAGAGCTACTCCGTGGGGTACTCGTATACTCCATATCAGGGCTGAGCCAACCCCATCCTGACCCGAATCCAAAACAGGATACAAGTCCCATATGGAAACTGTCATACCTGACTCGTGTCCAAAATGAGATCATTGTTCCCTATGGAGACTGTCAATGACTCGCATCTCTGCGGATGCAGTCACATGTAAAATCGTGTATGTGCTAAGACGGTAAAACATGCTAAAACACGATAAAGCATATAGCAAATACTCATGCAACATATATGCAAATATATCATGCCGGCAATCTCGGTCAGTACTTACGTACCTCTAACACTGCTGGTCAAACCTAGCTCCACTGACCTAGACTCCAAGCCTACCAGTCCAGTCTACTGCTACTACAATGCAAATATCCATGCATCAACAATAAAGCTCTAAAAGCCTTAACTAAGCTATTGCATACTCCTAAATATTTTTAGGATGCCAAAGCTATAACTGCGTCCGTCGTTAGCCCTTTTCTGTCATTAGCCTCAAAACTAGGCCGTAGCTCTGCGACGACGTCTAGATCACTAAGCCACTTCCGGATTCCCCGTAGGACGCCTAGATCTCCCTAGATCTGAGTTAGAAGGCTTAGGAATCAGAGAGAAGAGAGGGAATTGGTGCGAGAAAATGAATTCTCGGACCCTCCATTTATAGGCAACGTTCGGAGCCTCCGAACCTGGTTCGGATCCTCCGATCATTACTTCGGATCGTCCGAACATGATCGGACCGTCCGATATTTACTTCGGGTCCTCCGAAGTCCCATCATTGATTTCATCCATGACGTCACCTTGCTGACATAATTGATTATGTAAGCCTAAACCCTGTTCGGGTCCTCCGATCCCACCAACGGAGCCTCCGATCCTATCGGATCCTCCGAACTCCAGTTCGGAACGTCTGAACCTCCCGAGCCATGCCCACTATTTTCGAGTATTCTGGATCTAATTTCGGGCTCCGTTAATCTATTTGGAATTTACTTAATCATGTTTTACTTAATCTAAACATGATCACGTGATTAATTACTCATTAATCACTAATTAGAAATGCGGGTTACTACTGTAGTAACCCATATCCAGAATTTGCGATTAATGAGTATATTAATCGTGTAATCATGTTTAGATTAAGTAAAACATGATTAAAAAAATTCCAAATGGGTTAACGGAGTCAAGAAATGGATTTAGGACACTCAAAATAGCCTGGAAGGTTCCTAAGGCCCGGAGGGTTCGGAAGCTCCGAACCAAGTCAGGAGGCTCCGAACTGGATCGGAGGATCCAAACTCAGGATCGGAGTCTCCGAAGTTGATCGGAAGCTCCGTCGGTAAGACCAGGGCACACGTCATCGCTTACATCAGCAAGGTGACGTCATGGCTGACGTAATATTGGGGCGATCGGACGCTCTGAAGATGGGATCGGAGGTTCCGATCGTGTTCGGACGTTTCGAACTGGGTTTGGAGGCTCCAAACATCGTCTATAAATAGGGGACCGAGATTTCATTTCAAAGTGCATCTTTCCCTCTCTTCTCTCTGATTCCTAAGCCTTCTAACTCAAATCTAGGGAGTTCTAGGCATCCTATTGGGAATCCAGAAGTGGCATAGCGATCCAGGCATCGTAGCGGAGCCGTGGCCAAGTTTTGAGGCAATTGTCATCAGCGGGCTGACAACGGACGCAGGTATAGCTATGATCTCCTTAAATTATTTAGGAGTATGCAATAGCTTAGTTAAGGCTTTTAGAGCTTAATTATTAATGCATGGGTATTTTATTACATGATGTTGTATTTATTTTATTTGAAAGTATGATTGATAATGATTAAAGATGCATTCTTATTGCACTATCTGACATGATACAAGCATGTGATCTGTTGTTTACGACATGCTACCTGATTATCTGAGTCGATTGGAAGCATGTGCTATCTAAATACCTTGATTATTTATTTACAATTGAATCAAAACCGAGTCTTGATCAGAGGTAAGATGATCAGAGGAGGACTAAAATAGATTTGATGATTCTAGTATCCTAACCCTTTTGATAATCAGATATGTCTTGACGACCAGGCCGACCTCCTCTCAGACCACAGGTTCCTACTCCTAGGACAGAGCAGCCAGTGCATCCTCTGCCTGAACAAACAGTGGTACCTTCGACAGTGTCTCAAGTTACTGCAATTCCGAGTAATGAACAGGGAAGTACCTCTCGAGATATGATGGATATGTCTAGTACACCAATGGAAACGTTGTTGAAAAGATTTCAATCTTACAAGCCGCCAACCTTAAAAGGTACTGAGAATGCAGTCGAATGTGAAGGATGGCTTGATGATATGGAGATGTTGTTTGATTCACTCGACTATGGTGATGAGCGGAGAGTCATACTGATTGGGCACCAATTGCATGAGGTTGCGAAGAGCTGGTGGTTTACGACTAAGAAGGCTCTGGAGCGTAGAGGAACAGTACTCACCTGGACAGTCTTCAAAACTGAATTCTATCAACGATTCTTTCCAGTGTCTTACTGCAAAGATAAGGGTGCAGAGTTTGCTAATTTGAAACATGGAAATTTGAATATTGAAGACTATGTTGCAAAATTCTCTACATTGCTACGTTTTGCTCCACACGTTACCGACAGTGATGAGGCTATGGCTGATCAGTTCATTAGTGGACTGAATCCAGAGGTATTTACTTTGGTGAACACAAGGCGACCAAATACATTTGCTGATGCCTTGAACAGTGCCAAAGGAGCAGAAGCTGGTTTGATACAACAGCGAGGAGCTTTGTATTCTGTTCAACCTCCGAGACAGCCACAATCTTCAGCTTCAATCTCACAACAACCTCCTCCGTTTGAAAGTGGTGGCAGTAGCAGTGGCAAGAAGAAATTTTGGAAAGCTCGAGGAAAGCAGTTTAAGAGATCTGGGAGCAGTTCTTCGAGTTTGAGTGGGTCAAAACCGAAGTCTGGTATGGCTTGTAACAGTTGTGGTGGAAGTCATCCGACTGATCAGTGCCGAGGCGTAACAGTTGTGGTGGAAGCCATATATGCGATCAGCCAGGACATTTTGCAAGAGTGTGTCCTCAGAGAGGTTCCGGACAGTCACGAGGTACAGAGTCATCACGATCAGTGGCTCAACCTGGGAGGCAAGCCTCATCTGTCCATTCCTTCCAACCACCACACCCACAGCAACAACCAAGGCCAGGAGGGAGTCAGACAGGTAGCCAGCCTTCGAGACAACAGGCTCATGTCTTTGCACTCACAGAGGAACAGGCACAGGGAGCACCAGATGATGTTATTGCAGGTAACTGTTCTCTTTATGGTTATCCTGCTTATGTATTGATAGATACAGGTGCATCCCATACATTTATCTCTGAACGGTTTGTGTCATTACATGCTTTGCCTGCTGAATCTTTACCTGTTGTTGGATCTGTCTCTTCTCCTTTGGGGAGAGGTCTTATATCAATTCAGACAGTTAAGAATTGTTTATTACAGTATGATGGTAATGAAATAGAGATAGATTGTATTGTTCTTGGTTTGTCTGATTTTGAATGAATTATCGGAATTGTTATGCTAACCAAGTACAGAGCTACCGTAGACTGTTTTCAGAAAGTGGTGAGGTTTAGACCTGAGATGGCTGGAGAATGGAAGTTTTATGGTAAGGGTTCTCGTGGTAAGATTCCTCTGATTTCTGTATTATCTATGACCCGACTTTTGCAGAAAGGAGCGGAGGGATTTATTGTTTATGCAGTTGATGTTTTAAAAGCTAGCCCGAACCTGGCTGATTTTCCAGTGGTTAGTGAATTTGCGGACGTTTTTCCTGATGAGATTCCAGGACTACCTCCGTACCGTGAAATTGATTTCAACATAGAACTGATGCCAGGTACTGCACCGATTTCGAAAGCACCTTATCGAATGGCACCAGTTGAACTGAAAGAGTTGAAGGATCAGTTGGAAGATTTACTGGCCAAGGGATACATTCGACCCAGTGTTTCTCCTTGGGGAGCTCCAGTACTGTTTTTCAGAAAGAAAGACGGTTCAATGAGATTGTGTATCGACTACCGGCAACTGAACAAGGCAACGGTAAAGAACAAATACCCTTTGCCTCATATTGATGATTTATTTGACCAGTTGCAGGGATCTTCTGTGTATTCCAAGATTGATCTGAGATCTGGATATCATCAGCTGAGAGTCAGGGATTCTGATATTCCGAAAACTACGTTCAGAACCAGGTATGGCCACTATGAGTTTATAGTTATGCCGTTTGGTCTTACAAATTCTCCAGCTATGTTTATGGCTTTGATGAACCGTGTGTTTCAGAAATATCTCGATGACTTCGTCATAATTTTTATTGATGATATTTTGATATATTCGAAGAATTTGATTGATCATTCTGAGCATTTGAGAACTGTGTTAAAGACTTTAAGAGCTGAGAAATTGTATGCTAAACTGTCGAAATGTGAGTTTTGGCTGAAACAGGTTGTTTTTCTTGGACATATTATATCCAGAAATGGTATAGCTGTTGATCCAAGTAAAGTCGAGGCAGTGACCAGTTGGTCGAGAACAACATCTGTTCCTGAGATACGTAGTTTCATGGGTCTGGCTGGGTATTATCGTCGATTCATTAAAGATTTTTCCAGTATTGCGAAACCGATTACTCAGTTGACTCAGAAAAATGCTCCATTCATCTGGTCTGAAACTTGTGAATCCAGTTTTATTGAGTTGAAGAAACAACTGACCAGTGCACCAGCCTTGACGATTCCTTCAGGTACTGGTGGTTTTACTGTTTATTGTGATGCATCTCATCGAGGTTTGGGATGTGTATTGATGCAGCGAGGGCATGTGATTGCTTATGCCTCACGATAGTTGAAGCCTCACGAGACCAGATATCCGATTCATGACCTTGAATTGGCTGCCATTGTATTTGCTTTGAAGATTTGGCGATATTATCTGTACGGGGAACAGTTTGAAATCTATTCTGATCACAAGAGTCTGAAATATTTGTTTTCACAGTCAGAATTGAATATGAGACAACGGAGATGGCTTGATTTGCTGAAAGACTTTGATTGTGAGATTAAGTACTATCCGGGAAAATCGAATGCAGCAGCTGATGCATTGAGTCGAAAGGTATGTTCCTTGTCCTTATCGACGATTGGTGTATCAAATTTGATAGAAAACTGTTGTCTTTCTGGATTGGTATTTGATACGAATTATCAGCCTCTGCAACTTTATCAAATTCAAGTTGAACCAGAGTTACTTTTGAGAATCAGAGAAGCTCAGAAACTTGATCAGATTGTGCAGAATTCAATTGAGAAAGTCCGGTCAGGGCATGTGTCTGAATATCAGGTTCGAGATGATCTTCTTTATGTTCATAATCGCCTTGTAGTGCCTAATATTTCTGATGTGAGACAACAACTACTGACAGAGGCGCATTGTAGTCGATATAGCATTCATCCTGGAGGGAGGAAGATGTACAATGATCTGAAGACTCGATATTGGTGGAAATCAATGAAGTCTGATATTACTGATTTTGTGTCTCGATGTCTTAATTGCCAACAGGTGAAGGCTGAAAGGAAGAAACTGCCTGGTTTGTTACAGAGTTTATCAGTTCCAGAATGGAAATGGGATCATATTTCCATGGACTTCGTGACGAAGTTACCTCGATCTTCTAGAGGTTGCGATGTTATTTGGGTGATTATCGACAGATTAACGAAGTCAGCGTGTTTTATTCCTTATCGTATGACTTATAGACACGATCAGATGGTAGAGATTTATGTCCGAGAAGTTGTCAGATTACATGGAGTGCCGAAGTCTATTGTATCAGATCGTGATCCTCGATTTACATCTCATTTTTGGTACAGTTTACAGAGTGCTTTAGGTACTCAGCTACATTTGAGCACAGCCTATCATCCACAGACAGACGGATAGTCTGAGCATACCATTCAGACATTGGAAGACATTTTGAGAGCTGTAGTGCTTGATTTTGGCACTAGTTGGCAAGAATCACTACCACTTTGTGAATTCTCTCTGTATGGTAGAAAATGTCGATCACCTCTTTTCTGGGATGATATTTCTGAAGTACCTGAGGTTGGACCTGACATGATTCGAGATATGACTGAACAGGTGAAGCTTATTCAGAAAAGAATGAAGACAGCTCAGGACAGACAAGCGAAGTATGCCAATATTCGACGTCGACCTTTGTCTTTTGAACAGGGGGATCGTGTATTTCTGAAGATTTCTCCGTTCAGAGGCACCGTACGATTTGGCAAGCGAGGGAAGTTGTCTCCATGCTACATTGGTCCGTATGAAATTCTGGAAAAAATAGGCAATCTTGCCTATCGATTAGCTCTTCCTCCGGCTTTATCTGGAATACATGATGTCTTTTATGTATCGATGCTTCGAAAATATCTTGCTGATGAATCTCATGTGCTTCAATCTGATGAGGCTGAACTCGACGAGACTTTGAATTATTTCGAAAAGCCAATTCAGATTCTTGATTGTAAGGAGAAGCAACTTCGAACGAAGACTATTCCGCTTGTGAAAGTTCAGTGGAGTCGTCATGGTATTGAAGAAGCTACTTGGGAGACAGAATCAGATATGCGACAACGATTTCCAGAGATGTTTCAATGATGTGAGTCTCCTTTAGTCTTTCTGTTCTTTCTATTATATGATCTGTTGATACTACTTGAGATTTCGAGGACGAAATCGTGTCTTAGTGGGGGAGAATTGTAACGCCCGGAATTATTTAATTTTAATCCGAGAATAATTAATTTGGGAATATTTGGAGTTTTGATTTAAATTCTAATATTCTTAAATTGATTAGGATTGAAATTGAATGAAATAGGAAGTTGAGGACCAAATTGCAATTTTTGAATAGTTGAGGGGCTAAAGTGCAATTATTAATGAATTTATCAGAATTGTAAAGGAATACTCAGCATGTACACGTGTGACACAACACACATTCCATCAGATTTTTCAGAGGCAAGAATCGAGAGCAAGAACCAAAGAAATCCCAAAATTTCTTCATCATCTTCCAATTGACATATCTTGAGTTCTGATTATCCGATTTTGATTCCAAAAGATGTTCTGGAATCCTTGCAACGAGACCTTCAAATTGATGTAAGTTTTCTCTTAGTTCATCAGGGTTTGAGAATTCGAAAATGGTAGTTATCAGATTTGTGTTGTGAGTTGAGGTTGATGAGCTTCTAAACTTGTTTTATTGAAGTTGGGTTGAGGAATGATTGTTGTATCATGTTCTTATGATTTCCCAGCTATGATTCGATTTATATACCTGCTGATATGTTGAGGATTATGTTGGTTTTGAAGCTTATACAACTGATATTGTTATAGTTGCGTTCGGGATTGCCGAGTTTATACCGATATGCCGACGAACTTTTGATTTGAAGTGTTTTGCTATCTTATGTTTGGGCTGATATTGAGATGAGCTTAAGCTGATGTTCTTTGGCAATTATGTTGTTGTTTCAGCTTATAAACAGGACACATCGAGCTTGAGAACATCGCCTCCAAAATCGATAGAAGAAAGAACGAGGTTGGTAGCATTTTGCCTTGAAGTTTGGGTTGAAACTTGAGCAGATTTTGAGATAGGCTTATGGTTGATCTTGTACAGATTTTGACAAGTTAGAAGACACCATACACATCACATTTGAAAGGTAAAAGTGGATTACTACTTGAATGAGATTATAACTCGAGATGGTTTGTATCGAGTTCCCTAAATCACATACTTATTTGCTTAATTGCTTTCTATGCTCTTCTATGATTTATTTAATGAGTATTAGATGTTAATGAATGCTCTTGTGATGATATATATTGCATTCATCTTGAAAGACTTATTCTTTGATTTTGAAATGAACGGAAACGTTCGAATAGACGATTTGAGGGATTATATATGTATGGCCTGAGTGGTTGACGTAGCCTAGCGTCTGAAATGCATATGTAGTGGCTTCAAAGTCTAGAGAAGTAAGATAAGTAGCCCCACCTCGATTGGGAGAGTCGGTGGTTAGCTATGATATCTTTTTCTCGGGATCCCAACCGACGAGATAAGAGATGAACCTTGTTTTAAAACATGCATTGTCTTTATTTATATCATGAGCTTGATATATGTTTTATATGCATGTTTAGTTGCTTTTACTGGGAAATGTATTTCTCATCGGAGTTATCCGGCTATTGTTGTGTTGTATGTGTCATGGCAATAGGCGGGAGTGGAACCGGGCAAAAGCAAACTTGAAGGACAAGGGATGAGAAGAATAGCGTGATGATCCGAGTGTTAGATGGTTTGAGTGAGCTGTCAATGAAAGTGTTGAATGTCATAAACATGATTATGTTATAGCTACTTGTACCAAGATTTGTTGATAATAAGTTGTTGTCTTGTTTATGTATATAGGATTTGGAAAGATGTGTAAATCCTTAAGACAACATGATGTAGCATGATGATTCTTGTATGATATGTAATTCTAGCATGAGACTTTATTCAAGTATATGGTGATCTTGTTCTTATTTAACTATATCTTGTTTAGGATATATGTTAGTTGTGGTTATAAGATTGAATTGTTAGTGTTCAATTATGCCATGAAGTATTTGAACATGCTAGGAAGATTACATAGTTGACAGCAAAAGTTCTAATCTTTTCTTCTGGAAATGTGCTCGCTCGATCGGGTGATTCCTACCGATCGAGCGAGGCTGTTATTTCTTGGACAGAAACTTGAGCAGTTGTGCTCGCTCGATCGGTAGAAAATGACCGATCGAGCAAGGCCACAATTTTGTTGCACCCGAGAGTTGGGCCTTTGTGCTCGCTCGATCGGTAGCTTTTTACCGATCGAGCGAGGTGCTCTGATTTAAAAAAAAAAAAAATTTACTTTGTTCAGTCTTTGATTCCTTGACTATTAATTATGATGATTTGGTTAAATGAGAGATTAGAACTCGGGTCGACACATTTTGAGATTAGGCTTTTGGTTGATGTTGTACAGATTTTGACAAGCTAGAAGACACCTTAATCCTCACATTTGAAAGGTAAAAGTGAACTATTATTCGATGGAGATTACAACTCGAGATGGTTTGTATCGAGTTCCCTAAATCACATACTTATTTGCTTAATTGATTTTATATGCTCTTCTATGATTTGGTGAATGAGTCTTTGATGTTAACGAATGCTTTTATGATGATATATGTTGCATTCATCTTGCAAGACTTATTCCTTGAGGGATTATATATGTATGGCCTGGGTGGTTGACGTAGCCTAGCGTCTGAAGTGCATATATAGTGGCTTCAAAGTCTAGAGAAGTAGGATAAGTAGCCCCACCTCGATCGGGAGAGTCGGTGGTTAGCTATGATATCTTCTTCTCGGGATCCCAACCGACGAAATGAGAGAGTTCTTGAATAAACCTTGTTTTGAAAACATGCATTGTTTTATTTATATCATGAGCCTGATATATGTTGTATATGCATGTTTAGTTGCTTTTACTGGGAAATGTATTTCTCACCGGAGTTATCCGGCTATTGTTGTGTTGTATGTGTCATGGCAATAGGCGGGAGTGGAACCGGGCAAAAGCGAACTTGAAGAACAAGGGATGAGGAGAATAGAGTGATGATCCGGATTAGAAGTTAAGTTTGTTATCAACTTTATGTTCAGAACAAGTGTGGATGTATGAACTTTTGGAGTTGAGTTATTGTCTAGAGTTTCTACTCTTTGGCTTTGTATTATAGCTTGAACTAATAGTGTAAACTCCAATTTGAGATATGTTTATGCTCTTGTTAATGACTTCATCTACCTTGTCTATTACATGTTGGATGTTGTATGAGATTTCTTAGACTTGGTATAGATGAATGAGAATGTTTTCTAGGCTGAGAAAAGGGTGAGATTTGCTGCAAATTTTTCTGCCCAGGACCGCGCCCGAGCTGCAGAAAAGAGCAGCTCGCGCGCAGCCTCGAGCTGCACCTCTGTTTTGAGTAAAACAGGGTGCGCTCGCGGCACTTTTTAGCCGCGCGAGCGCAGCTCATTTTAATTTTTTTTTTTAATTTTCTTTCCCTTTTCTTTATAGCTTAATGATAGATTTAATTCATGTATTATGGATTAACTTTGAGATTGAGAGATTAAGAATCGGGTCATCACAACAGGTGGTATCAGAGCGAGAAAATTCTGGACTGAGTTAGATAGTGAGTGGGGTAGATCGAGTCATCTTCCTTGCTTATTTATTTTATTATGCTACGATTATTTACATGATTGAATTACATGTTGTAAATGCTAGCATGATTTACTTTCAAGTATTTTATTACAAGATGTTGTATTTATTTTATTTGAAAATATGATTATGATGATTAAAAATGCATGCTTACTGGAATATCGGAATCGATTAGAAGCATGTGTTCTGATGAATTATGATATGCTATCTGATAATCTGAATTGATTGGAAGCATGTTTTGTTGAGTACTTTGATTATTCTTTTAAGATTGAATCAGAACCGAGTCTTGATCAGAGGTAAGATGATCAGAGGAGGACTGAGATAGATTTGATGATTATGGTATCCTAACCATTTTGATAATCAGATATGTCTCGACGACCAGGATGACCTCCTCTTAGATCACAGGTCCCTACTCCTGTGCTAGAACAGACAGTTCATACTCCACCAACAGTGGTAACACCGATTGTGCCTCAAGCTGAAATTCCGAGTAATGAACAAGGAAGTACTTCGAGAGACATGACAGATATGACTGCCACTCCGATGGAAACACTGCTCAAACGTTTTCAATCATATTATCCGCCAACCCTGAAAGGTACCGAGAATGCAGTCGAATGTGAAGGATGGCTTGATGATATGGAGATGTTGTTTAATTCACTTGACTACGGTGATGATCGAAGAGTCAGACTCATTGGACATCAGTTGCATGAGGTTGCGAAAAGCTAGTGGTTCACAACCAAGAAGTCTCTGGAGCGTAGAAGGACTGTACTTACCTGGAATGTCTTCAAAACAGAGTTTTATCAATGCTTCTTTTCGGTGTCTTACCGCAAAGATAAAGGTGCAGAATTTGCTAACTTGAAGCAAGGGAACTTAAATATTGAAGAGTATGCAGCAAAGTTCTCTACCTTACTATGTTTTGCGCCACATGTAGCTGATAGTGACGAGGCCATGGCTGATCAGTTCATTAATGGACTGACTCCAGAGGTATTTACATTAGTAAACACAAGGCGACCAAATACTTTTGTGGAAGCATTGAACAATGCCAAGGGAGCGGAAGCCGGTTTGATACAGCAGCGAGGAGCTTCGTATATCGCTCAGCCTCCGAGACAGCCTCAATCCCCAGCTCCAAGTTCACAACCTCCTCGATTTGAAGGTGCTGGTAGCAGCAGTGGCAAGAAGGGATATTTGCAAGCACGAGAAAAGCAGTTTAAGAAGTCAGGGAGCAGTTATTCGAGTTCCAGTGGTCCGAAACCGAAGCCTGGAGTGTTTTGTAATAGTTGTGGTGGAGGACATCCGACCGATCAATGCCGAGGTATATCTGGGAGGTGCCATATATGCCATCAGACTGGCCATTTTGCGAGGGTATGTCCTCAGAGAGGTTTTGGACAGTTAAGAGGTGCAAAGTCATCACGATCAGTGGCTCAACCTGCCAGACAAGCCTCTTCTGTTCATTCCTTTCAACCAACACATCCACAGCAATAGACAAGGCCAGGAGGAAATCAGACAGGCAGTCAGCCTCAGAGACAGCAGGCTCATGTCTTTGCATTGACAGAGGAACAGGAACAGGGAGCACCAGATGACGTGATTGCAGGTAACTGTTCTCTTTCTGGTTATCCTGCATATGTATTGATAGATACAGGTGCATCCCATACATTTATCTCTGCACGATTTGCTTCATTGCATTCTTTGCCTATTGAAACATTACCTGTTGTAGTATCTGTCTCTTCTCCTGATATGAATTCTTAATGTATGGAAGGCAAACACGACTATATTAAAATCGTACCCTCAATCCAATAACAAAAGAAATCAAAAAATTGCCCGATCTTGAAAACAAGTAAAAAGTTTTGGATTAACCACCTCTAGCTTACAACGAAACTAGCAACAGTAATCAAGAAGAAAACAATTGATCACAACGGAACCTTCAGAAAACCTGTTTCTGACAACCCACGAGGATAATCAATCGACAAACGCCACAAAGTTGAAAACTTTGATAAGTTTGATTTTTGGGTAAGCAAAAGCTTAATAAAATTCTAGAGAGAATTTTGTATGGAATAATCAATAATCTGAAATCTTAATTGCCCTTAAAATAATGAATGGTGGAGTATGCATATGTAAAATCTCTCGCAACTCACGCTTTTGGGCCATATATATTTTTTTATCGGCCTCTTTCCTCTCAATTTTTTTCTCATCTTTTTTTCTTTCATTCTTTTTTTCTAAGGCCATCTCACTTTTTTGTTCACTCTTTTTTTCGGCCTCTTCTTTCTTTTTCTTTTGCAAATGATCCTCCAATATTTGCTTTGGAGTCATAGGTAACAATACAACAGATTCTTTTTTCATAGTAAAGGAATAACGATTTTTAAACCCATCATGTGTCACCTTCCTATCAAATTGCCACAGTCTACCCAACAAGATATGACACGCTTGTATAGGCACCACATTGCACACCACTTCATCTCCATATTTCCCAATTGAGAAAGGCACCACAACTCGCCTTGTCACTCTCACTTCAGAACTATCATTAAACCACTGCAATCTATAGGGTTGAGGATGCTTTGAAGTAGGCAAACTCAATTTCTCAACAAGCTCGCTACTTGCAACATTGGTACAGCTACCCCCATCAATGATGACACTACACACTTTGTTTTTCACAAAGCATCTAGTATGAAACAAATTTTCCCTTTGATTTTCTTCCTCTTCCTTTTGTTGCACATTCAACACTCTCTTAGTCACCAACAACTCTCCAACGACTGCCTTATATCCCTCGTCATCGGGATCCTCCAACGCAGGCATATCATCATAATTCTCCTCCTCACTCTCCGATTCAACCTCACCACCATCATTCACAATCATTATTTTTTTGTTAGGACACTGACTAGCAATATGACCAAGACCTTGACATCTAAAGAATTTGATATCTCTAGAACGATTAATAGGAGTTTCAGATTTACCTTGCACTCCTTGCTTTGGTGTTTCTTGCTTGGTGTCGATTTTTGGTTTGGACACCGGCTTGACATCCTCTCGTTTGCCAACGTTTGGATGCCAAGGAGTAGAAGAACCCACAACAGTAGAGTTTCGACCCATAACTCTCCTTTTGAGTTCATGGCCAATTGTACCATCTCCTCAAGATCCATGCAATGTCTATGCTCCACTTGGTCTTGAATCTCCCTATTCAAACCACATAAGAAACGAGCCATAGTTGCTTCACGATCCTCTTCAATATTAGCTCGAATCATGATGACCTCCAACTCCTTGAAGTAATCCTCAACACTCTTCGAACCTTGCTTCAAATTTTGTAAACGCCTAAACATATAACGATAGTAGTAATTAGGCACAAATCTCTTCCGCACTATTTGCTTCATCTCCTCCCATGTCTCAGTGGGACGCTCTCGATTCCTCCTCCTAGAAGTAACAAATTGATCCAACCAAATGAGAGCATAATCCACAAACTCAACCACCGCTAGTTTTATTTTTTTCGCATCATTGTAGTTGTGGCAATCAAACACTGATTCAACTCTCATCTCCCACTCCAAATAAGCCTCCGGATCAGATTTCCCATGGAACGAAGGAATCTTCATCTTAATCCCACTAATATTCCCATCCTCTCGACTCCCTTCGATATATCTTCCTCTCACAGCTCCCCTTCTATTTCTTTCACCCTCATGAACCCTCCTATTTCTACCCCAATTTTCACCCAAACTCTCTTCATCCTCTCCACCATCATCATCTTCCTCAAATATTTTCTTTTTATTTTTACCATCACCTCTACTAACTTCAAGCTTTTCCAACTTCTCATGTATTGGCCCCAAAGCCGCCATCATCATCTTGGTCAATTCATCCATTTGACCTTGAGAAAAGTTTTGGCTAAAAGAACTCATCGTACCTGCAAGAAAACGTTAGTAATAAAATTACCTCACACAAATTCTCACAATTCACTCCAAAGAATTCACTCAACCACTCTTTTTTTTTCACTCAATTTATGCAGGCTTTTTCTTTATGTAGAATTAAATCAAACTTTCAAGTTTACAACTCGTAAACACTTGAAGATTGACTCTCGAAGACTGACAAAAACAAGATGAAGAATTTTTATGAACTTGAATTTCTGACTTGCACTCAAGGATGAACAAGAGCGAATTACTTAACTGACCACAAGTTATCTTGTTCCTTCTATTTTTTTTTATTATTCTTATTATTTTTTTTTTGAAGCTTTCGGTCCTTTAATTTTTTTTTTGACCGGTTTTTTTTTTTTTTTATAACTTGTAGCACAAGACACGAGACTTGGGTAACAAGTTTGAAAGAAACGACACAGAAATTTGATATAGAATAGACTCAGATAAGAACGAAAAACACGAAGAACAGAGATAGATGAAGATAGATACTTACTTGATTCAAAACCTTGGCTTTGATACCAAATTATATGAATTCTTAATGTATGGAAGGCAAAAACACTATATTAAAATCGTACCCTCAATCCAATAACAAAAGAAATCAAAAAATTGCCCGATCTTGAAAACAAGTAAAAAGTTTTGGATTAACCACCTCTAACTTACAACGAAACTAGCAACAGTAATCACGAAGAAAACAATTGATCACAACGGGACCTTCAGAAAACAATTGACCGCCTTTGACCTCAATACGGTGATAACTACCTCCAAATTGAATATCAAGAAATCCAACGCCCTCTTGCGACTTCAACATCAAGGATTGAAGTGCTTCCTTGAACTTCTGAGCTCGGCCTCTCGTAACCGGTCCTCGTGGCATCTCCAACGGATCCTTAGTTACTTTATCAGCATGCGAGCCATCCATGATCGCATCATCCTCCCCTTCTTGAAAAGGATTTGTCCTCAAATCTTGTTCATCACCTACATCAAATGGAGATAAGTCAGAAACATTGAAAGTAGCATTGACATTATACTCACCTGGCAAATTTAATTTGTAAGCGTTGTCGTTGATGTGTTCTAATACTTGAAACGGTCCATCGCCTCTAGGTAGAAGCTTGGAGCGCCGTTTTTCAGGAAACCGCTCTTTCCTCAAATGCAACCACACCCAATCTCCTGGTTCAAACACAACTCTCTTCTTTCCCTTATTTGCTTGCTTTGTATACTGCAAATTCTTTTTCTCAATGTTCGCCTTCACTTTTTCATGTAAATTTCTCACAAATTCCGCCTTTTTCTTACCATCCATGTTAACCCTTTCACTCATAGGCAAAGACATCAAATCTAACGGGGTTAAAGGATTAAAACCATACACAATTTCAAATGGTGAAAAATTTGTAGTAGAATGCACACTACGATTATATGCAAACTCCACAAATGGCAAACATTCTTCCCAACTCTTCAAATTCTTTTTAATTATAGCACGCAACAAAGTTCCTAATGTCCTATTAACAACCTCAGTTTGACCATCCGTTTGAGGATGACATGTAGTCGAAAACAGTAATTTAGTACCAAGCTTGCACCATAATATTTTCCAAAAGTAACTCAAGAAACGAGTATCTCTATCAGAAACAATACTCCTAGGCATGCCATGCAATCTGACAATTTCATTAAAGAACAAGTCCGCAACATGAGATGCATCATCAGATTTATGACAAGCAATAAAATGAGCCATTTTTGAAAATCTATCAACCACCACAAATATAGAATCCCTCCCCTTCTTAGATCTTGGTAATCCTAAAACAAAATCCATCGAAATATCTACCCATGGTTCACTAGGAACAGGAAGTGGGGTATACAATCCATGCGGTTGTGTCTTAGACTTAGCTTTCCTACAAGTCACACATCTCTCACAAATACTCTCAACATCATGCTTCATATGTGGCCAATAAAAATGTTCATACAAAGTATCATAAGTTTTAGCTACACCAAAATGCCCCATCAAACCACCCCCATGTGATTCCCTAACAAGTAATTCACGTATGGACGATTTAGGAACACACAATTTATCTTCCTTAAACAGATATCCATCATGCATGAAAAATTTATCCTTCGGACCATGCAAACATGACACATAAATCTCACCAAAATCATGATCATTGACATACAACTCCTTCACATACTCAAATCCCAAAAACTTAGAGTCCAGAGTAGATAGAAGCACATACCTTCGTGATAGAGCATCTACTACCACGTTTTCTTTCCCTTGCTTGTACTTGATAATATAGGGAAAAGTCTCCACAAACGCCACCCACTTGGCATGCCTCTTGTTCAGCTTTTGTTGTCCTTTGAGATGTTTCAAAGACTCATAATCCATATGAATCACAAATTCTTTTGGCCTCAAATAATGCTGCCACGTTTCAAGCACACGAACCAAGGCATAGAATTCCTTGTCGTAGGTAGGATAATTCAGCGCTGCTCCACTTAGCTTCTCACTGAAGTATGCAATTGGTCGTCCACCTTGCATCAACACACCGCCAATTCCTACACCTGACGCATCACATTCAATTTCAAAAATATTAGAAAAATCAGGTAATACAAGTAAAGGAGTATTAATTAATTTCTGCTTAATGATATCAAAAGACTTCTCTTGCTCCTCACCCCAATGGAATGGAACGTTCTTCTTGATCACTGCAGTTATAGGAGCCGCCAAAGTGCTGAAGTCTTTTAAAATCTCCTATAGAAACTTGCAAGACCATGAAAACTCCGAACTTGGCCAATTGAAGTAGGCGTTGGCCAATCTCGAATTGCACTTACCTTGTCCTCATCAACTTTGACTCCTTGAGCACTCACAACAAAACCAAGAAACACAAGTTCTTTTGTACAAAACACACACTTTTTCAAATTAGCATACAAATTCTCAGTCTTTAGTGTGATTAGCACAATTCTCAAGTGTTCAACATGCTCATTCAAATTTTTGCTATACACCAAGATATCATCAAAGTATACAACAACAAATTTTCCAATATAAGCACGCAAGACATGATTCATCAATCTCATAAAAGTACTAGGTGCATTAGTTAACCCAAATGGCATAACCAACCACTCGTACAATCCATATTTCGTTTTGAAAGCAGTTTTCCACTCATCTCCTTCTCTCATCCTAATTTGATGATAACCACTTTTCAAATCAATTTTACTAAAAATGCTAGAACCATGCAATTCATCCAACATATCATCTAGCTTAGGAATAGGATGCCTATACTTGATGGTAATATTGTTAATGGCTCTACAATCAACATACATTCTCCATGAACCGTCTTTCTTAGGCACTAACAAAATAGGTACAGCACAAGGAGACATCGACTCACGCACAAACCCCTTATCGAGAAGTTCACTTACCTGCCTTTGTAGCTCTTTTGTTTCCTCCGGATTACTCCTATAAGCTGGACGATTCGGTAACGCACTTTCGGGCACAAGATCAATTTGATGCTCAATTCCCCTCAAAGGTGGTAGTCCTTGAGGTAAATCCTCCGGAAATAATTCTTCAAATTCCTGCAAGAGAGAAACAACATTGCTCGAAAGATTTTCGGCTATATCACTTGTGTTAAGGAGAATCTCCTTATAGAAAATCAACACAGGTGGAGTATGCACATGTAAAATCTCTCGCAACTCACGCTTTTGGGCCATATATATTTTTTTATCGGCCTCTTTCCTCTCAATTTTTTTCTCATCTTTTTTTCTTTCATTCTTTTTTTCTAAGGCCATCTCACTTTTTTGTTCACTCTTCTTTTCGGCCTCTTCTTTCTTTTTCATTTGCAAATGATCCTCCAATATTTGCTTTGGAGTCATAGGTAACAATACAACAGATTCCTTTTTCATAGTAAAGGAATAACGATTTTTAAACCCATCATGTGTCACCTTCCTATCAAATTGCCATAGTCTACCCAACAAGATATGACACGCTTGCATAGGCACCACATTGCACACCACTTCATCTCCATATTTCCCAATTGAGAAAGGCACCACAACTCGCCTTGTCACTCTCACTTCCGAACTATCATTAAACCACTGCAATCTAGAAAGGCACCACAACTCGCCTTGTCACCTTCCTCTCACAGCTCCCCTTCTATTTCTTTCACCCTCATGAACCCTCCTATTTCTACCCCAATTTTCACCCAAACTCTCTTCATCCTCTCCACCATCATTATCTTCCTCAAATATTTTCTTTTTATTTTTACCATCACCTCCACTAACTTCAAGCTTATCCAACTTCTCATGTATTGGCCCCAAAGCCGCCATCATCATCTTGGTCAATTCATCCATTTGACCTTGAGAAAAGTTTTGGCTAGAAGAACTCATCGTACCTGCAAGAAAACGTTAGTAATAAAATTATCTCACACAAATTCTCACAATTCACTACAAAGAATTCACTCAACCACTCTTTTTTTTTCACTCAATTTATGCAGGCTTTTTCTTTATGTAGAATTCAATCAAACTTTAAAGTTTACAACTCGTAGACACTTGAAGATTGACTCTCGAAGACTGACAAAAACAAGATGAAGAATTTTTATGAACTTGAATTTCTGACTTGCACTCAAGGATGAACAAGGGCGAATTACTTAACTGACCACAAGTTATCTTGTTCCTTCTATTTTTTTTTTATTATTATTATTTTTTTTTTTTTGAAGCTTTTGGTCCTTTAATTTTTTTTTTGACCGGTTTTTTTTTTTTATAACTTGTAGCACAAGACACGAGACTTGGGTAACAAGTTTGAAAAAAATGACACAGAAATTTGATAAAGTATAGACTCAGATAAGAACGAAGAACACGAAGAACAGAGATAGATGAAGATAGATACTTACTTGATTCAAAACCTTGGCTTTGATACCAAATGATATGAATTCTTAATGTATGGAAGGCAAAAACACTATATTAAAATTGTACCCTCAATCCAATAACAAAAGAAATCAAGAAATTGCCCGATCTTGAAAACAAGTAAAAAGTTTTGGATTAACCACCTCTAGCTTACAACGAAACTAGCAACAGTAATCACGAAGAAAACAATTGATCACAACGGGACCTTCAGAAAACCTGTTTCTGACAACCCACGAGGATAATCAATCGACAAACGCCACAAAGTTGAAAACTTTGATAAGTTTGATTTTTGGGTAAGCAAAAGCTTAATAAAATTCTAGAGAGAATTTTGTATGGAATAATCAATAATCTGAAATCTTAATTGCCCTTAAAATAATGAATATTGTAGTATTTATATTACAACCCAAAATATTGAAAGATAATGCAAAATAAATCAAAAAGATATCAAAGATATCTCCTAAAGTTTCCTAGTAGGAATAAAAGACCTAAAATAAGCAAAATAATGCCAAAATATTAAAAATCTCGAACACACACACAAAATACCTTCGGTGCATGTAAAATTATCGGGGCGGGCGCGCTAGGGCTAGGCGCGGGCGCGCCTTTGTTGCGCAGGGCAAGGCGCGGGCGCGCTGAGAGCTCGCACAATTCTTCGTCAATTTGGCATCCGTAAGCGCGGGCGCGCGATCAAGGGGCGTGGGCGCGCTTCTTCTTCGCAAAATAAGGGAGCGGACGCGCCTGGGCTGCGAACAAGGTCTTCAATTTCTTCACTTTCTTGACAGCCTTTGACCTCAATACGGTGATAACTACCTCCAAATTGAATATCAAGAAATCCAACGCCCTCTTGCGACTTCAACATCAAGGATTGAAGTGCTTCCTTGAACTTCTGAGATCGGCCTCTCGTAACCGGTCCTCGTGGCATCTCCAACAGATCTTTAGTTACTTTATCAGCATGCGAGCCATCCATGATCGCATCGTCCTCCCCTTCTTGAAAAGGATTTGTCCTCAAATCTTGTTCATCACCTACATCAAATGGAGATAAGTCAGAAACATTGAAAGTAGCATTGACATTATACTCGCCTGGCAAATCTAATTTGTAGGCGTTGTCGTTGATGCGCTCTATTACTTGAAACGGTCCATCGCCTCTAGGTAGAAGCTTGGAGCGCCGTTTTACAGGAAACCGCTCTTTCCTCAAATGCAACCACACCCAATCTCCTGGTTCAAACACAACTCTCTTCTTTCCCTTATTTGCTTGCTTTGTATACTGCAAATTCTTTTTCTCAATGTTCGCCTTCACTTTTTCATGTAAATTTCTCACAAATTCCGCCTTTTTCTTACCATCCATGTTAACCCTTTCACTCATAGGCAAAGACATCAAATCCAACGGGGTTAAAGGATTAGAACCATACATAATTTCAAATGACGAAAAATTTGTAGTAGAATGCACACTACGATTATATGCAAACTCCACAAATGGCAAACATTCTTCCCAACTCTTCAAATTCTTTTTAATTATAGCACGCAACAAAGTTCCTAATGTCCTATTAACAACCTCAGTTTGACCATCCGTTTGAGGATGACATGTAGTCGAAAACAGTAATTTAGTACCAAGCTTGCACCATAATGTTTTTCAAAAGTAACTCAAGAAACGAGTATCTCTATCAGAAACAATACTCCTAGGCATGCCATGCAATCTGAAAATTTCATTAAAGAACAAGTTCGCAACATGAGATGCATCATTAGATTTATGACAAGCAATAAAATGAGCCATTTTCGAAAATCTATCAACCACCACAAACACAGAATCCCTCCCCTTCTTAGATCTTGGTAATCCTAAAACAAAATCCATCGAAATATCTACCCATGGTTCACTAGGAACAGGAAGTGGGGTATACAATCCATGCGGTTGTGTCTTAGACTTAGCTTTCCTACAAGTCACACATCTCTCACAAATACTCTCAACATCATGCTTCATATGTGGCCAATAAAAATGTTCATACAAAGTATCATAAGTTTTAGCCACACCAAAATGCCCCATCAAACCACCCCCATGTGATTCCCTAAAAAGTAATTCACGTATGGACGCTTTAGGAACACACAATTTATCTTCCTTAAACAGATATCCATCATGCATGAAAAATTTATCCTTCGGACCATGCAAACATGACACATAAATCTCACCAAAATCATGATCATTGGCATATAACTCCTTCACATACTCAAATCCCAAAAACTTAGAGTCCAGAGTAGATAGAAGCACATACCTTCGTGATAGAGCATCTGCTACCACGTTTTCTTTCCCTTGCTTGTACTTGATAATATAGGGAAAAGTTTCCACAAACGCCACGACTTGGCATGCCTCTTGTTCAGCTTTTGTTGTCCTTTGAGATGTTTCAAAGACTCATGATCCGTATGAATCACAAATTCTTTTGGCCTCAAATAATGCTGCCACGTTTCAAGCACACGAACCAAGGCATAGAATTCCTTGTCGCAGGTAGGATAATTCAGCGCTGCTCCACTTAGCTTCTCACTGAAGTATGCAATTGGTCGTCCACCTTGCTGATACACACCACCAATTCCTACACCTGACGCATCACATTTAATTTCAAAAGTATTAGAAAAATCAGGTAATACAAGTAAAGGAGCATTAATTAATTTCTGCTTAATGATATCAAAAGACTTCTCTTGCTCCTCGCCATAATGGAATGGAACGTTCTTCTTGATCACTGCAGTCATAGGAGCCGCCAAAGTGCTGAAGTCTTTTACAAATCTCCTATAAAAACTTGCAAGACCATGAAAACTCCGAACTTGGCCAATTGAAGTAGGCGTTGGCCAATCTCAAATTGCACTTACCTTGTCCTCATCAACTTTGACTCCTTGAGCACTCACAACAAAACCATGAAACACAAGTTCTTTTGTACAAAGCACACACTTTTTCAAATTAGCATACAAATTCTCAGCCTTTAGTGTGATTAGCACAATTCTCAAGTGTTCAACATGCTCATTCAAATTTTTGTTATACACCAAGATATCATCAAAGTATACCACAACAAATTTTCCAATATAAGCACACAAGACATGATTCATCAATCTCATAAAAGTACTAGGTGCATTAGTTAACCCAAATGGCATAACCAACCACTCGTACAATCCATATTTCATTTTGAAAGCAGTTTTCCACTCATCTCCTTCTCTCATCCTAATTTGATGATAACCACTTTTCAAATCAATTTTACTAAAAATGCTAGAACCATGCAATTCATCCAACATATCATCTAGCCTAGGAATAGGATGCCTATACTTGATGTTAATATTGTTAATGGCTCTACAATCAACACACATTCTCCATGAACCGTCTTTCTTAGGCACTAACAAAACAGGTACAGCACAAGGAGACATCGACTCACGCACAAACCCCTTATTGAGAAGTTCACTTACCTGCCTTTGTAGCTCTTTTGTTTCCTCCGGATTACTCCTATAAGCTGGACGATTCGGTAACGCACTTCTGGGCACAAGATCAATTTGATGCTCAATTCCCCTCAAAGGTGGTAGTCCTTGAGGTAAATCCTCCGGAAATAATTCTTCAAATTCCTGCAAGAGAGAAACAACATTGCTCGAAAGATTTTCGGCTATATCACTTGTGTTAAGGAGAATCTCCTTATAGAAAATCAACACAGGTGGAGTATGCACATGTAAAATCTCTCGCAACTCACGCTTTTGGGCCATATATATTTTTTTATCGGCCTCTTTCCTCTCAATTTTTTTCTCATCTTTTTTTCTTTCATTCTTTTTTTCTAAGGCCATCTCACTTTTTTGTTCACTCTTTTTTTCGGCCTCTTCTTTCTTTTTCTTTTGCAAATGATCCTCCAATATTTGCTTTGGAGTCATAGGTAACAATACAATAGATTCCTTTTTCATAGTAAAGGAATAACGATTTTTAAACCCATCATGTGTCACCTTCCTATCAAATTGCCACGGTCTACCCAACAAGATATGACACGCTTGCATAGGCACCACATTGCACATCACTTCATCTCCATATTTCCCAATTGAGAAAGGCACCACAACTCGCCTAGTCACTCTCACTTCAGAACTATTATTAAACCACTGCAATCTATAGGGTTGAGGATTCTTTGAAGTAGGCAAACTCAATTTCTCAACAAGCTCGCTACTTGCGACATTGGTACAGCTACCCCCATCAATGATGACACTACACACTTTGTTTTTCACAAAGCATCTAGTATGAAACAAATTTTCCCTTTGATTTTCTTTCTCTTCCTTTTGTTGCACATTCAACACTCTCCTAGTCACCAACAACTCTCCAACGACTGCCTTATATCCCTCGTCATCGGGATCCTCCAACGCAGGCATATCATCATAATTCTCCTCACTCTCCAATTCAACCTCACCACCATCATTCACAATAATTATTTTTTTGTTAGGACACTGACTAGCAATATGACCAAGACCTTGACATCTAAAGCATTTGATATCTCTAGAACGATTAATAGGAGTTTCAGATTTACCTTGCACTCCTTGCTTTGGTGTTTCTTGCTTGGTGTCGATTTTTGGTTTGGACACCTGCTTGACATCCTCTCGTTTGCCAACATTTGGACGCCAAGGAGTAGAAGAACCCACAACAATAGAGTTTCGATCCATACCTCTCCTTTTGAGTTGTTGTTCCACTTTCATGGCCAATTGTACCATCTCCTCAAGATCCATGCAATGTCTAAGCTCCACTTGGTCTTGAATCTCCCTATTCAAACCACATAAGAAACGAGCCATAGTTGCTTCACGATCCTCTTCAATATTAGCTCGAATCATGGTGATCTCCAACTCCTTGAAGTAATCCTCAACACTCTTCGAACCTTGCTTCAAATTTTGTAAACGCCTAAACATATCACGATAGTAGTAATTAGGCACAAATCTCTTCCGCAATATTTGTTTCATCTCTTCCCATGTCTCAATGGGACGCTCTCGATTCCTCCTCCAAGAAGTAACAAATTGATCCCACCAAATGAGAGCATAATCCACAAACTCAACCACCGCCAGTTTTATTTTTTTCGCATCATTGTAGTTGTGGCAATCAAACACCGATTCAACTCTCATCTCCCACTCCAAATAAGCCTCTGGATCAGATTTCTCATGGAACGAAGGAATCTTCATCTTAATCCCACTAATATTCCCATCCTCTCGACTCCCTTCGATGTATCTTCCTCTCACAGCTCCCCTTCTATTTCTTTCACCCTCATGAACCTCCTATTTCTACCCCAATTTTCACCCAAACTCTCTTCATCCTCTCCACCATCATCATCTTCCTCAAATATTTTCTTTTTATTTTTACCATCACCTCCACTAACTTCAAGCTTATCCAACTTCTCATGTATTGGCCCCAAAGCCGCCATCATCATCTTGGTCAATTCATCCATTTGACCTTGAGAAAAGTTTTGGCTAGAAGAACTCATCGTACCTGCAAGAAAACGTTAGTAATAAAATTAACTCACACAAATTCTCACAATTCACTCCAAAGAATTCACTCAACCACTCTTTTTTTTTTCACTCAATTTATGCAGGCTTTTGCTTTATGTAGAATTCAATCAAACTTTCAAGTTTACAACTCGTAGACACTTAAAGATTGACTCTCGAAGACTGACAAAAACAAGATGAAGAATTTTTATGAACTTGAATTTCTGACTTGCACTCAAGGATGAACAAGAGCGAATTACTTAACTGACCACAAGTTATCTTGTTCCTTTTATTTTTTATTATTATTATTATTTTTTTATTTTTTTAAGCTTTCGGTCCTTTAATTTTTTTTTTTGACCGATTTTTTTTTTTATTATTTTATAACTTGTAGCACAAGACACGAGACTTGGGTAACAATTTTGAAAGAAACGACACAGAAATTTGATAAAGAATAGACTCAGATAAGAACGAAGAACACGAAGAACAGAGATAGATGAAGATAGATACTTACTTGATTCAAAACCTTGCTTTGATACCAAATGATATGAATTCTTAATGTATGGAAGGCAAACACGACTATATTAAAATCGTACCTTCAATCCAATAACAAAAGAAAACAAGAAATTGCCCGATCTTGAAAACAAGTAAAAAGTTTTGGATTAACCACCTCTAGCTTACAACGAAACTAGCAACAGTAATCACGAAGAAAACAATTGATCACAACGGGACCTTCAGAAAACCTGTTTCTGACAACCCACGAGGATAATCAATCGACAAACGCCACAAAGTTGAAAACTTTGATAAGTTTGATTTTTGGGTAAGCAAAAGCTTAATAAAATTCTAGAGAGAATTTTTTATGGAATAATCAATAATCTGAAATCTTAATTCTCATTAAAATAATGAATGTTTGTTGTATTTATATTACAACTACAAAATAATAAAAGATATCGCGATATAATTCAAAATATATCTAAGGATATCAAAGATATCTCCTAAAAGTTTCCTAGTAGAAATAAAACTCTAAAAAATAAGAAAATAATGCCAAAAATATCAAAAAAGTCTCGCACACACACAAAATGCCGAACTGTGTGAGAGAGAGTGCAGGCGCGGGCGCGCGTGGGTAGGCGCGGGCGCGCATAGGACTCTGTCCTGAAATCTTAAAAACAACGGGGTCAGGTGCGGGCGCGCGTGGGCAGGCGCGGGCGCGCATAAGGTCCTGTCCGCCATGCGTGGGTGCTCGTCAATGAGGCGTGGGCGCGCATACCTCTCGGGTCTTGTCACCTCTTTTTATGTTTTTTTTGATATTTTCTCTACTCTCTTGACTTCTTTGGACTTCAATAAGATTATAGAATCCCTCAAAATGATCTTCAAGCATTCCAATGTCCATTATCAACGATTGAAGCGCATCTTTAAATTTCTTAGCTCGTCCTCTCGTAATCGGTCCTCTTGGCATCTCCAACGGATCCTTAATTACTTGATCAACATGCGAGCTATCCATGATCGCATCAAATGCTCCAGCGGTCTTCATGGATCTCATGAACCGCGTATTTCGGCCATACTTAGATCAGTTTATCATAGTCTTTATTGATGATATCTTGATCTACTCGAGGAGCATTGAGGAGCATAGACAACACTTGCAGACAGCATTGCAGACTTTGAGGGAGCATCGACTGTATGCGAAATTCAGTAAGTGCGGGTTTTGGCTAGAGCAGGTGGCATTTCTTGGCCATATAGTTTCGAAAGATGGGATAGCGGTGGATCAGACGAAAGTGCAGGCAGTGCAGGATTGGGGAAGTCTGAATAATGCTTCAGAGATTCGCAGTTTCTTGGGTTTAGCAGGCTACTACCGGAAGTTCATCAAGGGTTTTTCTTCTATTGCAGTACCCTTGACTTCCTTGACCAAGAAAAATGCGAAGTTTATATGGAGTTCAGACTGTCAGAGGAGCTTCGATCGACTTAAGGAAGCACTCACATCTGTGCCAGTGTTGGCGATTCCTGTTCCACACGAGGAGTTAGTGGTTTACACGAACGCGTCTAAGCTTGGGTTGGGCGCTGTATTGATGCAGAGTGACCAAGTCATTGCCTATGCGTCGAGACAGTTGAAGATTCATGAGCAGAACTATCCGACGCATGACTTGGAGCTAGCAGCAGTGGTTTTTGCTTTGAAAATCTGGAGGCACTATCTGTATGGTGAGAAGTGCAAGATTTTCACAGACCACAAGAGTCTCAAGTACTTCTTCACATAGAAGGAGTTGAACATGAGACAGCACCGATGGTTGGAATTAGTTAAGGATTATGACTGTGACATTAGCTACCATCCGGGTAAGGCTAATGTAGTGGCTGATGCGTTGAGTCGGAAGACTTCAGTGGTATCTTGTGTGACAGTTCAGTTGCCACTTCAGGAGGATATTCAGAGATTCGAGCTGGAGTTGTACTCGAGCGGTCAGGCACCGAGTTTGGCAGTGTTAGTGGTACAGCCGAATCTTCGGAATCGTATCAGAGTTGGACAGCCTGCAGATGAGGAGTTGCAGCGATTGAGGCAGAGAGATGAAGCCAAGGGCGGGCTTCTCTATACAGTTGTTGATGGTATCGTTCAGTACCGTGGTCGTATGTGGGTACCAAACGTTGATCAGTTGAGGATTGAGATCTTGACAGAGGCTCATACATCTCCGTATTCCATTCACCCCGGAAGTACGAAGATGTATAGAGATTTGCAGTCATTGTATTGGTGGCCCGACATGAAGAGAGATATTGGCCGATTTGTATCAGAGTGCTTGACTTGTCAGCAGGTCAAGGCAGAGCATCAGCGTCCTGCAGGGTTACTTAAGCCTCTACTCATTCCGGAGTGGAAGTGGGAGAATATCACGATGGACTTTGTAGTTGGCCTTCCGAGGAGTACTAGAGGATGTACAGTTTGGGTGATCGTGGATAGACTCACCAAGTCAGCTCATTTCTTGCCCGTGAGGACTACTTACTCATTGACGCAGTATGCAGAGCTTTACATCAAGGAGATTGTTAGACTGCATGGTATACCAGTGTCGATAGTATCCGACAGAGATCCGAGATTTACGTCTGCATTCTGGAAGAGTTTGCACACAGCTTTGGGGACTCGGCTATTATTCAGTACAGCGTTCCATCCCCAGACAGATGGTCAGTCGGAGAGGATGATCAAGATTCTTGAGGATCTACTGAGAGCTTGTGTCATTGATTTTCAGGGCTCTTGGGAGACTAGACTGCCATTAGTGGAGTTTACCTATAACAACAGTTTTTAGTCGTCTATAGGTATGGCTCCTTATGCAGCTCTCTACGGGAGGAGATGTAGATCGCCAGTGCATTGGGATGAGGTTGGCGAGAGTATTTTACTTGGTCCCGAGATTGTACAGCAGACTGCCGATATTGTGACACAGATACGGGATCGTATGAGGACAGCTCAGAGTTATATTGGGCCATTTGAGATCTTGGAGAGAGTTGGTGTAACGACCCACTGTATCAAGACGGGTCTTTTCAGCGTGCTTATGTCCTCACTCACACGCACCCTGAGAAACTTTCCAGGGGGGTCACCCATCCTATAATTGCCCCAAGTCAAGCACGCTTAACTTTAGAGTTCTTATGTGATGAGCTCCCGAAAAGAAGATGCGTCTTCTTGATATGAGTTGTACATATCAAATCTTTTGTATCTCTCATTCTGGTATGGGATCGGTTCATTCATGTCACCCGTCGCCCATTCTTTGGTGGGGTTTCCATCTCTCAGGTATTAACCACCCATATTGCGGACCATGTACCGCCCTAGGACTTTTTGGCTCCGGTAACGCCCAGAAATTCGTCACGTAAATCCGCATGCATAAATAGGGAATTTAATAATTTTAAAATAATGTAAAAATGTGTTAAATTGTTTTTATGAATTATTATTTAAATTATGTGATTTATTTGCATGTTTTAAATAATTTCTTTCGGCATTTAAATCTGTTTGATGTGATTTATGAATTTATTTGAGAAATCTTATTTTTATGATCGCGTAGGCGGGGAAGTGGACGGACGAGATGTTATTTTCACCCAAAATATTTTATGAGATTTTTAAGAGCCTTAAAATATTATTTTAAGGTTTAATTTGAAGAAAATTATGGTATTTATATATATTTATTTATGTGCTAGTTTTTACCCAAAATAAGTTATTTTTATGACTTTTATTAACCTTTAAAAATCCATTAATTATATATTTCGGGATTTTCATGCTATTATCAGATTAATATGTTATTATGAGTGTTAAATTCTGTTTTTATTATGGTATATTATTTTTTTAAATAAATAATTAATGTATTTATCCAAAAATATTCTACCCTAATTCCTCCCTAACCTCATGTAAACTCCCTAGCCGCCTCCCTCATCCTTTCTCCATCATCTTCATCGTTCCAGCAAGAGTTTCCACAGCCCCATATCTGAGATTTTAAGGTTTTATATTGGTTTGGAGATCCGTTTGTCCCGTAGAGCCGTACGACGCGACATAAACGTTATTTCTTGCAAATAATCATCGAGGCATGTTTCGAATCCCTTCTTGCTCACCGTTTAAATCATAGTACACTGATTTTTACATGATTGATCTATTATTGCATGCGTTTTTCAGTTTCGAAGGAGACTTTTATTGTTCATGCATGTTTCACGTTTTTTTAGCAAGATGACTCAAGTTTGATGATATTTCTATTCATGGCTTGATCGAGTCTGCTGCCAATTGGTTCTTGAGTCTAGGAGGGTTCCTTAGGGCCAGTTTAGGAGGGTGGTCGGGTCTTGAACTAAGTTGGAACAAGGCTGGACGTGGGTTGTGTCTCGGAAGCAACCTGCGCAGATCGGTTGGAGGAGAAAGGGGTCGGGCTCTTCATGCTGGGTTTTGGCTCGAGCCAGGCCTAGTACTAAGGTTGTGTCTGGGTTCAGGGGTGGTCCAGGTGTCAGAGCTCCGGCCGGTGGTGGCCGGAGCTGGTCAGAAAATCCACGGTGTGTGGACTGCGCAACTTGCGCGGCAGTTTCGGGATTCCCGGAAGCGTGGTTTGCTAGGGCTGTGTAGGGATCGATTTTAGTTGAGTCATGGCTCGTTGGAACAGCCCAGATGTGGGCTACGTCTAGGCGGTGGATATCCGGCCAGTGGGTGGCCGGATCTGGTCGGCGCAGGCCATAATGGCCTGCTGCTCACGGCCGAGAAAAGAATGGAATAAGGAAAGTTTGTACGTGAATTTGGGTTGGGTAATTGTTTTTCTTTTTTTTATTTTATTTCAGGTTATGGGGTTTTTAGGTGGACCGGGCTTGGGTCTGGGTCCGGGTCAAATCACGTCTTGATGGGTCAAATTAATTTTTAGTCCGGGTCTAAATTTTTAATAATTAGGCTTGGGTATTTTATTTTAATTAATTAAGAATTTAAGTAGTTAATTAATGGGTTGGACTTGTTTAATTAATTAATTAAACTAATTTAATGGGCTTTAATAATTATGGAAGTGAGGCCATTAATTTGTCATGGGCCGTGTGATCCATGAGAATTATCGGGTCAAGTTGTGATGGGTTTAATAATTTTATTAATTCAAGCTTAAGTTAATAAGTTGATGAGCATAAATTATGTTTTAATGAGCCCATTAGTTTTCCATGGGCTCGGAGGCCCATGAAGCTTAATGGGCCAGGCTGAGTTGGGCTTTTGGGTTTTTGGACCAGTCTAAAAATTTTTGAGTTTAAGTCTAGTGGTCAGCAGCTCGAACAAGTCCATGGAAAAATAAACATCCGTAAATATATATTTAATTCATGCATGCATTTTTATTAAATATATAAATATGATTTTTAAGAAAATAAATTAAATATATATTTACGGACAAATTTTCATGAATAAAGAAATAATGAAAATTTTTATGTTCATGCATCATTAAGAATTTTTATGATAAGTTTAATTGCATGTTAAAAAAAATATATATTTTTATGGAAGTTGAAGTGAAGGTGGAAAGTGATGTGGTTGGAGGCCGAGATACCTGGGCCCGGTGACCTTCCTAATGATGTTTATGTATGATGAGCTTATGGATCCAGCTGAGAGGGCTGGTGAAGTGGCAGCACAGAGGTGGAAATTCCACCGCCACGTACGTTAGTTTATAGATTGATCAATCGCTTAGTATGATGCCACCGACATAGATACGACCTGTTGAGAACTAAAAAAAATTATGATAAGATATTTTATGAGATTCATTAAATATGATGTTTATGTTTAGCATGATGATGAAACATTATAATTATTTATTTATGTTTATATGCATATATATTTTAAGATCATGCACGTATATTTGCTTCAACTCCTTCTCGGTTCGAATCGGGATTCTCGAGTCGTCAATCTTCGAATGAAAGCTGAGAAATAACATATCAAATAACTAACAAGATCAGATGCAACTCAAACCATGCTCCTTTTAATCAATAATATCGAAGTCTTGACATTTTGCGAATAGACGGCGTAACGGCTACAAACCGGCAATCCAAACAATATCCAAAACAATCCAACAATCAAGATCACTTATAATCTCATATCAATATCATCAAAAGCATCATAATCAGATAGGGTAGGGTTCGAATTTTTCTTGCTAAAATCATATAAAATCCGAACGATAGTATTTTTCCGAACCGTCTGCGAATACGTAATCGGTACAGCTCATAAATGCTTATATCTTAAAATCATAAATTTCCATCTTCAACATACAAATAAAGTATGAGAAAGATGAATGAAACTTGTACCAAAACTAAGGTCTCGGAGCGGTGATCGCAGATATATATTTATTCGGAATTTCTGACAACCGGAGCACAAGTTATCGGAGCTTGAACGGGACAAAAATGGCGTCCAAAGGTTTCAGTCATGTACTGCCTCTTTACCCTTTTCTTTTGATGTTTTCCACGTGAAAAAGAGATAATTCAAGTAGAGAATTAGATATATATTGCATATTTGCACTTTAGTCCTTGAACTTTTGGCTATTTGCAATTCAGTCCCCGGAAAAACGATTTAATTCAATTTCAATCCTTATTCATTTAAGAATATTAAAATTTAATTCTAAACTCTAAATATTTCCAAATTAAATATTCTCGGATTAAAATTAAATAATTCCGGGCCATACATTTCTCCCCCACTCATGCATGAGTTCATCCTCGAAATCATAAGCAAGCTGTATAGACAATCTGTATACACATAAGAGAAAGAAATAACATAAAGCAGAATAAGAACTCACATCAATGAAACAACTCTGGAAATCTCTGTCTCATGTCTGACTCAGTCTCCCAAGTCGCTTCTTCAGTGCCATGTCGACTCCACTGAACTTTGACTAGCTGAATTGTCTTGTTTCTGAGCTGTTTATCTTTGCGATCAAGAATCTGAATAGGCTGCTCAAAATTACTGAGAGTCTCGTCAAGTTCAGCTTCATTAGGCTGAAGAATATGGGAAGGACCAGGCTGATACTTCCGCAGCATAGAGACATGGAATACGTCATGAATACCAGACAAAGATCGAGGAAGAGCGAGTCGATAAGCAAGATCGCCTATGTTCTCGATAATCTCATATGGATCAATAAAACGTGGAGATAACTTTTCTCTCTTGCCAAATCTGACTGTACCTTTAAACGGAGAAATCTTCAAGAAAACTCTGTCTCCCTGATCAAAAGATAGAGGTCGTCGTCTGATATTTGCATACTTTGCTTGTCTGTCCTGAGCTGTTTTCATTCTTTTCTGAATAAGCTTCACCTTTTCAGTCATTTCTCGGATCATATCTGGCCCAACATCTGGTACGTCTGAGATATCATCCCAATAAAATGGTGATCTGCATTTCTTTCCGTACAATGCTTCAAAAGGAGCCATCTCAATGCTCGTCTAATAGCTGTTATTATAAGAGAATTCTGCAAGTGGTAATGAATCTTGCCAACTTGTACCAAAATCTAGTACTACAGCTCTCAACATATCCTCAAGTGTCTGGATAGTCCGCTCTGACTGTCCGTCTGTTTGAGGATGATAAGCAGTACTCAGATGCAAGTGAGTACCAAGAGCTTGTTGCAAACTATGCCAAAAGTGTGATGTAAATCTAGGGTCTCGATCTGAAACAATAGATTTAGGCACACCATGTAATCTTACCACTTCTCGGACGTAGATTTCTGCCATCTGATCATGTCTGTACGTCATTCTGTATGGAATAAAACATGCTGATTTCGTCAAACGATCGATAATCACCCAAATGGCATCGCACCCTCTGGATGAACGTGGTAGCTGTGTAACGAAATCCATGGAAATATGATCCCATTTCCATTCTGGAACTGATAGACTCTACAATAGACCACCTGGTTTCTTTCTTTCTGCTTTTACCTGTTGGCAATTCAAACATTTAGACACAAAATCTGTGACATTTGCTTTCATTTGTTTCCACCAATACTGTGTCTTCAGATCATTATACATTTTCCTGCCACCAGGATGAATACTGAATCGACTTGCTGTGAGCCTCTTTCAATATCTGCTGTTTCAAGTCTGAAACATCTGGAACAACAAGTCTGTTATTCACATATAAAACATCATCAGCACTAACCTGATATTCAGATTGATAACCAGATCTGACCATAGCAATAGAATTCTGAATATTTTGTTCCTCTTTCTGTGCTTCTTTGATTCTCATTAACAGTTCTGGCTCAGCTCTTATAGCACAAACACGAATAGGTCACATATCTGTTTCAAATATTAATCCAAAAATACAACAATCTTCCACCAATTGAGATACACCTATTATAATGGACTGGACCCGCACCCTCTGCTTTCTGGCCACATCAGGCACTTCTACTCTGGGCCGGCCCAGCCATTTTCTACTCATGGGCCTTCTCCCACCTGGAAAGGGAGTTTCATGCCCTCCCCAGGGATAGAACTTGGATCTCCAGGCATAAATCCAAATTCTTATCATCCCTGTCCATTATAAAAAAGGGCGCCCTTTTATGTAATGGATTGGGACTCTGCTCTGCCATCTCTCAGGCTCTGCTCTGGCCCAGCCATACTCATGGTCTTCTCTCCACCTGAAAAGGAGAGTTTCATGCCCTTCCCAGGACTCGAACTTGTAACCCAGGAAGAAGAGATTAACCAGTGCTCCGATTCTTTCTATTCCATCTGGTTCTGGAGGTTTCACAATTTATTGCGATGCTTCTCATCTAGGTCTGGGTTGTGTTCTTATGCAGAGGAAGCAGGTGATAGCATATGCGTCGAGGCATTGAAACCGCACGAGACTCGCTATCCAGTTTATGATCTTGAACTCGCTGCTATTGTTTTTGCCTTGAAGATCTGGCGTCACTATTTGTACGGTGAGTCTTTTGAGATCTTTTTTTATCATAAGAGTCTTAAGTACTTATTTTCACAGTCTGAGTTGAATATGAGACAGAGGAGATGGCTAGATTTATTGAAGGACTTCGACTGCGAGATTAAGTATTACCCAGGTAAGTCGAATGCAGCTGCCGATGCCTTGATTCGAAAGCTTTGCTCTTTATCTCTTTCGACGATCGGTGTTTCTCGGTTGATCGACGACTGTTGCACTTCTGGGTTGGAGTTTGAGCCAGATAGAAATCCAATCAGAGTTTGTGCGATTCAGGCCAAGCCAGAGTTGTTTGTGTCGATCAGAGAAGCACAGAAATCAGATGAGAGTATTCAAAAGTCGATAAAGAAGGTGAGATCAGGACACAAGTCTGAGTTTCAGGTCAGAGATGATGTTTTATTTGTGAATAGCCGTATTGTTGTGCCTGAGATTGATGAGTTAAGACAATGTATTCTTAGAGAGGCACTGTGAGACCCCGTTACTAATCATCTAATCTCGAATAATTAAACACAATCAATAACAAAGAGCCGCGGAAAAATCGAATCAATTTTTTTATTTTTTTAAAGGATTGAAACGCGCCCGCGCGAGCTTTCTCCTCGCGCGCGCGCAGGCAAAAGGTCCAGAGGCTTGTGGAACTGCTCGCACCCGCGCGAGGGGAGTGCTTGCGCGCACGCGAGCAAAACTGTCAGAGCCCCTCCAGGCTAGCCGCGCGCGCACGAGGTCCAGCCTCGCCCGCGCGCAGGCCAAATGAACAGAAACCTGGAAACGCTGGAAAAAATCAACCAAGATCAATTTCGATCTATTCTAAACTCAAGAATGCATAAATATCAAAATTTGGGACATACAATATTCTATGTTCTGTCCAAAAAAAAATACAATAAGAATTTTGACGATAGGGTCATTCGACAAATCAAATAAATTCGAGTTTCCTAGACATAAATCAAGACATGAAATTTCATCAACCCTATAATGCAAGATTGCTAAAAGAACAAACTTCTAGACGGTGTCTCACTCTATCACTTCCAACTCGATCTAGTCATGTATCTTCTGACATGATCCTGCCCCACCTGCCGTCAAGTACACATACAAACAAAACGACAGCCGGATAATCCGGTGAGAATATAATTCCCAGTAAAAGAGACAAATAAAGCAATTTCAAATAATATAACAATTCATGTTATATAAAACAACGAGCCAATTAATTCAAAAAGGCATATCAGCTATCAACTCAAAATGCATTAAAATGCAATGCATGACTTCAAAACTCGGGATTATCTAATCGGATAATCGAATATCAATCGGTACTCGGTTGGGATCCCAGGGCCAAGTTTTCACGAACAACTCACCGACACACCCATTCGGGGTGGATGTCGCTCAACTCAGACCCCTAGACTTCAGAGCAACTATAAGAAGCATTTTAGCAATTGGAAAAACTCGAAATCCAAAGCCACTTCAATATAGCTCCCTAAATCGTCTAAATTCAAAACGAATCGAATCTTTGGCTCAAGATGTATGCAAATGAAACTAAACTCATTCCATTTAAAATCAAATAATTCGAAAAGCATACGAGTATGTGATTTCTTTCGGGCACTCGAATTAATTCAAATTCGAGTTAATCGTCCCGTTCATTCAATCGTCGTCTTTTTACCTTTCAAGTTCGTCAAGGATTCAATCTGAAAATAACAACGAACTCAAATAAATAATCAATCGAATCAAAACAATCGAAGCAAAGAAATTCAATCAATATCGAATCAAAACCAGTCGAGCCATCTCAAGAAGTTCAATACTATACGGTTCTTCAATTCTGAATCGATTCAACTCCCAAGTTCGATCCAAATCCTAAACTTCAACCCAAATCTGAAAATGAAGATTATACAGATTCGATGTCAATTCATCAACTCAAACAATTTCGGAAATCAAACCGAAACAAACAACCGATAATCCAAAACTCGATTTCGACGGCATAACGGCTATAAACGGTCAAACCAAAAATCCTCAACATCATCAAACCATTCCAAACAACTCATATCATCTTCCAATCCATCAAAACACAACAAAATCCAACAAAATCCAAACTTCGACCTTTTTCTGAACCGACTTCGAATACACGGTCTATGCTAGCTCAAGCACAATATACCCGAAAATTATCAAATTCTGACTACCCAAAAAAAATCAAATTTCGTGGATCGTAGCAAAACTTACGTCCAAATGAAGCCTTCGTTGCAGTGATCGTGAATCTCAACTCGAATCTGAAATCTAACGGTCGGATCGTGCGAATCGGACGGAGCAAAAGCTTGAAGAAATCAGTCATGGCTTCCGCTTCAGTACGTACGAAAATGGAGAGGGAGGAGAGGGATGTGAAGTGATGTGATGGGGAGTCCACTTGAAAGGATAATAATAATAAAAATCTCATTTTGCACTTTGTTCCCTGAACTCCCAATTAAATCGATTCAGTCCCACCTCAAAATAATTTCCACTAATTCCAAAATGATTAATATTCAATTATGCTAATCATGAAATAATTAATTTCAGGGCCTTACAATTCTCCCCCTCTAAGAATCGATTTCGTCCTCGAAATCAAAGCAGTTCCATCTCATAGAAAACAAGATAGAGTTTGAAGACTGCTAAAATAACTCTTCTCCCAAAACAACTCTGAAATCGCGGTTCTAATCAAACTCCGCTTCCTGCACCGTTTCTTTAAATCCGTATCGGCTTAACTGCACAACTCATCTGAAACGGTTCCGCTAAGAAGCTGCAACTATAATCGGTCAACTCTGAATCAGTTGTCTCAAACAAAACTGGCGACACATCAATTTTCGTCTCAACAACAAGAAAAAAATGTGAATCGGCAACAAAAGATGTCTCCTCACAACCTGTCAAAGAAGATGAACAGATTACTGGCAGTTTATCGTTCTTTAATAAATACAAATATTTCAAGTGAGAAGGGAGTGGTTTAAGTTCAAGAGTAGGGGGCTCCTCGGTGGATGGCTTCAATGGTTTTGGAGTATGGTCTAGCTCCCCCATCTTGGTATTGATGAGTCTATCAAAGGATAGACTCCAATCCAGATATCGTGTCACTTCATGAACTTCCTCGCTAACATGATCTTCATCTGTTGTTCCTGTCAAAAAAATTTCTAATAGATCCATGGACAACTGCTCCTGCAGAGAACACTTAACCAAATCATCAGTAACATCAATTCTGAAACAATTAGAATTGTCAGCAGGATAACGAATGCCATGAAAAACATTAAAAATAATTTTTTTATCATTCATACGCAATATCAATTCTCCCTTGTGCACATCAATCAATGTCTTTCTAGTGGCTAAAAACGTTCTATCCAAAATAAGAGGTATCTCACGATCCTGTTTCATATCAAGTACAACAAAGTCCACTGAAAATATAAACTTATCTACCTTCACTGCAAAAAAATGATTTTCAAGATCGGTTTTTTAAGGGCGGTTTTTAAAACCGTTCATAAATGTTTAACAATAGAAACGGTTTGAACCGAACCACTCATAAAGTGTTAAATTATAGGTGTGGTTTGAAATATGTTCTGAATGAATACTTTTAGCATCATTTTGTATAAACCGCTCCTATCAACCGCTTCTATTAAGGACATTTTAAGAGAAATTTGAAAATCACTCTAATTGAATATGTTTTAGCAACGATTTGTATAAAATGCTGCTATAAAAGCTCTTCTATTATTTGAATTTTTAGGAACATTTTTTAACCGCTCATATTAAACTAATTAACAGAAGTTTCCATAAACCGCTGCTATAAATTACTTCTAATGCTTTAATTTCCAGGATCTATCAGCAAACCGCTCCTACTGAATATATTTAGAAGTGGTTTTTATATATATAATTTTCATAAATGCCAACACTAATATTTGAAACCGCTTCTAAAAAACCTCTTTTAATATTAGTGCTAGCATTGATGAAATTTCAGGTCTAAATAATAAAATCAGATCAAACTTTTTTAAAATGGGCGGGTTGAATTATCAAAATATAATTCTCCTGATTTCATTTTATTTTCTCCATATGAAATATAACAATCCTCATCATCTGCCACATCCTTTATTGTATATATTATATATATGTGAGGACAATAGTCAAATTTGTCTTATAATTTTGCATTTTTTTAATTTATTTTGGTTCTAGAAATAGTCAACGTTGTGTCTTATGCAATAACTTTGTGTTTTTAGTCATATTTTTCTATATAATTAATTTGACACAGAAAAATATTATGTGATACCGAATAGTGTTAATATGTCTGGTGTCATGCTAGCAATCAGGAATATGAACGAAAAATTAATAAAAATCAAATTTATTGCACTAATGCTTTAGTTGTCACTCACAAATTTTCTGCATCCTGAGCGACCATTAAAACCCGGTACCGGGTTTTTATTATTTTTTCACCACTAAACTCACTATCAGGTTTTAGTGGTCGCTCACAGATACCCTGCACCCTAGGTTGCAGAATTTTCATGAGTTACCACTATATTTTATATCAAAAGTATTATTTTTTACTATAAGTATGAATAGATCGACTCACCTCAGAAGTGAACTACTCATATACATATACATATATATACACACACACACAAATATATATAGATATATAATTTTGATTGGTGAGATTTGATTGGTAAGATATATGTATAATTATCTATACTATATCATCAAATATAAATTAAAGGTATTATTTTATAACTTCAATATATTATCTTAAAAGAATTTAGTTGATAAATATTTTACATTCAATTATATTTTTAAATCTTAAATTTCCTACACATTACTTTATTAATAACACCCAAATTCTTTATACATATACTAGTGATCGACATATGCAATACAAGTGATATGCAACTTTTGGTTTTTTAGGAAAAACGGTTTTAAAACTTATATAATGAGTTTTCAGCTATGTTTGTAACACCCGAAAATTTTAAAACGTAAATCTGCATGCATAATTAGGAGAAATTAATTATTTTAAATTATTAAAAATAAGGGTTAAATGTATTTATGTGTTATTATGTGATTTATATGCATGATTTAATTTATTTTAGCATTTAACCCGCAATATTAGGATTTTTAAATTTTTGAGAATTTTATTTATTTGATCGCGTAGACGGGACCGTGGATGGACGAAATACCAAAATTCTTAGCCAGAAATATTTCATGAGTTTTAGGAGCCTTAAAATAATATTTTAAGGTATTTTGTCAAGAAAATTTTAGTGTTTAATTATATATTTATTTAAGGGTTGATTTTTAGCCAAAATAGGTCATTTTAATGACTTTTATTGATATTTAAAAATCTCCTAAACCTTTATTTCGAGATTTGAGTTTTTTATCAGATTATAAATATTATAAGAGATTTTTAATTACATTTGTAGGTATATTATCTAGATACATATTATTTTTAATTATTAACCTATTATTAAACCTAAAATAAATTCCTACCCCACTACCATCACTGTCAGCCGCCTCCACCCTTTTCTTCAATCTCTTTCACACCATTTTTTCAGAAATCTCAACCTCCATAGCCGTGTTCTTCAAGGAAAAATTTAGAGTTGGCCGTTGGTTCGTCGTCCGGGTGTCGTACACGCGATAATATTCGTTATAATTAGCAAGGCATGTTTAATTCCTTCCTTTAACACCATATAAGCTATCTACACATTTTCATGACTGTTATTTTATGTTTTTTTATGAAAATTTCAGTGTGTGCATGCAAGGTATCGATTGTGATGTTGAAGGTTTCATGTTTTGTTCTTGTTCATGACATTCCCTTACGTTTTTGTGCATGGGAATGGTCGAGGTGGCTGCTCAACATCTGGGGGCATGTCTTAGGGTCCCTAGGGTTGAGTGGTTCAAGTGGTTTGAGCCAAGGTTGGTCTGAACCGAAACAATATCTTCTGGTTGCATAGAAGGTCGTAGTTTGAGCGGTTTTGGGAGAATGGTTCGTGTGCACTGTATAGGACGGGTTTGAGGGTGATTTTAATTGGGTTAGAACCCCAAGACATAGAGGAAGTTATATCAGGTAGTTCTCTAGCCAGTGATGGTCGGATTTTGGCGGCCGAACGGCCGGAAGTCCGGCGTCGCGCGCAGCGCGCGAGCAGAAATTAGGCAGATTTTGTTTTGGTTCGTTCTCCTTCGTTAGGACTCCGTTTGAGCTGGTTTTTAGCTTTCTGGAAACGTCTTGAAGTCTTCTAGGTGTAGGTGGTGGTTCTCTGGCCATTTGGTGGCCGGAGTAGGACAGCTGATGCCTCTGAACAGAAGCTGGTCGCAGTGAAAAGTAAGGAACAAGAGGGAAACAGGTTTAGGGTTTTGGGCAGGTCCGGGTCGGGTCTTGGGGCCTGGATCGGGTCTGGTAATTTTTGGGTCGGTTCAGGTCGGTTTTGGACCGGGTTAGGTGGGCCGGGCTCGAGTATTTTTAATTTTTACATGTTTAAGGTTTTAATTGGTTTTTAGGCCAATTAATTAGAAATAAAATTATTTGGGCTTCCAAATAATTTTATTTTGGGCTTTAAATAATTTATTTAAGTTAGCCCAATGATTTTTATGGGCTTGGGAGCCCATGGGAATTTTTGGGTCAGTCAGAGGATTTTTGGGCCAGTCTAGTGTCTTATTGGGTTTATTTAAGTTAATGGGCTTAAATACTTTTATTTAGGCCCAGTTAAGTTTAGTTAAGTTATTTGGGCTAAAATATGATAATTGGGCTTTTATTTAAGTTTAATGGGCTTAGAGTGAGTGACCAGCAGTCTGGACCAATCCATGAAAAATAACTAAGTCCGGAATATATATTTAATTATTTTTATGCATGAAGTTTATATTTTAAGTATAAGTATATTTATTATGAAAAAATCAATTAAATATATATTACGGACAAATTTTCATTGCATGCATTCATGAAATTTTTTATGATATGATTATGATTATGTATGAGTTGAGCAAAAATATTTTCTTGATGGAAATTGAAGTAGTGTGACATAAGGGTGGTTATCACCATATGATATATGATTTATGAGGTAGTTTACTACCATAGGAGGTGATTTATCACCGCCACGTACGTTGGTTCATAAGACTGATCAGTCGGCACAGATAAGCGTCACACTTACGGATAGGACCATAGACTGTTTCAAAAATACCATGCTCAACTATGTTATGTATGATGAAGAAAGATGATGTTTATGCTTAAGATTTATGATTCAGCATTTATGTTATGAAAAATGTTTCCATGCATGCTCATGTATCATGTATATGTATTAGTATGATTATGTGATTCATTAGTTTAAACCTTGATATTCAAGTTTAGACATGTTGAGCCCCTAGGCTCACTACGCTTATATGGTGCAGGTGAGTCAGATGATACTTATGTAGCTCCGACCGGTGGTGATGATGTATGAGCTCACGGAACAGTGGCCCCGTGACCGTTGCAGTTTTTAGATGATGTTTTAAGATACATTTATTTTTATGACGTTGAGTTTTTAAAACAAGTTGCATATTTTTATTTTATTATTTCCCCATATGAGAGTTTCAAACATGTATTATTTACTATTTTTGTTTCATGCATGAAACCCTTTTTAATTATTTATTTGTTTATTTTTATTTAAGTTACTACTAAGAAGTAGTATTTTATTTTAAATGTGATACATATATGTATGGGCATATATGTATTGTTATTATTTTTTAAAAAAAAATTCAGCATTTAAGTTTAAAGTGTCCTAGGCGTTTCAATTGGTATCAAAGCCAGGTTCTTGGAGGGTGTCCATCTGCCACGTGAAGCTCAGAAATCTCACTATTGGTCTGTAAGTTTTAAATTATTTTTCTTATGTAATTATTTAAGATTTCATATTAGCAAAGTTTTAAAATACTTAGTTATGCATTGCGATTTACGTGAAGAATGTGTGGTGACGCAGTATGCCCCAAGACATGTTATACAACAGGTGGACCACAAGGAATTTCGAAATTTGGGAATTCAGTTTTATGTTGTTAAAACTAAGTTTGATATTTATGATATATTGGTTGTCACTTGAATTTTTGTGGTAACTTATTGATTTTAAGTTAGAATAATTTCATTGGTAAATTATTGGGTTTGTGATGGTAAGAGGTAGCGGGCCTATCTAGGAAATTTTTATAAAGGTGTAGCGATAAATAGAACAATAAAAGTAAATTTCAATATGAGGTATTAAGTTTTTGTGATAGCAATAGAATTATTGCTTGAGGCAAGAGTAGGATTCCTCGCAAGAATGATTAATCGAGGGTTGTATCATTTTCTTTTTTGGTGAATTTAAAATGTTACTTTATAGAGTCTAGTATATATTTTTGGGAATTAAGTTCGCATGTGTCAAATTATGCTAGTTGGGTTCACAAATACCATATTGTCATTCATTTAACTATTAAGGTTTTTTTTTTTGACGAAGAAGTCATGATTTTCTTGGAGATGACACTTGTACCATAAGGTTATATTTTGATGGTTTGTGGTTTTAAGTTTGTACTCTTAATTATATGAGGTATAAATTGATGATAAATATGTTTTGTATTAGGTTCTTGAATCTTTGAGAATAAGAATAATTGTGGAGTTAGTTTGATAAAGAATTGGATAATCTTTTATAATACTTAAGGGTCGCATGGTTGGTATTACCATGTAAGCTGTATTGGATTTGACGTTCAAGTCACTACATTTAAATAAATAGGTTTTGGAATTTGTCAGCCTGACTTATAGATGTTGTGATGATCGAATGATGAAGGTGTAAATTTTTATAGGTTTGTGTAATCGGTCAGATGTGGCATAATACAATTGTTATAAATTTTGGTTTCGATGTCAAGTATAATATAAGCTTTAGATATGGCCTAAGAGTTAACGATATATATGAATATATATTTTTGGAGTGATTTCTTTTGTTAAGAGTTGAGTAGTTTGTGAAGTTGGGTTGTTGGTTCTACGCACGTATGGGTATTTGAAACACTTGGAATAATCTTGAGTCAACGTAATGATTTGATATTATAATTGTTATCTCGATACTTTCATTTTACGTTGGGATTAATTGTGTATAAGTATTTGTATTGATGTTCTTTCAATATCCTTGGGTTGTATAAATTTGAATTATCGGGTCATGTTATAGGAGTGTCTCCACCAAGATTTTTGGGATGCATGAGCAAAAAGGTACTGGTTGTGTTTTGACTGTACATGGGACCAACATGTATTACTTGTGAGCGGATTATTCAGTTTATTAGGTAATTGACTTAGTATTTTGATTTTGAGGAGTTCAGATTCCATGGACTATAAATAGAGGCAACTAGGAAATGATATGGAATTAACTATTGAATGTTATATTATTATGCTATTTAGAGACGATGATATGTAAATACTATTCGGAGAATTTCACTCCTCCAATAGGAAAATCTAAGTGCCTTAAGCCTAAACTAACCACAAAATTAGAATTAATATATTTTAAGCATATTCCTGACGTTAGGAGAATTTATGTTGTGCATGACGTTTGACACTAAATTCACTTTTTGGATTTCATGGATTTATAGCACTCGAGATTTAAGATTTTCAAGTGTTCGATAGTTGAATGTGTAGTGGTAAATGGATAAGTTGAAGAAAATTGCGATGAATGGCAGATGTTCGACTCAAAGATGTTTAACTTGTTATAGAAGGCTAGCATGTGGATAAGCTTTACAAGTTGAATTTATTGGGGTTGATATTGTAATCATATTCTTTAATAAATAAATTTGGGAACAAAAGTTCGGCTCACGAATGTTGAATGATTGATAAGTAGAGTGTATAAGCATATAAAATCAGTCAAGTTTTGACATAGTGTGATTGTTGTGTTTAGGAAAAATGATTAGTAAAGTTAATATTTTGTTTATCAGAGTGCGCAGCAGAAGCATAACTTTTGGGATACTGAAACTTGGGAACTAGATGGGTGATCGTGGATAGACTCACCAAGTCAGCTCATTTCTTGCCGGTGAGGACTACTTACTCGTTGACACAGTATGCAGAGCTTTATATCAAGGAGATTGTTAGACTGCATGGCATACCAGTGTCGATAGTATCAGACAGGGATCCGAGATTTACATCTGCTTTCTGGGAGAGTTTGCACACAACATTGGGGACTAGATTATTATTCAGTACAGCGTTCCACCCCCAGACAGATGGTCAGTCTGAGAGAGTGATCCAGGTTCTCGAGGATCTACTGAGAGCTTGCGTCATTGACTTTCAGGGCTCTTGGGAGACTAGATTGCCGTTGGTGGAGTTTACCTATAACAACAACTTTTAGGCATCTATAGGTATGGCTCCTTATGCAGCTCTCTACGGGAGGAGATGTAGATCTCCCGTGCATTGGGATGAGGGTGGCGAGAGGATTCTACTTGGTCCCGAGATTGTACAGCAGACTGCGGATATTGTGATTCAGATTCGGGATCGTATGAGGACTCCTCAGAGTCGTCAGAAGAGTTATTATGATACTCAACGACGAGATCTTGAATTTTCCGTCGGTGATAATGTGTTTCTGAAGGTATCACCTACTAAAGGGGTGATGAGATTTGGTCGAAGAGGTAAGCTAAATCCGAGGTATATTGGGCCTTTTGAGATCTTGGAGAGAGTTGGCACGTTGGCCTATCGTTTGGCTTTGCCTCCAGGGCTTGCGGAAGTACACAACGTCTTCCATGTATCCATGCTATGGAGATACGTCTCGAATCCGACACATGTGTTGGATTACGAGCCTCTACAGTTAGCACCGGATTTAGCATTTGAGGAGAGGCCGATTCGGATCTTCGCTAGGGAGGAGCGGAGACTGAGGACGCGGGTCATACCGATGGTCAAAGTCCAGTGGCTGAATCATTCCGAGGAGGAAGCCTATAGTAACCCGCATTTCTAATTAGTGATTAATGAGTAATTAATCACGTGATCATGTTTAGAATAAGTAAAACATGATTAAGTAAATTCCAAATGGATTAACGGAGCCCGAAAATAGATCCAGAATACTTGAAAATAGTGGGCATGGCTCGGGAGGTTCAGACGCTCTGAACTGGTGTTCAGAGGATCCGAAGAGGATCGGAGGACCCGAACAGGGTTAGGGCTTACGCCATCAACTAAGTCAACAAGGTGACATCATGGATGACATCATTGATGGGACTTCGGAGGACTCGAAGTAAAGATCGGACGGTCCGATCGTGTTCGGACAATCCAAAGTTATGATCGGAGGATCCGAACCAGTTCGGAGGGCCCGAAGCCAAGTTCGGGCGGCCCGAACGTCGTTTATAAATAGAGGAGCCGAGGTTCATTTGTGACTCGCTCATCTCCTCTCTTCTCTCTCTATTCCTAAGCCTTCTAACTCAGATCTAGGGAGATCTAGGCATCTTACGGGAAATCCGGAAGTGGCTTAGTGATCTAGACGTCGTCGCGGAGCTACGGCCTAGTTTTGTGGCTATCGTCAGCAAAGGGCTAACGACGGACGCAGGTATAGCTTTGGCATCCTAAAAATATTTAGGAGTATGCAATAGCTTAATTAAGGTTTTTAGAGCTTAATTGTTTATGCATGGATATTTGCATTGTAGTAGCAGTAGACTGGACTAGTAGGCTTGGAGTCTAGGTCAGTGGAGCTAGGTTTGACCAGCAGTGTTAAAGGTACGTAAGTACTGACCGAGATAGCCGGCATGATATATTTGCTTATATGTTGCATGAGTATGTGCTATATGCTTTATCGTGTTTTAGCATGTTTTATCGTCTTAGCACATACATGATTTTACGTGTGACTGCATCCGGAGAGATGTGAGTCATTGGCAGTCTCCATAGGGAACAATGATCTCATTTTAGACTCGAGTCAGGTATGACAGTTTCCATATGAGGCTTGTATCCTGTTTTGGATTCGGGTCAGGATGGGGTTGGCTCAGCCCTGATATGGAGTATACGAGTACCCCGCGGAGTAGCTCTCTAGCCGGTACTGTATATTCTCGGTGCCCTGAGAAAATGTTTTCACTTGAGTTTTGAATCATCTGTGTGCACATATTTGTATTTATATCATTGCTTCGTATTGAGCGTTCTAGCTCACGCCCCTGTGTTTGGGTATTGTGTACCTTGTGGCGGGGCAGGTTTGAGGTTGGACGGTCCAGGCGGCTCTCAGCAAAATTGAGCTTGGGGAGTGCGAGGTTGTAGAGGGTAGAGATTTATTTACCCTGAACCTTTGATTTGGTTGTATAACAGTATTTATACACTTATGATAGCGTCGGTTGTATTCTGCCGATTGGATTTGTTGTATTTTAATTATCCGTACTTTACGCTTTAAGCTTTTATTGCGTGCGCTTTTACTGTAACTCTGATTAGATAGTCGATCCGGGTTGGGTCACTACATTTTTGGTATCAGAGCGACGCATTGCACTGGGAATTTTGTAAAGCGGATTAAGTAATTATCTGTTCTTATGTAACAGATGGCAGATTACGACGAGAGTCACGGCAGCGTAGACGGCGGTCGTTGGGGCAATCCGGACGATCGTAGACGTCGGGGACAGCCCGAGGAGCGCAGGCGAGTGAGCAAGCGTAGATTTAAGGAAGTTAACCCGAAGCCTTTGACGGGTGGTGAGACAACCGAAGAGGCGGAGGATTGGATGGAGAGGATGGAGCAGTGCTTCCAGGAGTTCCGTTGCACGGGTGAGGATGGAGATTCTTGCCTTTATGCTTGAGGGCAGAGCGAGGAAGTGGTGGAGATCTACTTCCGCACCGTTCATAGCAGCTAGAGGTGCAGCTACTTGGGTCGAGTTCCGTACTGCTTATCAGAGATTTTATTTTCCTCCAGCTCTTCGTCAGGCGAAAGCCAGCGAGTTGTTGAGTTTGCGACAGGGGACAATGACGATCGAGGAGTACCAGCAGAAGTTCTTTGATCTGCTACCCTTTTGTTCTTATATTGCTGATAGTTCTATGGCGAAGTTTGATCATTTCCTTCAGGGTCTGAACCCTGACATTCATCGTATGGTTGTAGTGGGTGGCGATGGGACTTACAAGGATTTGGTGGACCGTTGTCGCCAGGCCGAGGACAATATTCGGAGGAACAGGGGACTTTACTCTTCTTCTTTCAGGCCAGCGAGCTCTAGTCCTTTGGGTCCGAGAGGACAGTCCTTCAAGAAGCCAGGAGGTACTTCTTCTTCTTCCTCTGGATCTGGTGGAGTGCATCGTTTTGGTGGACACGAACCGAACCAGTGTACTCAGTGCCGACGCAGACATCCGCCAGGGCAGTGTGGTCGATCGACCACTGCATGTTTCCAGTGTGGCCAGGAGGGTCACATGAAGAGAGATTGTCCTATGCTGATTGGGGCAGCGAGTGGTTCCGGAGGTTCTCAGGCATCTGTTCAGCCACATCAGTACGAGTAGCCACCTTTCCAGCAGCAGTATTCGCAGCAGCGCCAGCATCCACAGCAGTCTCAGAGACAGCCTACTCAGACTCCTTCTCGGGGTCATTCTTCATTGTGGCCACGTACTCAGGGTCAGGTCTTTGCGCTTAACCAGGAGCAGGCAGAGGCTGACAACGATCGGATGATTGCAGGTATCTGTAGTTTATGTGGTTTTTCTGCATATGTTTTAATTGATACCTATGCATCGCATTCTTTTGTCTCAGCACGTTTTGCTAAGAAGTATAGATTGCCATTTATTCCTTTAGACGTGTTGCTAGTGGTTTCTACTCCTATGGGGAGCAAGGTTTTAGCCAAGCGTCTAGTTGTGGGTTGTGTTTTGGATTTCGAGGGACATCAGCTTAGTGCTAACCTGATGATTCTAGCAATGGAGGATTTCGATTGCATCATTGGGATAGATCTATTGACTACCTACCGAGCGATAGTGGATTGCTATCAGAGGTTTGTTCAGTTTCATCCAGAGGAGGATGACGAGTCATGGTATTTCTATGGTGAGGGAGCACGACCCCCGATGCCAGTTGTTTCAGCTCTGAAGGCCCGGCGTGCTTTAGAGTCTGGCGGGGAAGGCTACCTTATCTACGCCATTGACGCATCCTTAGGATAGACAGATATCCAAGAGATACCAGTGGTTCGTGACTTTCCAGATGTGTTTTCGGAGGAGATTCCAGGTTTGCCACCAGTAAGGGAGATTGAGTTTGGCATTGAGTTAGTGCTAGGGACTGCACCGATTTCAAGAACTCCTTACCAATTGGCACCGTCAGAAATGAAAGAGCTGCAGAAGCAATTGCAAGATCTTCTTGATAAGGGTTATATTCGACCTAGTGTTTCGCCATGGGGAGCCCCAGTACTGTTTGTCAAGAAGAAGGATGGTTCGATGCGGTTGTGTATTGACTACCATCAGTTGAATCAGGTGACAGTGAAGAATAAGTATCCTCTTCCGCGGATAGATGATCTCTTTGATCAGTTGCAGGGTACTTCTGTCTATTCGAAGATTGATCTTCGGTCTGGGTATCATCAGTTGCGAGTTCGACAGGAGTATGCTCCTAAGATAGCATTTCGTATGCGGTATGGACACTATGAGTTTCTAGTGATGCCGTTTGGTTTGACGAATGCTCCACCTGTTTTTATGGATCTGATGAACAGAGTTTTCCGCGACTTTCTGGATAAGTTCGTGGTGGTGTTCATCGATGACATTTTGGTGTATTCTCGCAGCATGGATGAGCATGCCTACCATCTCTATACTGTACTGCATGTCTTGAGGGAGAGACAGTTGTACGCGAAGCTGAGTAAGTGTGACTTCTGGATTGACCGAGTTGTGTTCCTTGGTCATGTCATTTCTCAGGATGGCGTATCTGTTGATCCTAGCAAAACAGAGGCTATTTTGAATTGTTTACGACTGACTACAGCTTCTGAGATTCGTAGTTTCCTTGGTTTAGCAGGATACTATCGTCGTTTTGTGGAGAATTTCTCTCAGATAGCTAAGCCTTTGACTCAGTTGACGAAGAAAGACGTTTCTTTTGTTTGGTCTGATGCTTGTGAAGACAGTTTTCGTGAGTTGAGACGTCGTCTGACGACAGCTCCAGTTCTTGCCTTACCGTCTGGATCAGGTGGTTTTGTAGTCTTCATTGATGCTTCTCTCCAGGGTTTGGGGTGTGTGTTGACTCAGAACGGCCACAGGATCGCTTATGCCTCCAGACAGCTGAAGACTCACGAGGAGAACTATCCCGTACATGATTTAGAGCTTGCAGCCATTGTCTTTGCTCTTAAGATATGGCGTCACTATTTTTACGAAGAACTATTTGAGATCTTCACCGATATAAGAGTTTATTATTTTACTTGCAACAATTTTAATCGTTAGGATTTGATACCCACGATATGGAATCGTTCCATATCAAAAAATAATATTTTTAAACTTTTGCTGCTCCAGGTATCACATCCGTGTGATCAGAGAACGCATGTTCCAACAAATACTATCATTAAAGTGTTCTAAAAGCCTTAACTAAGCTATTGCATACTCCTAAATATTTATAGGAAGCAAAAGCTATACCTTCGTCCGTCGTTATCCCTTTGATGTCGATGCCACCAGAACTTGGGCACAACTCTGCTATGACTTCCGAACGCCACAACGACTCCCGGGTCAAGCCTAGGAAGGCTAGAACTCGAATACGACTAGAGTAGAGAGGAAATCCGGAATTGGCAATTGAAAGTGAATTCTCGGCCTTCTATTTATAGACAACGATCGGAGCCTCCGATCCTCGATCGGAACTTTCGAACCTCGATCGAAACATCCGATCCTGCCATCGGAGCTTCCGAAGATCCTGATCTGCCATGTGTCAAAATATCACTTGTTGACTTCGGATAGGGGTAATCCGAACTTCCGATCCTGATCAGAGCTTCCGATCCTGCCACACGTCATGCCTGAAGTAATACCATCGGAGCTTCCGATCCTGCATCGGAGCTTCCGATCTCGATCGGAATGTCCGATCCTGCATCGGAGCTTCCGATCCATCTGGTACTCAATTTGTTAAATTAGCGTTGATTAATCTCTTAATCACTGATTTTGGTTACGGGCCACTACATTCTCCCCCACTTAAGATATTTCGTCCTCGAAATCAAATCTTAAGTACTGAATGTAATACAAAAATCAGAAACATTCTTTGTTCAAATCAAACGTTTACAGAGTTTGCAACTGAATAAAACTTAAGAATGAATTTAAAACAACTAAGGATGGCCTTCACGCATCCTGTCCTCAAGCTCCCAAGTAGTTTCTTTAGTGCCTCGGCGCTGCCACTGAACTAAAACCAGAGGAATGACTTTGTTCCGCAAAACCTTATCCTTATAATCCAGGATACGAATAGGTTTCTCAACATAGGTCAAATCCTTGCTCACCTGAACCTCAAACCGCTGCAGAATATGAGACTCATCCGCCACATACCGTCGTAACAGAGATACGTGGAACACGTCGTGAATACAGGAAAGATGCGGTGCGGTGGCAAAGCTAGTCGATAAGCCAAATCGCCAATGCTCTCCAGGATCTCAAACGGACCGATAAATCTGGGAGACAACTTACCCTTAAGGACAAATCTGAGAATTTTGCGAAAAGGTGACACTCTCAGAAACACTTTCTCCCCGACATCGAACTGCAAAGGCCTACGCTTGGTGTTAGCATAGCTGGCCTGATGATCTTGTGTAGTCTTAATCTGTTTCTTGATCTGATCAACAATGTCTACCGCCTGCTGGATAAACTCCGGTCCCTCAGCCTGTCTCTCCCCCACTTCTTCCCAGAAGAGTGGAGTACGACAACGTCGTCCGTACAACGCCTCAAAAGGTGTCATCCCAATGCTAGTATGATAGCTGTTGTTGTACGCGAACTCGATCAATGGCAAATGATCCTGTCAGGATGAACCAAAATCCATGACGCACGCTCTAAGCATATCCTCCAAAGTACGGATAGTGCGCTCTGACTGATCATCAGTCTCCGGATGATAGGCAGTACTCAGACTGAGAGTAGTACCCATCGCACGCTGAACACTCCCCCAGAACCTAGAAGTAAACCTGGGGTCCCGATCGCTGACAATGCTCACAGGAACTCCATGAAAGTCGAACGATCTCCTGAATGTACAACCGAGCCATACGATCCACATTGTACTCCCGGCTATAGGCAATGAAATGCGCTGACTTGGTGAGTCGGTCCACCACAACCCAGATAGCATCACAGTTCCTCGGGGATATCGGAAAATGGGTCACAAAGTCCATTGTGATAAACTCCCATTTCCATTCTGGAATAGGCAGACTATGAAGCAATCCTCCAGGTCGTCGGTGCTCTGCCTTGACCTGTTGACACACCAAACATCTCGAAACAAACTGATAAACACTGCGTTTCATTCCCTTCCACCAGAAATGAGTACGTAGATCCTTGTACATCTTGTTGCTCCCAGGATGAATACTCAACTTAGTGCGATGCGCCTGAGACAAAATCTCCTCTCGCAACTCTACATCCTGCGGAATCACAAGCCTACTAGACAAACACAGAAAGCCATCTGACTGATAATGAAATCCAGACGAGCTACCCTCGTTAGCTAGACGAGCTAAATGCTGGGTCTTCGAATCAGACATCTGAGCATCTTGAATCCGCAAATACAAAGCTGGCTCAGATAATATCGCAAACATCTGGATACTTTGCATACCTTTCTTATGCTTGAAGGTATATCCTGAAGTACAACAGTCACTGATCGCACTAGACATCGAACAAATCTGAAGTGCGGGTAGTCGCACCTTGCGACTCAAAGCATCAGCGGTGAGATTAGCAGCTCCCGGATGGTACTTAATCTTGCAATCATAGTCCTTAAGCAAGTCCATCCAACGTCTCTGCCTCATGTTCAACTCCACCTGAGTGAACAAATACTTGAGACTCTTATGGTCGGTGAAGATCTCAAATTTCTCGCCATACAGATAATGACGCCAGATCTTCAAAGCGAACACAATGGCTACTAACTCCAAATCATGGACTGGGTAGTTGTCCTCGTGAAGCTTCAGCTGTCTAGAAGCGTATGCGATCACATGCTCATTCTGAGTCAGGACACAACCTAACCCCTGAAGAGAAGCATCAGTGTACACCACATACCCTCCAGATCCTGACGGTAATGCCAACACTAGCGCTGAAGTCAACCGCCGTCGAAGCTCACAGAAATTCTCCTCACACTCGGAGGACCACTCAAAATCCAAACCCTTGCGGGTAAGTTGCGTCAAAGGTCGAGCTAAATGAGAGAAGTTCAGAATGAAGCGACGATAATACCCTGCTAGACCCAGAAAACTACGGATCTCAGCAACTGTCATCGGACACGACCAATTAAGCACCGCCTCAATCTTTCTTGGATCAACAGAAATCCCCTACCTAGATATGATATGGCCAAGAAAGACCACTAGATCCATCCAGAACCCATACTTGCTCAGCTTGGCGTATAACTGCTCATCTCGAAGAGTCTGCAGTACCAACCGCAAGTGAGAAACATGTTCTTCCGTATTACGCGAATACACCAAGATGTCGTCAATGAAGACCACGACAAACTTGTCCAAATACTCACGGTTCATCAGATCCATAAATATAGCCGGCGCATTAGTCAAGCCAAATGGCATCACCAGAAACTCGTAATACCCATAGCGAGTACGGAATGCAGTCTTGGCTACGTCCTGATCTCGGACTCTCAACTGATGATACCCAGATCTCAAGTCAATCTTGGAGTAAACTGAAGTGCCCTGCAGCTGATCAAACAAGTCATAAATACGAGGCAAAGGATACTTGTTCTTCACAGTTACTCGATTCAGCTGCCGATAGTCAATGCACAGCCGCATCGACCCATCCTTCTTCTTCACGAAGAGAACAGGAGCTCCCCAAGGAGATACACTAGGACAAATATACCTCTTGTCCAAAAGATCCTGTAACTGATTCTTTAACTCACGCATCTCTGTCGGAGCCAGACGATACGGTGCTCGAGAAATAGGAGAAGTACCCGGCATCAACTATATGCCAAACTCGACATCCCTAACAGGAGGAAAACCCAAAATCTCATCAGGAAATACATCTGGAAATTTATCCACAACAGGAATACTCTCTATCCCAACACTCTCAGCGGACAAATCAACTGCATAGATAAGGTAGCCTTCCTCGCCAGACTCTAGAGCTCGAAGGCTCTCAAAGCTGATACCAAAGGCATCGGGGGTCGTGCTCCCTCTCCATAGAAAAACCAGCTCTCACCCCCCTCTGGATGAAAGCGTACTAATCTCTGGTAGCAATCCACTGAAGCTCGATAGGTAGTCAACATATCTATTCCCAGAATGCAATCAAAGTCATCCATCACAAGAACCATGAGATTCGCTAACAGAATGTTCCCCTCGAACTCTAAAGGGCAACCCATCACTAGACGCTTAGCCAAAGCAGATTGGCCCGTCGGAGTAGAAACAGACATCACTACGTCTAGTGAAATGCATGGTAACTTATGCCTCTTAACAAAACATGCAAAAATGAAGGAATGAGATGCACCAGTGTCAATAAGTACAAGAGCAGGTATACCATAAAGTAGAAATGTACCTGCGATGACTTTCTCATTTTCCTCCACTGCCTGATCATGCCTCAAGGCAAACACCTGGCCAGAAGCTCGTGGCCTTAAATGAAAACTCCTAGCAGGCTGTCCCTGCGACCTCTGCTGAATGGTGGCCTGAGAACCAGATCATGAACCTGAACCAGAACCGCCTCCCCCAGATAGTGGACAATCCCTCCGGATATGACCAGTCTCCCCACAACGGAAACAAGCTCCAGAAGCTCTACAGCACTTGTCGGATGGATGGTTCTTCCCACAGTGATCACACTTGTCCTTCTTTCCGAAACGGACAATACCAGCAGAGCCAGAGGAGGAAGAAGTAGATCCAGACTTCTTGAAAGATTGGGCACGGGGACCCAAAGAACTCGCAGGTCTCGACTGAGAGAAAGACCTGTTTCGTCGAATGCTGTCCTCCGCCTGGTGACAACGGCTCATTAAACCCTCGTAGGACATGTCGTCACCAATCGCCACACGGTCATGGATCTCAGGGTTAAGGCCCTAAAGGAACAGATTATACTTCATCTCGGAGCTGTCGGCAATCTCGGGGAAATAGGATAGCAGATCAAAGAACTTCTGCTGATACTCATCAATAGACATAGCTCCCTATCGCAGACTCAGTAGCTCGCCTGCCTTCGACTGACGGAGTGCAGGAGGAAAATACAGCTTCTAAAAAGCTGTGCGGAACTCGGCCCAGGTGGCCACTCCTCTCGCCGCAACAAAAGGTGCAGAAGTAAACCTCCACCACCTGCGCGCATGTCCATCCAGAAGATAACCAAGGGTCTCCATCTTCTGCTCCTCGGTACATTGGAAAGTCTGAAAAGTCATCTCCATGCGGTCTAACCAGTTCTCCGCATCCTTCGGATACTTACCTCCAACCAAGGGCTTAGGCCCCATCTGCAAGAATCGACGTACACTAAAACGGTCCTCATCTCGATGACGATGGCGGCGTTCCCGACGAGGCTCCCGGTCGGCATCACCCCAACGCCCACCAATACTGCCATGAGAACTCAGGTCGTCACGATCTGCCATCTACAAAATTAACCTAACGGTTATCTTATGTAGAATCTAAATCCCAAGAATACTTTGCATGCTCTGATACCATAAATGTAGTGACCCTTACCTGGATCACCTACTAAACAGAACTTAGGCATGCAATTTAACTTAATCAAAACATTAATCAGAATTCAACTGTGGAAACCATAAACAATATACAATCCCAAGGCAAGGAATCTGTAATTAACCAAATATTATACAACCAGATCGAACAACTGTATCAATCCAATAACAACAGAAATAAAAACATAGGCGAAGCTCCAGCTGACCAACCACTGCCTAGCCCCTCTTGGATCCACCCGCCTCATCCAATCGCAAACCTGTCCCATGGAATAGGGTGTCCAGAAATACAGAGTACGAGACGTGAGCATAAAACGCTCAGTACGAGAGTATGAGTATACATGCATGCAAAGTGAACTCCCTATAACTCGAGGTCAAGGATCAGATAACAGAGACAAACCGGGCCCTGGTATGTAGCACGCTATGCCGTCGCTTCAGGAGGTGGCTCCCATACCATAATACCAGTGGATATGCCGGACCCAAATCGATGGAAATCCAACCACTAACAGGATAGGGAAAAACACTAGTAACAGACATCTCGAAGGAGATAGCTCAGTATGCAAATGAATGCAGCATAAATCAATGACATATAAACCATGCAGTCACATAATACATGCATACTCAGTCAGGATATCTCGAACAGTACTTTTGTACCTCAAATCAGTGCAAGCTCTACCAACTCTAGGTCCACGCCTATAGTCTGCTCTACACTGCCAAATGATACTACTATCATTAATGTGCTCTAAAATTCTTAACTAAGCTATTGCATACTCCTAAATATTTATAGGAAGCAAAAGCTATACCTTCGTCCGTCGTTAGCCCTTTGATGTCGATGCCACCAGAACTTGGGCACAACTCTGCTATGACTTTCGAATGCCTCGACGACTCCCGGGTCAAGACTAGGAAGGCTAGAACAACTCGAATACGACTAAAGTAGAGAGGAAATCCGGAATTGGCAATTGAAAGTGAATTCTCGGCCTTCTATTTATAGACAACGATCAGAGCCTCCGATCCTCGATCGGAACTTCCGAACCTCGATCGGAACGTCCGATCCTACCATCGGAGCTTTCGAAGATCCTGATCTGCCACGTGTCAAAATATCACTTGTTGACTTCGGATAGGGGTAATCGGAGCTTCCGATCCTGATCGGAGCTTCCGATCCTGCCACACGTCATGCCTGACGTAATACCATCGGAGCTTCCGATCCTGCATCAGAGCTTTCGATCTCGATCGGAACGTCCGATCCTGCATCGGAGCTTCCGATCCATCCGGTACTCAATTTGTTAAATTAGCGTTGATTAATCCCTTAATCACTGATTTTGGTTACGGGCCACTACAAGCTGCAGGTTACTTCGGTTTACTCCAAGATTGACTTGAGATCTGGGTATCATCAGTTGAGAGTCCGAGATCAGGACGTAGCCAAGACTGCATTTCGTACTCGCTATGGGCATTACGAGTTTCTATTGATGCCATTTGGTTTGACTAATGCACCGGCTATATTTATGGATCTGATGAACTATGTCTTTAGGGAGTATTTAGACAAGTTTGTCGTGGTCTTCATTGACGACATCTTGGTGTATTCGCGTAATGCGGAAGAGCATGTTTCTTACTTGCGAGTGGTACTGCAGACTCTTCGGGACGAGCAGTTGTACGCCAAACTGAGCAAGTGTGAGTTTTGGATGGATCGAGTGGTCTTTCTTGGCCATATCATATCCAGGGACGGGATTTATGTTGATCCGAGCAAGATTGATGTTGTGTTTAATTGGCGCGTACAACGACGGTTGCTGAGATCCGTAGTTTTCTGTGTCTAGCAGGATATTATCGACGCTTCATTCTGAACTTCTCTCAGCTAGCTCGACCGTTGACGCAGCTTACCCGCAAGGGTGTGGATTTCGAGTGGTCCTCTGAGTGTGAGGAAAATTTCTGTGAGCTTCGACGGCGGTTGACTTCTGCGCCGGTGTTGGCATTACCGTCAGGATCTGGAGGGTATGTGGTATACACTGATGCTTCTCTTCAGGGGTTAGGTTGTGTCCTGACTCAGAATGGGCATGTGATTGCATACGATTCTAGACAGCTGAAGCTTCACGAGGACAACTATCCAGTTCATGATTTGGAATTGGCAGCCATTGTGTTCGCTTTGAAGATCTGGCGTCATTATCTGTATGGCGAGAAATTTGAGATCTTCATCTACCACAAGAGTCTCAAGTATTTGTTCACTCAGGCGGATTTGAACATGAGGCAGAGACGTTGGATGGATTTGCTGAAGGACTATGATTGCGAGATTAAGTACCATCCGGGAGCTGCTAATCTCACCGCTGATGCTTTGAGTCGCAAGGTGCGACTATCCGCACTGCAGACTTGTTCGATGTTTAGTGCGATCAGTGACTGTTGTACTTCAGGGTATACCTTCAAGCATCAACTCTATGCCAAACTCGACTTCCCTAACAGGAGGAAAACCCGGAATCTCATCAGGAAATACATCTGGGAATTCATCCACAACAGGAATACTCTCTATCCCAATACTCTCAGCGGACAAATCAACTGCATAGATAAGGTAGCCTTCCCCGCCAGACTCTAGAGCTCGACAGGCTCTCAAAGCTGATACCAAAGGCATCGGGGGTCGCGCTCCCTCTCCATAGAAAAACCAGCTATCACTCCCCTCCGGATGAAAGCATACTAATCTCTGATAGCAGTCCACTGAAGCTCGATAGGTAGTCAACATATCTATTCCCAAAATGCAATCAAAGTCGTCCATCGCAAGAACCATGAGATTCGCTAACATAATGTTCCCCTCGAACACTAAAGGGCAACCCATCACTAGACGCTTAGCCAAAGCAGATTGGCCCGTCGGAGTAGAAACAGACATCACTACGTCTAGTGCAATGCATGGTAAATTATGCCTCTTAACAAAACGTGCAGAAATGAAGGAATGAGATGCACCAGTGTCAATAAGTACAAGAGCAGGTATACTATAAAGCAGAAATGTACCTGCGATGACTTTCTCATTCTCCTCCACTGCCTGATCATGTCTCAAGGCAAAAACCTGACCAGAAGCTCATGGCCTCAAATGAGAACTCCCAGCAGGCTGTCCCTGCGACCTCTGCTGAATGGTGGCCTGAGAACCAGATCCTGAACCAGAACCAGAACCGCCTCCCCCAGATAGTGGACAATCCCTCCGGATATGACCAGTCTCTCCACAATGGAAACAAGCTCCAGAAGCTCTACGGCACTTGTCGGATGGATGGTTCTTCCCACAGTGATCACACTTGTCCTTCTTTCCGAAACGGACAACACCAGCAGAGCCAAAAGAAGAAGAAGTAGATCCAGACTTCTTGAAAGATTGGGCACGGGGACCCAAAGAACTAGCAGGTCTCGACTGAGAGAAAGACCTTTTCCGCCAAATGTTGTCCTCTTCCTGGTGACAACGGCTCACCAAACCCTCGTAGGACATGTCGTCACCAACCGCCACACGGTCATGGATCTTAGGGTTAAGGCCCTGAAGGAACAGATTATACTTCATCTCGGAGATGTCGGCAATCTCGGGGCAATAGGATAGCAGATCAAAGAAATTCTGCTGATACTCATCAATAGACATGGCTCCCTGTCGCAGACTTAGTAGCTCGCCCGCCTTCGACTGACGGAGTGCAGGAGGAAAATACAGCTTCTGAAAAGCTATACGGAACTCGGCCCAGGTGGCCACTCCTCTCGCCGCAACAAAAGGTGCAGAAGTAAACCTCCACCACCTGTTCGCACGTCCATCCAGAAGATAACCAAGGGTCTCCATCTTCTGCTCCTTGGTGCATTAGAAAGTCTGAAAAGTCGTCTCCATGCGGTCTAACCAGTTCTCCGCATCATCCGGAGACTCACCTCCAACCAAGGGCTTAGGTCCCATCTGCAAGAATCGACGTACACTGAAACGGTCCTCATCTCAATGACGATGGCGGCGTTCCCGACGAGGCTCCCGGTCGGCATCACCCCAACGCCCACCAATACTGTCATGAGAACTCTGGTCGTCACGATCTGCCATCTACAAAATTAACCTAACGGTTATCTTATGTAGAATATAAATCCCAAGAATACTTTGCATGCTCTGATACCATAAATGTAGTGACCCTTACCTGGATCACCTACTAAACAGAACTTAGGCATGTAATTATCTTAATTAAACGGATATCAGAATAAAACTGCGAAAACCATAAACAATATACAATCCCAAGGCAAGGAATCTGTAAATACTCAAATATTATACAACCAGATCGAACAGCTGTATCAATCCAAATAACAACAGAATAAAACCTAGGCGAAGCTCCAGCTGGCCAACCACTGCCTAGCTCCTCTTGGATCCACCCGCCTCGTCCAATCGCAAACCTGCCCCATGGAATAGGGTGTCCAGAAACACAGAGTGCGAGACGTGAGCATAAAATGCTCAGCACGAGAGTATGAGTATACATGCATGCAAAGTGAACTCCCTATAAACTCGAGGTCAAGGATCAGATAACAGAGACAGACCGGGCCCTAGTATGTAGCACGCTGTGCCGTCGCTTCAGGAGGTGGCTCCCATACCATAATACCAGTGGATTTACCGGACCCAAATCCATGGCATAAATCAATGCAGCATAAATCAATTACATACATACCGCTACGACTATCGAACGCCTCGCCAACCCCCGGGTCAAGCCTATGAAGACTAGAACTGAAAGAGTTGATGCCCCGTTAGCCAACTTGTGGCTAAGGGCTTTGAGAGTCTCTTTTTGTAAACAATATTTGTTTAATATAATATACGTTCTTTAAATGGCGTTCACTTTATCTTATTATTATATAATGATATACTATTGTTATTTTGATAAAAACGTTGAATATACTAAATTAAGATGAGATAGTGAATATAGAGAGATCACTGTCATGAAACACATCTTATGTTCACTGTATATTCTAAACAGTTCCTAGTCAATTGAGCCGTCCACAAATAAGGATAAGGATCGCTCGAGATTGAGACTAGCATTTGCGATGCCGAGTACCATGTTTCATTGGTATGGAACATAGAGATGTTCGAAGCATGCAAATGGATATTCATATGATGAATGATCGAACTACCCTATTCGGACTTTCCAAGTGGTTATCACTTATCGAGTGGATATAGTCAGCGGTTTTGGTTGTACACCATTAGTCCTTATTACTTGCCTCCTATGAGCTTCTCTCCATTTCTTAAGCAAGGTTCTTTCTATCTTTGGGTCGTATGTAAATTCTTCTTCTTCCGAAGATTCACCTGAAAGCATTAACAAACCAGAGTAGCACTACGAGGAATAATAAAATAAAATAAAATAAACTAAGAACACAATAAATTAGCACCGATCCCCGCAACGGCGCCAAAATTTGGTTACGCTTAATCGTGTCACGCCCAAATTATCCGACTCAATCAGATAAATAAAAACATGCAGTAGTGTGAGTAGGGATCGTTCCCACGACGAAAGGTAAATTTAAAAGTGTTCTTTAAAATAAAAGGGGGTTTTGAAGTTTGGACTAACTACTAAGAAATTTAAGCAATTAAATATTCAAATTATCACTATCATGCAAGATTGAAAATTAAACTGAAGATATCAATAAGAGACGAGACTTGATATCGGTTGACTACACCTTGATATTCATTCATTCAATCATCGATTCCCTAAGAATAATTAATCCTATTAAATATTCGCCATTGAAAATCAAATTCCTATTTTACCTTAATTTTAGCTAATTAGAAAACAACATTCTAAATTAACCCTTACCCCATAAATTAACCCAATACCAGCGATCAGATTTAAATCTACGGTAGCATTCAAACTAGTAAAACTGACGAACCTAGACAACACAAACACCAGCGGTTGTATTTAGCCTAGTCAATAATTGACCCTACAATTTAATAAATTCAACAGCAGAAAATATCAAACATAGTTGCTTCGCAAATTAGTTAATTCAAACAATTACGGATTTGAATTTTAATTTAGCTATAGTTTGCAAAACAAAATCCTAAGATGGCCAATCCTAAAATCTCGTATACAAACATGAAATAAACCAGATCAAATATTGATACTTAACAAGAATTAAACACTACGAATCGAATCTCATGAATAAAATATATCAAGGTTTCGTCTCCCTCAACCAAGTATAAAAGTTTAGCCAAAAATACTCATGAATTCTCTACAAAAATTCATGAGAGAAAATAAAATTAAGAAAAGATAGATGAAAACCTAGCCGTCCAGAGAGAGTTCTTCGCGTTCTAAGCGTGTAGAATAATCTGATAATCTCTCCAAAACGGAATTAAAAGTCTAATAAAAGTCTAGAGCCTTAATTAAAAGAGTTTTCAAAATTACAAATTTCTTCCCGCAACAGACCCGCGCGCTCGATTCGGGAAATTGCTAGGATCGAGCGGGCGATACTGGGTAAATTTCTGCCTTGAAAATTCCTTGGGCGCGCTCGATCCGGGAAGAATGTGCGATCGAGCGGGCGAGTTGAGGCAGCCTACTGTCTTGAAAATCTCATTACCGCGCTCGATCTGGGAAAATGCCAGGATCGAGCGCATGCTTCTGTGATGAAAAATCTGCTCTGCTGCTTTCTTTGGACTCATGGACGCACTTCGATTTCTTTAATCAAAACATGGTAATTCCTACACAATAAATCAAAACTAAGTTAAGAAGCTCCATGCATTACATAAAATAAAACTAGAATAAAACATGAACAATGACACAAAATGCATGCAAAACACTTAACAAAATGACACTAAAAATGCAAACAAAATAATACTATCAGATATATTCCTGCAACATCAACCCTGCAAGTGTTCGGGTTGATTTTAATCCTTGTATTCAATTTCTCTCACCTCTGTTGATAAACCTGTATTGGAGAAATTGTAGTGACCCCCTTACCTGGATCACGTACTAAACAGAACTTAGGCATGCAATTATCTTAATTAAACGGATATCAGAATAAAACTGCGGAAACCATAAACAATATAGCCACAATAAACTTCGAGTGGTTTTTAATTTAATATCCTCAAGAATAGATATCATATAATCATATTCTAGATCATCTCATTTTTCATCAATACTGATTCTCAGTTTCGAGAGCATAAAATTCTTTGCTCAACAGGGAGATACAATTAATCATGACAAAGACATAACAATTCAGAATGTCATAAATAAAATCTCCTGTAATCTAATCCTGCTCAACAATTCATAAACCTCAACTTCTTATCATAATCCCAATCCTCCGGAGCAAGCAGTCTTTTGTCACAAATCAAATCTAATTTGCTAGCTATCTCAACCATATCGGCTTCACAATTATTATCTCAAATAATCACGTAAGCACAAATCTCGAAATATCAAAATAATCAACTCACTTTCGATCATCCTCTAATCATCATACTCATGTAATCGCATGAGCTTACAAATTCTCATCTCGAATCAGTTCTGATACTTTTTCATATAATGCATGCTTAAGAAAAAAAATCAATTCACATAATCATGTAAACATATAATTCTGAATCAGTAAAGCATGCTCGCATGTAATTCAGGTATTCAATGCGTTTATGCATTGATTATCGGCAATTGAACAAGGTAACAGTCAAGAATAAATATCCACTGCCTAGAATAGATGATTTGTTTGACCAGCTACATGGTTCAGCTATCTATTCTAAGATTGATTTGTGATCTGGATATCATCAGCTGAGAGTAAGAGATGAAGATATTCCAAAAACTGCTTTCAGAACAAGGTATGGACATTATGAATTTATCGTCATGCCTTTTGGTTTAACCAATGCTCCTGCAGTTTTTATGGGATTGATGAATCAGGTATTTCAAAAATATTTAGATGACTTTGTCATTATCTTCATTGATGATATCTTGATATATTCCAAGAATGTACATGAGCATGCTGAACATCTCAGAATCATTTTACAGACGTTGAGAAATGAGAAATTATATGCCAAGTTATCGAAATGTGAATTTTGGTTGCAGAAAGCTGTGTTTCTTGGGCATATTATTTCAGGTGATGGGATTTCAGTGGATCCAAGCAAGGTCGAGGCTGTATTGAATTGGCCTAGACCTACATCAGTGCCAGAAACACGGAGTTTTATGGGCTTGGCAGGTTATTATAGACTTTTTATCAGAGATTTCTCCAGCATTGCGAAGCCTATTACACAATTGACTCAGAAAAATAAGCCGTATGTCTGGACTGAAGCTTGTGAAATGAGTTTCTTGGAGTTAAAGAAGAGGCTTACAAGTGCACCTGTCTTGACGATTCCATCAGGTACGGGTGATTTTGTAGTATATTGTGATGCTTCTCACAAAGGTCTGGGTTGTGTGCTTATGCAGCGAGGACATGTTATCGCTTATGCATCGAGACAGTTAAAGCCACATGAGACTCGGTATCCTATCCATGATTTGGAGCTTGCCGCTATTGTCTTTGCATTGAAGAAATGGAGACATTATCTTTATGGTGAGAAGTTTGACATCTTTTCTGATCATAAAAGTTTGAAATATCTGTTTTCGCAATCAGAATTGAATATGAGACAGCATAGATGGCTTGATTTACTGAAAGACTTCGATTGCGAGATTAAATATTATCCAGGAAAATCTAATGCAGCTGCAGATGCCTTAAGTAGAAAGGTATGTTCTTTATCCTTGTCTACGATAGGTGTATCTCAATTGGTGGAAGATTGTTGTATTTCTGGATTAATATTTGAAACAGTTATGCGACCTATTCGTGTTTGTGCTATAAGAGCTGAGCCAGAACTGTTAATGAGAATCAAAGAAGCACAGAAAGAAGATCAGAATATTCAGAATTCTATTGTTATTGTCAGATCTGGACATCAATCTGAATATCAGGTCAGTGCTGATAACGTGTTATATGTGAATAACATACTTGTTGTTCCAGATGTTCAGACTTGAAACAGCAGATATTGAAAGAGGCTCACAGCAGTCGATTCAGTATTCATCCTGGTGGCAGGAAAATGTATAATGATTTGAAGACACATTATTGGTGGAAACAGATAAAAGCAAATGTCACATATTTTGTGTCTAAATGTTTGAATTTCCAACAGGTAAAAGCATAAAGAAAGAAACCAGGTGGTTTATTGCAGAGTCTATCAGTTCCAGAATGGAAATGGGATCACATTTCCATGGATTTCGTTACACAGTTACCACGTTCATCCAGAGGGTGCGATGCCATTTGGGTGATTATCGATCGTTTGACAAAATCAGCATGTTTTATTCCGTACAGAATGACGTACAGGTATGATTAGATGGCAGAAATCTATGTCAGAGAAGTGGTAAGATTACATGGTGTGCCTGAATCTATTGTTTCAGATCGAGACCCTAGATTTACATCACACTTTTGGCATAGTTTGCAACAAGCTCTTGGTACTCACTTGCACCTGAGTACAGCTTATCATCCTCAAACAGACGGACAGTCAGAGCGGACTATCCAGACACTTGAGAATATGTTGAGAGCTGTAGTACTAGACTTTGGTACTAATTGGCAAGATTCATTACCACTTGCAGAATTTTCTTATAATAACAGCTATCAGACGAGCATTGAAATGGCTCCTTTTGAAGCACTGTACGGAAAGAAATGCAGATCACCATTGTATTGGGATGATATCTCAGAAGTTCCTGATGTTGGGCCTGATATGATCCGAGAAATGACTGAAAAAGTGAAACTTATACAGAAAAAAATGAAAACAGCTCAAGACAGACAAGCAAAATATGCAAATATCAGACGACGACCTCTATCTTTTGATCAGGGAGACAGAGTTTTCTTGAAGATTTCTCCGTTTAGAGGTACAGTCAGATTTGGCAAGAGAGAAAAGTTATCTCCACGTTTTATTGGTCCGTATGAGATTATCGAGAAGATAGGCGATCTTGCTTATCGACTCGCTCTTCCTCCATCTTTGTCTGGTCTTCATGACGTATTTCATGTCTCTATGCTGCGGAAGTATCAGCCTGATCCTTCCCATATTCTTCAGCCTGATGAAGCTGAACTTGACGAGACTCTCAGTTATTTTGAGCAGCCTATTCAGATTCTTGATCGCAAAGATAAACAGCTCAGAAATAAGACAATTCAGCTAGTCAAAGTTCAGTGGAGTCAGCCTGATCCTTCCCATATTCTTCAGCCTGATGAAGCTGAACTTGACGAGACTCTCAGTTATTTTGAGCAGCCTATTCAGATTCTTGATCGCAAAGATAAACAGCTCAGAAATAAGATAATTCAGCTAGTCAAAGTTCAGTGGAGTCGACATAGCACTGAAGAAGCGACTTGGGAGACTGAGTCAGATATGAGACAGAGATTTCCAGAGCTATTTCTTTGATGTGAGTTATTATTCTGCTTTATGTTATTTCATTCTCACATTTCGACAGTTTAGCATACAGTTTCTCGGCTCTTAAAGTCTTCAATACTGTTCTCAGATGTTCAGAATGATCAATTAAATTCTTCGAATATATCATAATATCATCAATAAAAATAATCACGAAGTCATCGAGATATTTCTGAAACACACGGTTCATCAAAGCCATAAATACAGCTGGAGCATTTGTCAAACCAAACGGCATATCAGAATCCCTAACTCTCAGCTGATGGTATCCAGATCTCAGATCGATCTTGGAATACACTGAAGAACCTTGCAACTGGTCAAATAAATCATCAATACGAGGCAAAGGATATTTGTTATTTACCGTTGCCTTGTTCAGTTGTCGGTAGTCGATGCACAATCTCATTGAACCGTCTTTCTTTCTAACAAACAATACTGGAGCTCCCCAAGGAGAAACACTTGGTCGAATGTATCCCTTGGCCAGTAAATCTTCTAACTGTTCTTTCAACTCTTTCAGTTCAACTGGTGCCATTCGATAAGGTGCTTTCGAAATCGGTGCAGTTCCTGGCATCAGTTCGATGCTGAAATCAATCTCACAATACGGAGGTAATCCTGGAATCTCATCAGGAAAAACGTCCGCAAATTCACTAACCACTGGCAAATCAGCCAGGTTCGGGCTAGCTTTCAAAATGTCAACTGCATATACAAGAAATCCCTCTGCTCCTTTCTGCAAAAGTCGGGTCATAGCTAATACAGAAATAAGAGGAATCTTAGCACGTGAACCCTTACCATAGAATTTCCATTCTTCAGTCATCTCAGGTCTGAATCTCACTATCTTTTGGAAACAGTCTACGGTAGCTCTGTACTTATTCAGCATATCAATCCCAATAATACAGTCAAAATCAGACATACCAAGTACAAAACAATCTATCTCAATCTCATTACCATCATACTGTAGTACACAATTCTTAACTGTTTGAATCGATATAAGACCTCTCCCCAAAGGAGAAGAAACAGATACTACAACAGGTAATATTTCAACAGGCAAAGAATGCAATGAAACAAATTGGGCAGAGATAAATGTATGGGATGCACCTGTATCTATCAATACATATGCAGGATAACCATAAAGAGAACAGTTACCTGCAATCACGTCATCTGGTGCTCCCTGTGCCTGTTCCTCTGTTAATGCAAAGACATGAGCCTGCTGTCTCTAGGGCTGACTTCCTGTCTGACTTCCTCTTGGTCGAGTCTGTTGCTGTGGAATTGCGGGTTGGAAGGAATGAACAGAAGAGGCTTGCCTTCCAGGTTGAGCCACTGATCGTGATGACTCTCCACCTCTTGACTGTCCAGAACCTCTCTGAGGACATACCCTCGCAAAATGACCAGTCTGCTGGCATATATGGCACCTCCCAGATACACCTTGGCACTGATTGGTTGGATGACCTCCACCACAACTGTTACAAAACACTCCTGACTTCTGTTTCGTGCCACTGGAACTCAAAGAACTGCTCCCTGGCTTTTTAAATTGTTTCCCTCGTGTTTGCAAAAACCCTTTCTTTCCACTGCTACTACCACTTTTATATCGAGGAGGTTGTTGTGGAATAGGAACTGAGGGTTGTGACTGTCTCGGAGGCTGAGCGGTGTACAAAGCTCCTCGCTGTTGTATCAAACCAGCTTCCGCTCCTTTGGCACTGTTCAAGGCATCAGCAAAATTATTTGGTCGCCTTGTGTTCACCAAAGTAAAGACATCCGGACTCAGTCCATTAATGAACTGATCAGCCATAGCCTCGTCACTATCAGCAACGTGTGGAGCAAAACGTAGCAATGTAGAGAATTTAGCAACATAGTCTTCAATATTCAAGTTTCCCTGCTTCAGATTAGCAAACTCAGCGCCCTTGTCCTTACGATAAGACATCGGAAAGAAGCGTTGGTAGAACTCGGTTTTGAATACATTCCAAGTCAGTACAGTTCCTCGATGCTCCAGAGCTTTCTTAGTCGTGAACCACCAGCTTTTCGCAACCTCATGCAACTGATGTCCAATGAGTCTGACTCTTCGTTCATCACCGTAGTCAAGTGAATCAAACAACATTTCCATGTCATCAAGCCATCCTTCACATTCAACTGCATTTTCAGTACCTTTCAGAGTAGGCGGATGGTATGATCGAAAACGTTTGAGCAGTGTTTCCATCGGAGTAGCAGTCATGTCTGTCATATCACGAGAGGTACTTCCCTGTTCATTGCTCGGAGTAGCAGTAACTGGAGGCACTATCGGTGTTACCACTGTCGGTGGAGTATGAACTGTCTGCTCTGGTATAAGAGTAGGAACCTGTGGTCTAAGAGGAGGTCGTCCTGGTCTTCGAGACATATCTGATTATCAAAATGGTTAAGACACCATAATCCTCAAATCAATCTCAGTCCTCCTCTGATCATCTTACCTCTGATCAAGACTCGGTTCTGATTCAATCTTAAATAAATAATCACAGTCTTCAGATAAAACATGCTTCCAATCAATTCAGATAATCAGGTAGCATGTCATAAATCATCAGAATACATGCCTCTAATCATTTCCGATATTCCAGTAAGCATGCGTCTTTAATCATCATAATTATACTTTCAAATAAAATAAATACAACATCATGTAATAAAATACTTGAAAGTAAACCATGCTAGCATTTACAACATGTAATTCAATCATGTAATTAAATCATAGCATGATAAAATAAATAAGCAAGGAAGATGACTCGATCTACCCCACTCACTGTCTAACTAAATCCAGAATTTTCTTGCTTTGATACCACCTGTTGTGACGACCCGAGTTCTAATCTCTCGATAATCAAATCATCAAATAGAATAGACAATAATCAATGTCTAAACAAAATAAATTTTTTTTTTAAAAAAAATGGGAGCACCTCACTCGATCGGTAAACATCTACCGATCGAGCGAGCACAATGCTCAAACTCTCGGGTGCAGATAATAGTGGCCTCGCTCGATCTGCAAGAAATGACCGATCGAGCGAGCCACTTCTTTCAAGTGTTCTGTTCCTGATATAACAGCCTCGCTCAATCGGTAGGAATTGCCCGATCGAGCGAGCACAGTTCCAGTAGAAAAATAACAGAAACGTTTGCCGTCATGAACAAGTTCTTTCCTTCAATAATCAAATTCCTATCATCTCATACAAAGACTATATCAATAACATAAGCTAACATGCATTCTAACATGATGTAATTGATAGGAATTGACCATCACAAGACTTTAAAATCATAACAATAAAGGCTCATAAACATGCAAGAAGCAATGTTACACATTCAAGATCAAGCTACATTATAATGTCTCAAGGATTTACATATCCCCATTCAAATCCTATGAACAACAACAAGACCACAACTTAATCATCAACAAGTCTTGGTGCAAGTAGCTCTAACATGCTCAAGTTTAAGACACTCAACTCTAACATTGACAGCACAAGAACTCATCTAAACTCGGATCATCACGCTATCTTCTCTTCCCTTGTTCTTCACATTCGCTTTTTCCCGGTTCCACTCCCTCCTATTGCAATGACACATACAACAAAACAATAGCCGGATAACTCCGGTGAGAAATATATTTCCCAGTAAAAGCAACTAAACATGCATACAAACATATATCAAGATCATGATATAAAGAACATAACTTCAATGCATGTTTTAAAACAAGGTTCATCTCTTCATTCGTCGGTTGGGATCCCGAGAAGTAGATATCATAACTAATCCACCGACTCTCCCGATCGAGGTGGGGCTACTTATCTCACTTCTCTAGACTTTGAAGCCATCATATATGTAAATCAGACGCTAGACTAAAACAACCACCCAGGCCATACATATACAATCCCTCAAATCGTCTATTCAAACGTTTCCGTTCATTTCAAAATCAAGGAACAAGTCTTCAAGATGAATGCAACATATATCATAATCAAAGCATTCATTATATCAAAGACTCATTCAACATAGCATAGAAGAGCATATAAAAGCAACTAAGCAAATAAGTATGTGATTTAGGGGAACTCGATACAAACCATCTCGAGTTATAATCCCAATCAAATAGTAGTCCACTTTTATCTTTCAAATGTGATGTTTAGGATGTCTTTCAGCTTGTCCAAATCTGTACAAGTTAACCACCAAACCTATCTCAAAATCTGCTCAAGTTTCAACCCAAACATCAAAGCAAAACGCTACCAACCTTGTGCGTTCTTGTATCAGTTTCGGAGTCAAGATCAATGAGTTGAAATGCCCTGTTTACACACTGAAATCACAGCATAACAAGCAAGGAATCATCAGCTAATAATTCAGCCACTTCTTAGTCCAAGAACAATAGCAAATCACTTCAAATCATGATTTCGACGGCATATCGGTATAACTCGGCGATTCCGAACACATCTATAACATTTCTAACATGCATATCAGCTGTTGAAGCTTCGAAACCAATATATCAGCAGGTATATAGATCAAATCATAGCTGGGAAATCATAAGAACATGATACAACAATCAATCCTCAACCCAACTTCAATATTACAAAAGATAGAAGCTCATCAACAACAATTCAAACACAAGTCTGATCTCTGTCCATTTCGAATTCTCAAACCTTGATGAAGTAAGAGAAAACTTACATCAATTCGAAGGTTTCATTGCGAGGATTCCAGAACATCTTTCGGAATCGAAAACGGATACCCGGATCAAAAGATATGTGAATTGGAATATGAGGAAAAAGCTTGAAGATTTTCTGTTTCTTGCTCTCGGTTCTTGCCTCTAAAATGTCTGATGGATTATGTGAATCACACGTGCATGCTGAGTAATCACTTCCAAAATCTGATACCTTCCATAATAATTGCACTTTAGCCCCTCAACTATTCAAAAATTGCAATTTGGTCCTCAGCTTCTCATTTCATTCAATTTCAATCCTAATAAATTTAAGAATATTAGAATTTAAATCAAAACTCCAAATATTCCCAAATTAAATATTCTCGAATTAAAATTAAATAATTTCGGGCGTTACAATTTGCAATGATCTATATATCGTAAAAGAGTGATGAAGACACCATATTGTCTTAATCTAATCAATTAGAGTCCATTGAAGTCCCTACTTGATAATATTACGCTAAAACACCTATACGGATTTTGATTGACTTGTGGACCAATAACTAGCTTATTCAAACTAATTAGAGTGCATTGGATTCCCAACTTAATATTCTTTAGCTAATACACCTATACGGATTCTGTTAGACTCGTGCATCATTTACAAGCTTATTACAACATATATTGGCATTTGCAATGATCTATACATTGTAAAAGAGTGATGAAGACACCATAATGTCTTTATCTAATCAATTAGAGTCCATTGGAGTCCCTACTTGATAATATTACGCTAAAACACCTATACGGATTTTTATTGACTTGTGGACCAATAAATAGCTTATTCAAACCAATTAGAGTGCATTGGATTTCCAACTTAATATTCTTAAGCTAAAACACCTATACGGATTCTGTTAGACTCGTGCATCATTTACAAACTTATTACAAAATATATTTGCATTTGCAATGATCTATACATTGTAAAAGAGTGATGAAGACACCATATAGTCTTAATCTAATCAATTAGAGTCTATTGGAGTCCCTACTTGATAATATTACGCTAAAACACCTATACGGATTTTGATTGACTTGTGGGCCAATAACTAGCTTATTCAAACCAATTAGAGTGCATTGGATTTGAAACGCCTACTACTAATAAATGCAGAATTTTTTTTTTAAAATAATACTACTATACATACATGCCCATACATATATGTATATAAAAATAACATACTATTTTTTAAATAACCTGAAAAATATTAAATAAATAAATCCTTAAAAATGTTTCATGCATCAATTTAAAATAATAAACAATGCTGCTGAAAAATTTCATGTGCGAAAACAATACTAAAATAAAACATGTTTCAATATTCAACATAATAAACTAAATAGCTGCGACGGTCACGGGGTCCACTGCTCCGTGAGCTCATAAGTCCTCACCACCGGTAGGAGCTGCATAAACGTCATCATGCTCACCTGCACAATATAAGCGTAGTGAGCCTAGGGGCTCAACATGTCTAATCCTTTATAACAAGGTTAAAAATAATGCATCACATAATTACTAATATATATACATGTACATGAGCATGCATGGAAATATTTTCATCACATAATAAAACTGCTGAATCATAAACTGAATCATAACCATAATCATAAACATATTATTTCTTCATCATATATAACATAATTGAGCAATGCTTTTGAAACCTGAAGATGGTCCTATCCGTAAGTGTGACGCTCATGTGTCGACTGATCAGTCTCCTGAACCAACGTACGATGGCGGTGATAAATCACCTCCTATGATAGTAAACTACCGAATCATATGGTGGATAACCACCCCTATGATAGTAAAACTACCGAATCATATGGTGGAAAACCACCCCTATGTCACACATACTTCAATTTCCACCAAAATATTTTATTGCTCATCATTTACATAATTATATACATAAGAAATTTCATGAATGCATGCACTGAAAATATGTTCGTAATATATATTTAATTTATTTTCATAATAAATATAATTATACTTAAAATATAAAATTTATGCATAAAATAATTAAATATATATTCCGGACTTATTTATTTTTAATGGATTGGTCCAGACTGTTGGTCTCTCTACTAAACCCCTTAACTGACTTAAAGTCCATTAACTAACTTAAAGCCCATAATTAATAAATAATTTTAAAAATTATAATTTTTACTAAAATAAAATACTTAAATGTTATTGGGCTTAAATAAAAATATTTAGGCCCAATAACTAATTAATTCATAAAAATTCCTGGACTGGCCCAATAAAATCACTGACTGGCCCAAAAATTTCTATGGGCCCACAAGCCCATAAAGATTATCAGGCTAACTTAAAAATAATTTTTAAAGCCCAAACAAAATTATTTGGAGGCCCAAATAATTTTATTTCAAATTAATTGGTCCAAAAACCAATTAAAACATTAAACACTTTAAAATTAAAATACTCGAGCTCGGCCCACCTAACCCAGACCCGGACTCACTTGACCCGACCCACTACCCTACAGACCCGACCCGACCCAACAACCTCCAAACCCTAAACTCGATTCCCCCCCCCCCCTCTTCCTCTCTCGGCTGCGAGCAGCAGGCCTTCTTGGCCTGCTGCCGGCCAGCTCCGGCCGCCCCTGGCCGGAGCGCCGCCGCCCAGACGTAGCCCACGGCTGGGCGGTCCTAACCCACCATGGCTTAGCCCGAGCCATGGCCAAGCCTAGAAGCCGAAGGCTTCTTCTCAGAAACCCTAAAATGCAGCTCTTTGACCAACTCGACCCTAGACCTGAACCTAGCCGACTCCAGCCCCTATAATCCGATCATGGCTCGCTTCCTAGGACCCTAGCCCACCTCTGACTCGAGCCCTAGCCTCTGGACCGAACCATGCAACAAGAAAACGTGAATCATGACTGAAACCATCAACAAACATACATCAAATCATACATTCTTGCATAAAACGAAAAGTTCCTGATAAATTCTGAAATAAAAACCATCATGCATGATTAATAGCTTATATGATGGCCAAGAGAAGGATGGCATCTCGTCCGTCCACGGTCCCGTCTACGCGATCGACTCAAAAATATTCTCAAAAATCTAAAAATACAATAACTGCGGGTTAAATGATCTCATAAATTTAAATCATGCATATAATCCACATAATAACACATAAATGTCATTTACCCCAAATATAAATTTTAAATAATTATTTTCCTTAATTATGCATGCAAATTTACGTATTAAAATTTTCGGGTGTTACAAGTCTCCCCCCCCCCCCCCCCCCTTAAACTGAATTTCGTCCTAGAAATTAAAGTGCTTACTCGAATAACTCCGGGTAGCGAGTTCTCATGTCTGCCTCGGTCTCCCAAGTGGCTTCCTCCTCGGAATGATTCTGTCACTGGACTTTGACCATCGGTATGACCCGCGTCCTCAATCTCCGCTCATCTCTGGCTAAGGTACGAACAGGCCTCTCCTCAAATGCTAGATCTGGTGCTAACTGCAAAGGCTCGTAATCCAACACATGCGTCGGATTAGAGATGTATCTCCGAAGCATGGATACATGGAAAACGTTGTGCACTGCTGCAAGCCCTGGCGATAGTGCTAAACGGTATGCCAAAGTGCCAACTGAAACATCCTAAAACTACTACTGAATTTTTTTTTTTTAAAAAAACTCTCTGATAATAAAATAATGAATATAAATATATATGCCCATACATATATATATATAATACTTAAAAATAACTTTACTTAATTTAAAATAAAAATACACAAAAAAAATACAATAAAGGTACACGCATGCAATTAAATACTTAAAATTAATTACTAAATAATATTTCATAAGAATTTTATAATAAAATTCCTAAATAATATTTCTTTCACAAAAATTCATGAAAACTTAGAAAATAAATACTCAAATCTAAATTTCATGCACATACTAAAAATCCATAATAATAAAACATATGCGAAAATAAACGTTCTACTCTCAAAACATCAATATCATAAATGAGCTATGGTCACGGGTACTAGCTCATACACCCTCGCCGCCAGTCGGAAACACATTAACTTCATTGACATTTTGCTCACCTGCACCATTTAAATCTAGTGAGCCTAGAGGCTCAGCACGTTCTATCCTTACATAACAAAATGAAACCACACACAAGCACACATCATATAAAATACGTGAATATAAATATACGTGCATGATCTTAAAATATATATGCATATAAACATAAATAAATAATTATAATGTTTCATCATCATGCTAAACATAAACATCATATTTAATGAATCTCATAAAATATCTTATCATAATTTTTTTTAGTTCTCAACAGGTCGTATCTATGTCGGTGGCATCATACTAAGCGATTGATCAATCTATAAACTAACGTACGTGGCGGTGGAATTTCCACCTCTGTGCTGCCACTTCACCAGCCCTCTCAGCTGGATCCATAAGCTCATCATACATAAACATCATTAGGAAGGTCACCGGGCCCAGGTATCTCGGCCTCCAACCACATCACTTTCCACCTTCACTTCAACTTCCATAAAAATATATTTTTTTTAACATGCAATTAAACTTATCATAAAAATTCTTAATGATGCATGAACATAAAAATTTTCATTATTTCTTTATTCATGAAAATTTGTCCGTAAATATATATTTAATTTATTTTCTTAAAAATCATATTTATATATTTAATAAAAATGCATGCATGAATTAAATATATATTTACGGATGTTTATTTTTCCATGGACTTGTTCGAGCTGCTGACCACTAGACTTAAACTCAAAAATTTTTAGACTGGTCCAAAAACCCAAAAGCCCAACTCAGCCTGGCCCATTAAGTTTCATGGGCCTCCGAGCCCATGGAAAACTAATGGGCTCATTAAAACATAATTTATGCTCATCAACTTATTAACTTAAGCTTGAATTAATAAAATTATTAAACCCATCACAACTTGACCCGATAATTCTCATGGATCACACGGCCCATGACAAATTAATGGCCTCACTTCCATAATTATTAAAGCCCATTAAATTAGTTTAATTAATTAATTAAACAAGTCCAACCCATTAATTAACTACTTAAATTCTTAATTAATTAAAATAAAATACCCAAGCCTAATTATTAAAAATTTAGACCCGGACTAAAAATTAATTTGACCCATCAAGACGTGATTTGACCCGGACCCAGACCCAAGCCCGGTCCACCTAAAAACCCCATAACCTGAAATAAAATAAAAAAAAGAAAAACAATTACCCAACCCAAATTCACGTACAAACTTTCCTTATTCCATTCTTTTCTCGGCCGTGAGCAGCAGGCCATTATGGCCTGCGCCGACCAGATCCGGCCACCCACTGGCCGGATATCCACCGCCTAGACGTAGCCCACATCTGGGCTGTTCCAACGAGCCATGACTCAACTAAAATCGATCCCTACACAGCCCTAGCAAACCACGCTTCCGGGAATCCCGAAACTGCCGCGCAAGTTGCGCAGTCCACACACCGTGGATTTTCTGACCAGCTCCGGCCACCACCGGCCGGAGCTCTGACACCTGGACCACCCCTGAACCCAGACACAACCTTAGTACTAGGCCTGGCTCGAGCCAAAACCCAGCATGAAGAGCCCGACCCCTTTCTCCTCCAACCGATCTGCGCAGGTTGCTTCCGAGACACAACCCACGTCCAGCCTTGTTCCAACTTAGTTCAAGACCCGACCACCCTCCTAAACTGACCCTAAGGAACCCTCCTAGACTCAAGAACCAATTGGCAGCAGACTCGATCAAGCCATGAATAGAAATATCATCAAACTTGAGTCATCTTGCTAAAAAAAACGTGAAACATGCATGAACAATAAAAGTCTCCTTCGAAACTGAAAAACGCATGCAATAATAGATCAATCATGTAAAAATCAGTGTACTATGATTTAAACGGTGAGCAAGAAGGGATTCGAAACATGCCTCGATGATTATTTGCAAGAAATAACGTTTATGTCGCGTCGTACGGCTCTACGGGACAAACGGATCTCCAAACCAATATAAAACCTTAAAATCTCAGATATGGGGCTGTGGAAACTCTTGCTGGAACGATGAAGATGATGGAGAAAGGATGAGGGAGGCGGCTAGGGAGTTTACATGAGGTTAGGGAGGAATTAGGGTAGAATATTTTTGGATAAATACATTAATTATTTATTTAAAAAAAATATACCATAATAAAAACAGAATTTAACACTCATAATAACATATTAATCTGATAATAGCATGAAAATCCCGAAATATATAATTAATGGATTTTTAAAGGTTAATAAAAGTCATAAAAATAACTTATTTTGGGTAAAAACTAGCACATAAATAAATATATATATAAATACCATAATTTTCTTCAAATTAAACCTTAAAATAATATTTTAAGGCTCTTAAAAATCTCATAAAATATTTTGGGTGAAAATAACATCTCGTCCGTCCACTTCCCTGCCTACGCGATCATAAAAATAAGATTTCTCAAATAAATTCATAAATCACATCAAACAGATTTAAATGCCGAAAGAAATTATTTAAAACATGCAAATAAATCACATAATTTAAATAATAATTCATAAAAACAATTTAACACATTTTTACATTATTTTAAAATTATTAAATTCCCTATTTATGCATGCGGATTTACGTGACGAATTTCTGGGCGTTACCGGAGCCAAAAAGTCCTAGGGCGGTACATGGTCCGCAATATGGGTGGTTAATACCTGAGAGATGGAAACCCCACCAAAGAATGGGCGACGGGTGACATGAATGAACCGATCCCATACCAGAATGAGAGATACAAAAGATTTGATATGTACAACTCATATCAAGAAGGCGCATCTTCTTTTCGGGAGCTCATCACATAAGAACTCTAAAGTTAAGCGTGCTTGACTTGGGGCAATTATAGGATGGGTGACCCCCCTGGAAAGTTTCTCAGGGTGCGTGTGAGTGAGGACATAAGCACGCTGAAAAGACCCGTCTTGATACAGTGGGTCGTTACACCAACTCTCTCCAAGATCTCAAATGGCCCAATATAACTCTGAGCTGTCCTCATACGATCCCGTATCTGTGTCACAATATCGGCAGTCTGCTGTACAATCTCGGGACCAAGTAAAATACTCTCGCCAACCTCATCCCAATGCACTGGCGATCTACATCTCCTCCCGTAGAGAGCTGCATAAGGAGCCATACCTATAGACGACTAAAAACTGTTGTTATAGGTAAACTCCACTAATGGCAGTCTAGTCTCCCAAGAGCCCTGAAAATCAATGACACAAGCTCTCAGTAGATCCTCAAGAATCTTGATCATCCTCTCCGACTGACCATCTGTCTGGGGATGGAACGCTGTACTGAATAATAGCCGAGTCCCCAAAGCTGTGTGCAAACTCTTCCAGAATGCAGACGTAAATCTCGGATCTCTGTCGGATACTATCGACACTGGTATACCATGCAGTCTAACAATCTCCTTGATGTAAAGCTCTGCATACTGCGTCAATGAGTAAGTAGTCCTCACGGGCAAGAAATGAGCTGACTTGGTGAGTCTATCCACGATCACCCAAACTGTACATCCTCTAGTACTCCTCGGAAGGCCAACTACAAAGTCCATCGTGATATTCTCCCACTTCCACTCCGGAATGAGTAGAGGCTTAAGTAACCCTGCAGGACGCTGATGCTCTGCCTTGACCTGCTGACAAGTCAAGCACTCTGATACAAATCGGCCAATATCTCTCTTCATGTCGGGCCACCAATACAATGACTGCAAATCTCTATACATCTTCGTACTTCCGGGGTGAATGGAATACGGAGATGTATGAGCCTCTGTCAAGATCTCAATCCTCAACTGATCAACGTTTGGTACCCACATACGACCACGGTACTGAACGATACCATCAACAACTGTATAGAGAAGCCCGCCCTTGGCTTCATCTCTCTGCCTCAATCGCTGCAACTCCTCATCTGCAGGCTGTCCAACTCTGATACGATTCCGAAGATTCGGCTGTACCACTAACACTGCCAAACTCGGTGCCTGACCGCTCGAGTACAACTCCAGCTCGAATCTCTGAATATCCTCCTGAAGTGGCAACTGAACTGTCACACAAGATACCACTGAAGTCTTCCGACTCAACGCATCAGCCACTACATTAGCCTTACCCGGATGGTAGCTAATGTCACAGTCATAATCCTTAACTAATTCCAACCATCGGTGCTGTCTCATGTTCAACTCCTTCTATGTGAAGAAGTACTTGAGACTCTTGTGGTCTGTGAAAATCTTGCACTTCTCACCATACAGATAGTGCCTCCAGATTTTCAAAGCAAAAACCACTGCTGCTAGCTCCAAGTCATGCGTCGGATAGTTCTGCTCATGAATCTTCAACTGTCTCGACGCATAGGCAATGACTTGGTCACTCTGCATCAATACAGCGCCCAACCCAAGCTTAGACGCGTTCGTGTAAACCACTAACTCCTCGTGTGGAACAGGAATCGCCAACACTGGCACAGATGTGAGTGCTTCCTTAAGTCGATCGAAGCTCCTCTGACAGTCTGAACTCCATATAAACTTCGCATTTTTCTTGGTCAAGGAAGTCAAGGGTACTGCAATAGAAGAAAAACCCTTGATGAACTTCCGGTAGTAGCCTGCTAAACCCAAGAAACTGCGAATCTCTGAAGCATTATTCAGACTTCCCCAATCCTGCACTGCCTGCACTTTCGTCTGATCCACCGCTATCCCATCTTTCAAAACTATATGGCCAAGAAATGCCACCTGCTCTAGCCAAAACCCGCACTTACTGAATTTCGCATACAGTCGATGCTCCCTCAAAGTCTGCAATGCTGTCTGCAAGTGTTGTCTATGCTCCTCAATGCTCCTCGAGTAGATCAAGATATCATCAATAAAGACTATGATAAACTGATCTAAGTATGGCCGAAATACGCGGTTCATGAGATCCATGAAGACCGCTGGAGCATTTGATGCGATCATGGATAGCTCGCATGTTGATCAAGTAATTAAGGATCCGTTGGAGATGCCAAGAGGACCGATTACGAGAGGACGAGCTAAGAAATTTAAAGATGCGCTTCAATCGTTGATAATGGACATTGGAATGCTTGAAGATCATTTTGAGGGATTCTATAATCTTATTGAAGTCCAAAGAAGTCAAGAGAGTAGAGAAAATATCAAAAAAAACATAAAAAGAGGTGACAAGACCCGAGAGGTATGCGCGCCCACGCCTCATTGACGAGCACCCACGCATGGCGGACAGGACCTTATGCGCGCCCGCGCCTGCCCACGCGCGCCCGCACCTGACCCCGTTGTTTTTAAGATCTCAGGACAGAGTCCTATGCGCGCCCGCGCCTACCCACGCGCGCCCGCGCCTGCACTCTCTCTCACACAGTTTGGCATTTTGTGTGTGTGCGAGACTTTTTTGATATTTTTGGCATTATTTTCTTATTTTTTAGAGTTTTATTTCTACTAGGAAACTTTTAGGAGATATCTTTGATATCCTTAGATATATTTTGAATTATATCGCGATATCTTTTATTATTTTGTAGTTGTAATATAAATACAACAAACATTCATTATTTTAATGAGAATTAAGATTTCAGATTATTGATTATTCCATAAAAAATTCTCTCTAGAATTTTATTAAGCTTTTGCTTACCCAAAAATCAAACTTATCAAAGTTTTCAACTTTGTGGCGTTTGTCGATTGATTATCCTCGTGGGTTGTCAGAAACAGGTTTTCTGAAGGTCCCGTTGTGATCAATTGTTTTCTTCGTGATTACTGTTGCTAGTTTCGTTGTAAGCTAGAGGTGGTTAATCCAAAACTTTTTACTTGTTTTCAAGATCGGGCAATTTCTTGTTTTCTTTTGTTATTGGATTGAAGGTACGATTTTAATATAGTCGTGTTTGCCTTCCATACATTAAGAATTCATATCATTTGGTATCAAAGCAAGGTTTTGAATCAAGTAAGTATCTATCTTCATCTATCTCTGTTCTTCGTGTTCTTCGTTCTTATCTGAGTCTATTCTTTATCAAATTTCTGTGTCGTTTCTTTCAAAATTGTTACCCAAGTCTCGTGTCTTGTGCTACAAGTTATAAAATAATAAAAAAAAAATCGGTCAAAAAAAAAAATTAAAGGACCGAAAGCTTAAAAAAATAAAAAAATAATAATAATAATAAAAAATAAAAGGAACAAGATAACTTGTGGTCAGTTAAGTAATTCGCTCTTGTTCATCCTTGAGTGCAAGTCAGAAATTCAAGTTCATAAAAATTCTTCATCTTGTTTTTGTCAGTCTTCGAGAGTCAATCTTTAAGTGTCTACGAGTTGTAAACTTGAAAGTTTGATTGAATTCTACATAAAGCAAAAGCCTGCATAAATTGAGTGAAAAAAAAAAGAGTGGTTGAGTGAATTCTTTGGAGTGAATTGTGAGAATTTGTGTGAGTTAATTTTATTACTAACGTTTTCTTGCAGGTACGATGAGTTCTTCTAGCCAAAATTTTTCTCAAGGTCAAATGGATGAATTGACCAAGATGATGATGGCGGCTTTGGGGCCAATACATGAGAAGTTGGATAAGCTTGAAGTTAGTGGAGGTGATGGTAAAAATAAAAAGAAAATATTTGAGGAAGATGATGATGGTGGAGAGGATGAAGAGAGTTTGGGTGAAAATTGGGGTAGAAATAGGAGGTTCATGAGGGTGAAAGAAATAGAAGGGGAGCTGTGAGAGGAAGATACATCGAAGGGAGTCGAGAGGATGGGAATATTAGTGGGATTAAGATGAAGATTCCTTCGTTCCATGAGAAATCTGATCCAGAGGCTTATTTGGAGTGGGAGATGAGAGTTGAATCGGTGTTTGATTGCCACAACTACAATGATGCGAAAAAAATAAAACTGGCGGTGGTTGAGTTTGTGGATTATGCTCTCATTTGGTGAGATCAATTTGTTACTTCTTGGAGGAGGAATCGAGAGCGTCCCATTGAGACATGGGAAGAGATGAAACAAATATTGCGGAAGAGATTTGTGCCTAATTACTACTATCGTGATATGTTTAGGCGTTTACAAAATTTGAAGCAAGGTTCGAAGAGTGTTGAGGATTACTTCAAGGAGTTGGAGATCACCATGATTCGAGCTAATATTGAAGAGGATCGTGAAGCAACTATGGCTCGTTTCTTATGTGGTTTGAATAGGGAGATTCAAGACCAAGTGGAGCTTAGACATTGCATGGATCTTGAGGAGATGGTACAATTGGCCATGAAAGTGGAACAACAACTCAAAAGGAGAGGTATGGATCGAAACTCTATTGTTGTGGGTTCTTCTACTCCTTGGCGTCCAAATGTTGGCAAACGAGAGGATGTCAAGCAGGTGTCCAAACCAAAAATCGACACCAAGCAAGAAACACCAAAGCAAGGAGTGCAAGGTAAATCTGAAACTCCTATTAATCGTTCTAGAGATATCAAATGCTTTAGATGTCAAGGTCTTGGTCATATTTCTAGTCAGTGTCCTAACAAAAAAATAATTATTGTGAATGATGGTGGTGAGGTTGAATTGGAGAGTGAGGAGAATTATGATGATATGCCTGCGTTGGAGGATCCCGATGACGAGGGATATAAGGCAGTCGTTGGAGAGTTGTTGGTGACTAGGAGAGTGTTGAATGTGCAACAAAAGGAAGAGGAAGAAAATCAAAGGGAAAATTTGTTTCATACTAGATGCTTTGTGAAAAACAAAGTGTGTAGTGTCATCATTGATGGGGGTAGCTGTACCAATGTCGCAAGTAGCGAGCTTGTTGAGAAATTGAGTTTGCCTACTTCAAAGAATCCTCAACCCTATAGATTGCAGTGGTTTAATAATAGTTCTGAAGTGAGAGTGACTAGGCGAGTTGTGGTGCCTTTCTCAATTGGGAAATATGGAGATGAAGTGATGTGCAATGTGGTGCCTATGCAAGCGTGTCATATCTTGTTGGGTAGACCGTGGCAATTTGATAGGAAGGTGACACATGATGGGTTTAAAAATCGTTATTCCTTTACTATGAAAAAGGAATCTATTGTATTGTTACCTATGACTCCAAAGCAAATATTGGAGGATCATTTGCAAAAGAAAAAGAAAGAAGAGGCCGAAAAAAAGAGTGAACAAAAAAGTGAGATGGCCTTAGAAAAAAAGAATGAAAGAAAAAAAGATGAGAAAAAAATTGAGAGGAAAGAGGCCGATAAAAAAATATATATGGCCCAAAAGCGTGAGTTGCGAGAGATTTTACATGTGCATACTCCACCTGTGTTGATTTTCTATAAGGAGATTCTCCTTAACACAAGTGATATAGCCGAAAATCTTTCGAGCAATGTTGTTTCTCTCTTGCAGGAATTTGAAGAATTATTTCCGGAGGATTTACCTCAAGGACTACCACCTTTGAGGGGAATTGAGCATCAAATTGATCTTGTGCCCAGAAGTGCGTTACCGAATCGTCCAGCTTATAGGAGTAATCCGGAGGAAACAAAAGAGCTACAAAGGCAGGTAAGTGAACTTCTCAATAAGGGGTTTGTGCGTGAGTCGATGTCTCCTTGTGCTGTACCTGTTTTGTTAGTGCCTAAGAAAGACGGTTCATGGAGAATGTGTGTTGATTGTAGAGCCATTAACAATATTAACATCAAGTATAGGCATCCTATTCCTAGGCTAGATGATATGTTGGATGAATTGCATGGTTCTAGCATTTTTAGTAAAATTGATTTGAAAAGTGGTTATCATCAAATTAGGATGAGAGAAGGAGATGAGTGGAAAACTGCTTTCAAAATGAAATATGGATTGTACGAGTGGTTGGTTATGCCATTTGGGTTAACTAATGCACCTAGTACTTTTATGAGATTGATGAATCATGTCTTGCGTGCTTATATTGGAAAATTTGTTGTGGTATACTTTGATGATATCTTGGTGTATAACAAAAATTTGAATGAGCATGTTGAACACTTGAGAATTGTGCTAATCACACTAAAGGCTGAGAATTTGTATGCTAATTTGAAAAAGTGTGTGCTTTGTACAAAAGAACTTGTGTTTCATGGTTTTGTTGTGAGTGCTCAAGGAGTCAAAGTTGATGAGGACAAGGTAAGTGCAATTTGAGATTGGCCAACGCCTACTTCAATTGGCCAAGTTCGGAGTTTTCATGGTCTTGCAAGTTTTTATAGGAGATTTGTAAAAGACTTCAGCACTTTGGCGGCTCCTATGACTGCAGTGATCAAGAAGAACGTTCCATTCCATTATGGCGAGGAGCAAGAGAAGTCTTTTGATATCATTAAGCAGAAATTAATTAATGCTCCTTTACTTGTATTACCTGATTTTTCTAATACTTTTGAAATTAAATGTGATGCGTCAGGTGTAGGAATTGGCGGTGTGTATCAGCAAGGTGGACGACCAATTGCATACTTCAGTGAGAAGCTAAGTGGAGCAGCGCTGAATTATCCTACCTACGACAAGGAATTCTATGCCTTGGTTCGTGTGCTTGAAACGTGGCAGCATTATTTGAGGCCAAAAGAATTTGTGATTCATACGGATCATGAGTCTTTGAAACATCTCAAAGGACAACAAAAGCTGAACAAGAGGCATGCCAAGTCGTGGCGTTTGTGGAAACTTTTCCCTATATTATCAAGTACAAGCAAGGGAAAGAAAACGTGGTAGCAGATGCTCTATCACGAAGGTATGTGCTTCTATCTACTCTGGACTCTAAGTTTTTGGGATTTGAGTATGTGAAGGAGTTATATGCCAATGATCATGATTTTGGTGAGATTTATGTGTCATGTTTGCATGGTCCGAAGGATATATTTTTCATGCATGATGGATATCTGTTTAAGGAAGATAAATTGTGTGTTCCTAAAGCGTCCATACGTGAATTACTTTTTAGGGAATCACATGGGGGTGGTTTGATGGGGCATTTTGGTGTGGCTAAAACTTATGATACTTTGTATGAACATTTTTATTGGCCACATATGAAGCATGATGTTGAGAGTATTTGTGAGAGATGTGTGACTTGTAGGAAAGCTAAGTCTAAGACACAACCGCATGGATTGTATACCCCACTTCCTGTTCCTAGTGAACCATGGGTAGATATTTCGATGGATTTTGTTTTAGGATTACCAAGATCTAAGAAGGGGAGGGATTCTGTGTTTGTGGTGGTTGATAGATTTTCGAAAATGGCTCATTTTATTGCTTGTCATAAATCTAATGATGCATCTCATGTTGCGGACTTGTTCTTTAATGAAATTTTCAGATTGCATGGCATGCCTAGGAGTATTGTTTCTGATAGAGATACTCGTTTCTTGAGTTACTTTTGAAAAACATTATGGTGCAAGCTTGGTACTAAATTACTGTTTTCGACTACATGTCATCCTCAAACGGATGGTCAAACTGAGGTTGTTAATAGGACATTAGGAACTTTGTTGCGTGCTATAATTAAAAAGAATTTGAAGAGTTGGGAAGAATGTTTGCCATTTGTGGAGTTTGCATATAATCGTAGTGTGCATTCTACTACAAATTTTTCGTCATTTGAAATTATGTATGGTTCTAATCCTTTAACCCCGTTGGATTTGATGTCTTTGCCTATGAGTGAAAGGGTTAACATGGATGGTAAGAAAAAGGCGGAATTTGTGAGAAATTTACATGAAAAAGTGAAGGCGAACATTGAGAAAAAGAATTTGCAGTATACAAAGCAAGCAAATAAGGGAAAGAAGAGAGTTGTGTTTGAACCAGGAGATTGGGTGTGGTTGCATTTGAGGAAAGAGCGGTTTCCTGTAAAACGGCGCTCCAAGCTTCTACCTAGAGGCGATGGACCGTTTCAAGTAATAGAGCGCATCAACGACAACGCCTACAAATTAGATTTGCCAGGCGAGTATAATGTCAATGCTACTTTCAATGTTTCTGACTTATCTCCATTTGATGTAGGTGATGAACAAGATTTGAGGACAAATCCTTTTCAAGAAGGGGAGGACGATGCGATCATGGATGGCTCGCATGCTGATAAAGTAACTAAAGATCTGTTGGAGATGCCACGAGGACCGGTTACGAGAGGCCGAGCTCAGAAGTTCAAGGAAGCACTTCAATCCTTGATGTTGAAGTCGCAAGAGGGCGTTGGATTTCTTGATATTCAATTTGGAGGTAGTTATCACCGTATTGAGGTCAAAGGCTGTCAAGAAAGTGAAGAAATTGAAGACCTTGTTCGCAGCCCAGGCGCGCCCGCTCCCTTATTTTGCGAAGAAGAAGCGCGCCCACGCCCCTTGATCGCGCGCCCGCGCTTACGGATGCCAAATTGACGAAGAATTGTGCGAGCTCTCAGCGCGCCCGCGCCTTGCCCTGCGCAACAAAGGCGCGCCCGCGCCTAGCCCTAGCGCGCCCGCCCCGATAATTTTACATGCACCGAAGGTATTTTGTGTGTGTGTTCGAGATTTTTAATATTTTGGCATTATTTTGCTTATTTTAGGTCTTTTATTCCTACTAGGAAACTTTAGGAGATATCTTTGATATCTTTTTGATTTATTTTGCATTATCTTTCAATATTTTGGGTTGTAATATAAATACTACAATATTCATTATTTTAAGGGCAATTAAGATTTCAGATTATTGATTATTCCATACAAAATTCTCTCTAGAATTTTATTAAGCTTTTGCTTACCCAAAAATCAAACTTATCAAAGTTTTCAACTTTGTGGCGTTTGTCGATTGATTATCCTCGTGGGTTGTCAGAAACAGGTTTTCTGAAGGTCCCGTTGTGATCAATTGTTTTCTTCGTGATTACTGTTGCTAGTTTCGTTGTAAGCTAGAGGTGGTTAATCCAAAACTTTTTACTTGTTTTCAAGATCGGGCAATTTCTTGATTTCTTTTGTTATTGGATTGAGGGTACAATTTTAATATAGTGTTTTTGCCTTCCATACATTAAGAATTCATATCATTTGGTATCAAAGCCAAGGTTTTGAATCAAGTAAGTATCTATCTTCATCTATCTCTGTTCTTCGTGTTCTTCGTTCTTATCTGAGTCTATACTTTATCAAATTTCTGTGTCATTTTTTTCAAACTTGTTACCCAAGTCTCGTGTCTTGTGCTACAAGTTATAAAAAAAAAAAAACCGGTCAAAAAAAAAATTAAAGGACCAAAAGCTTCAAAAAAAAAAATAATAATAATAAAAAAAAAATAGAAGGAACAAGATAACTTGTGGTCAGTTAAGTAATTCGCCCTTGTTCATCCTTGAGTGCAAGTCAGAAATTCAAGTTCATAAAAATTCTTCATCTTGTTTTTGTCAGTCTTCGAGAGTCAATCTTCAAGTGTCTACGAGTTGTAAACTTTAAAGTTTGATTGAATTCTACATAAAGAAAAAGCCTGCATAAATTGAGTGAAAAAAAAAAAGAGTGGTTGAGTGAATTCTTTGTAGTGAATTGTGAGAATTTGTGTGAGATAATTTTATTACTAACGTTTTCTTGCAGGTACGATGAGTTCTTCTAGCCAAAACTTTTCTCAAGGTCAAATGGATGAATTGACCAAGATGATGATGGCGGCTTTGGGGCCAATACATGAGAAGTTGGATAAGCTTGAAGTTAGTGGAGGTGATGGTAAAAATAAAAAGAAAATATTTGAGGAAGATAATGATGGTGGAGAGGATGAAGAGAGTTTGGGTGAAAATTGGGGTAGAAATAGGAGGGTTCATGAGGGTGAAAGAAATAGAAGGGGAGCTGTGAGAGGAAGGTGACAAGGCGAGTTGTGGTGCCTTTCTAGATTGCAGTGGTTTAATGATAGTTCGGAAGTGAGAGTGACAAGGCGAGTTGTGGTGCCTTTCTCAATTGGGAAATATGGAGATGAAGTGGTGTGCAATGTGGTGCCTATGCAAGCGTGTCATATCTTGTTGGGTAGACTATGGCAATTTGATAGGAAGGTGACACATGATGGGTTTAAAAATCGTTATTCCTTTACTATGAAAAAGGAATCTGTTGTATTGTTACCTATGACTCCAAAGCAAATATTGGAGGATCATTTGCAAATGAAAAAGAAAGAAGAGGCCGAAAAGAAGAGTGAACAAAAAAGTGAGATGGCCTTAGAAAAAAAGAATGAAAGAAAAAAAGATGAGAAAAAAATTGAGAGGAAAGAGGCCAATAAAAAAATATATATGACCCAAAAGTGTGAGTTGCGAGAGATTTTACATGTGCATACTCCACTTGTGTTGATTTTCTATAAGGAGATTCTCCTTAACACAAGTGATATAGCCGGAAATCTTTCGAGCAATGTTGTTTCTCTCTTGCAGGAATTTGAAGAATTATTTCCGGAGGATTTACCTCAAGGACTACCACCTTTGAGGGGAATTGAGCATCAAATTGATCTTGTGCCCGAAAGTGCGTTACCGAATCGTCCAGCTTATAGGAGTAATCCGGAGGAAACAAAAGAGCTACAAAGGCAGGTAAGTGAACTTCTCGATAAGGGGTTTGTGCGTGAGTCGATGTCTCCTTGTGCTGTACCTATTTTGTTAGTGCCTAAGAAAGACGGTTCATGGAGAATGTATGTTGATTGTAGAGCCATTAACAATATTACCATCAAGTATAGGCATCCTATTCCTAAGCTAGATGATATGTTGGATGAATTGCATGGTTCTAGCATTTTTAGTAAAATTGATTTGAAAAGTGGTTATCATCAAATTAGGATGAGAGAAGGAGATGAGTGGAAAACTGCTTTCAAAACGAAATATGGATTGTACGAGTGGTTGGTTATGCCATTTGGGTTAACTAATGCACCTAGTACTTTTATGAGATTGATGAATCATGTCTTGCGTGCTTATATTGGAAAATTTGTTGTTGTATACTTTGATGATATCTTGGTGTATAGCAAAAATTTGAATGAGCATGTTGAACACTTGAGAATTGTGCTAATCACACTAAAGACTGAGAATTTGTATGCTAATTTGAAAAAGTGTGTGTTTTGTACAAAAGAACTTGTGTTTCTTGGTTTTGTTGTGAGTGCTCAAGGAGTCAAAGTTGATGAGGACAAGGTAAGTGCAATTCGAGATTGGCCAACGCCTACTTCAATTGGCCAAGTTCGGAGTTTTCATGGTCTTGCAAGTTTCTATAGGAGATTTTAAAAGACTTCAGCACTTTGGCGGCTCCTATAACTGCAGTGATCAAGAAGAACGTTCCATTCCATTGGGGTGAGGAGCAAGAGAAGTCTTTTGATATCATTAAGCAGAAATTAATTAATACTCCTTTACTTGTATTACCTGATTTTTCTAATATTTTTGAAATTGAATGTGATGCGTCAGGTGTAGGAATTGGCGGTGTGTTGATGCAAGGTGGACGACCAATTGCATACTTCAGTGAGAAGCTAAGTGGAGCAGCGCTGAATTATCCTACCTACGACAAGGAATTCTATGCCTTGGTTCGTGTGCTTGAAACGTGGCAGCATTATTTGAGGCCAAAAGAATTTGTGATTCATATGGATTATGAGTCTTTGAAACATCACAAAGGACAACAAAAGCTGAACAAGAGGCATGCCAAGTGGGTGGCGTTTGTGGAGACTTTTCCCTATATTATCAAGTACAAGCAAGGGAAAGAAAACGTGGTAGTAGATGCTCTATCACGAAGGTATGTGCTTCTATCTACTCTGGACTCTAAGTTTTTGGGATTTGAGTATGTGAAGGAGTTGTATGTCAATGATCATGATTTTGGTGAGATTTATGTGTCATGTTTGCATGGTCCGAAGGATAAATTTTTCATGCATGATGGATATCTGTTTAAGGAAGATAAATTGTGTGTTCCTAAATCGTCCATACGTGAATTACTTGTTAGGGAATCACATGGGGGTGGTTTGATGGGGCATTTTGGTGTAGCTAAAACTTATGATACTTTGTATGAACATTTTTATTGGCCACATATGAAGCATGATGTTGAGAGTATTTGTGAGAGATGTGTGACTTGTAGGAAAGCTAAGTCTAAGACACAACCGCATGGATTGTATACCCCACTTCCTGTTCCTAGTGAACCATGGGTAGATATTTCGATGGATTTTGTTTTAGGATTACCAAGATCTAAGAAGGGGAGGGATTCTATATTTGTGGTGGTTGATAGATTTTCAAAAATGGCTCATTTTATTGCTTGTCATAAATCTGATGATGCATCTCATGTTGCGGACTTGTTCTTTAATGAAATTGTCAGATTGCATGGCATGCCTAGGAGTATTGTTTCTGATAGAGATACTCGTTTCTTGAGTTACTTTTGGAAAATATTATGGTGCAAGCTTGGTACTAAATTACTGTTTTCGACTACATGTCATCCTCAAACGGATGGTCAAACTGAGGTTGTTAATAGGACATTAGGAACTTTGTTGCGTGCTATAATTAAAAAGAATTTGAAGAGTTGGGAAGAATGTTTGCCATTTGTGGAGTTTGCATATAATCGTAGTGTGCATTCTACTACAAATTTTTCACCATTTGAAATTGTGTATGGTTTTAATCCTTTAACCCCGTTAGATTTGATGTCTTTGCCTATGAGTGAAAGGGTTAACATGGATGGTAAGAAAAAGGCGGAATTTGTGAGAAATTTACATGAAAAAGTGAAGGCGAACATTGAGAAAAAGAATTTGCAGTATACAAAGCAAGCAAATAAGGGAAAGAAGAGAGTTGTGTTTGAACCAGGAGATTGGGTGTGGTTGCATTTGAGGAAAGAGCGGTTTCCTGAAAAACGGCGCTCCAAGCTTCTACCTAGAGGCGATGGACCGTTTCAAGTATTAGAACACATCAACGACAACGCTTACAAATTAAATTTGCCAGGTGAGTATAATGTCAATGCTACTTTCAATGTTTCTGACTTATCTCCATTTGATGTAGGTGATGAACAAGATTTGAGGACAAATCCTTTTCAAGAAGGGGAGGATGATGCGATCATGGATGGCTCGCATGCTGATAAAGTAACTAAGGATCCGTTGGAGATGCCACGAGGACCGGTTACGAGAGGCCGAGCTCAGAAGTTCAAGGAAGCACTTCAATCCTTGATGTTGAAGTCGCAAGAGGGCGTTGGATTTCTTGATATTCAATTTGGAGGTAGTTATCACCGTATTGAGGTCAAAGGCGGTCAATTGTTTTCTGAAGGTCCCGTTGTGATCAATTGTTTTCTTCGTGATTACTGTTGTTAGTTTCGTTGTAAGTTAGAGGTGGTTAATCCAAAACTTTTTACTTGTTTTCAAGATCGGGCAATTTTTTGATTTCTTTTGTTATTGGATTGAGGGTACGATTTTAATATAGTGTTTTTGCCTTCCATACATTAAGAATTCATATAATTTGGTATCAAAGCCAAGGTTTTGAATCAAGTAAGTATCTATCTTCATCTATCTCTGTTCTTCGTGTTTTTCGTTCTTATCTGAGTCTATTCTATATCAAATTTCTGTGTCGTTTCTTTCAAACTTGTTACCCAAGTCTCGTGTCTTGTGCTACAAGTTATAAAAAAAAAAAAAAAACCGGTCAAAAAAAAAATTAAAGGACCGAAAGCTTCAAAAAAAAAATAATAAGAATAATAAAAAAAAATAGAAGGAACAAGATAACTTGTGGTCAGTTAAGTAATTCGCTCTTGTTCATCCTTGAGTGCAAGTCAGAAATTCAAGTTCATAAAAATTCTTCATCTTGTTTTTGTCAGTCTTCGAGAGTCAATCTTCAAGTGTCTACGAGTTGTAAACTTGAAAGTTTGATTTAATTCTACATAAAGCAAAAGCCTGCATAAATTGAGTGAAAAAAAAAGAGTGGTTGAGTGAATTCTTTGGAGTGAATTGTGAGAATTTGTGTGAGGTAATTTTATTACTAACGTTTTCTTGCAGGTACGATGAGTTCTTTTAGCCAAAACTTTTCTCAAGGTCAAATGGATGAATTGACCAAGATGATGATGGCGGCTTTGGGGCCAATACATGAGAAGTTGGAAAAGCTTGAAGTTAGTAGAGGTGATGGTAAAAATAAAAAGAAAATATTTGAGGAAGATGATGATGGTGGAGAGGATGAAGAGAGTTTGGGTGAAAATTGGGGTAGAAATAGGAGGGTTCATGAGGGTGAAAGAAATAGAAGGGGAGCTGTGAGAGGAAGATATATCGAAGGGAGTCGAGAGGATGGGAATATTAGTGGGATTAAGATGAAGATTCCTTCGTTCCATGGGAAATCTGATCCGGAGGCTTATTTGGAGTGGGAGATGAGAGTTGAATCAGTGTTTGATTGCCACAACTACAATGATGCGAAAAAAATAAAACTAGCGGTGGTTGAGTTTGTGGATTATGCTCTCATTTGGTTGGATCAATTTGTTACTTCTAGGAGGAGGAATCGAGAGCGTCCCATTGAGACATGGGAGGAGATGAAGCAAATAGTGCGGAAGAGATTTGTGCCTAATTACTACTATCGTTATATGTTTAGGCGTTTACAAAATTTGAAGCAAGGTTCGAAGAGTGTTGAGGATTACTTCAAGGAGTTGGAGGTCATCATGATTCGAGCTAATATTGAAGAGGATCGTGAAGCAACTATGGCTCGTTTCTTATGTGGTTTGAATAGGGAGATTCAAGACCAAGTGGAGCATAGACATTGCATGGATCTTGAGGAGATGGTACAATTGGCCATGAACTCAAAAGGAGAGTTATGGGTCGAAACTCTACTGTTGTGGGTTCTTCTACTCCTTGGCATCCAAACGTTGGCAAACGAGAGGATGTCAAGCCGGTGTCCAAACCAAAAATCGACACCAAGCAAGAAACACCAAAGCAAGGAGTGCAAGGTAAATCTGAAACTCCTATTAATCGTTCTAGAGATATCAAATTCTTTAGATGTCAAGGTCTTGGTCATATTGCTAGTCAGTGTCCTAACAAAAAAATAATGATTGTGAATGATGGTGGTGAGGTTGAATCGGAGAGTGAGGAGGAGAATTATGATGATATGCCTGCGTTGGAGGATCCCGATGACGAGGGATATAAGGCAGTCGTTGGAGAGTTGTTGGTGACTAAGAGAGTGTTGAATGTGCAACAAAAGGAAGAGGAAGAAAATCAAAGGGAAAATTTGTTTCATACTAGATGCTTTGTGAAAAACAAAGTGCGTAGTGTCATCATTGATGGGGGTAGCTGTACCAATGTTGCAAGTAGCGAGCTTGTTGAGAAATTGAGTTTGCCTACTTCAAAGCATCCTCAACCCTATAGATTGCAGTGGTTTAATGATAGTTCTGAAGTGAGAGTGACTAGGCGAGTTGTGGTGCCTTTCTCAATTGGGAAATATGGAGATGAAGTGGTGTGCAATGTGGTGCCTATACAAGCGTGTCATATCTTGTTGGGTAGACTGTGGCAATTTGATAGGAAGGTGACACATGATGGGTTTAAAAATCGTTATTCCTTTACTATGAAAAAAGAATCTGTTGTATTGTTACCTATGACTCCAAAGCAAATATTGGAGGATCATTTGCAAAAGAAAAAGAAAGAAGAGGCCGAAAAAAAGAGTGAACAAAAAAGTGAGATGGCCTTAGAAAAAAAGAATGAAAGAAAAAAAGATGAGAAAAAAATTGAGAGGAAAGAGGCCGATAAAAAAATATATATGGCCCAAAAGCGTGAGTTGCGAGAGATTTTACATATGCATACTCCACCATTCATTATTTTAAGGGCAATTAAGATTTCAGATTATTGATTATTCCATACAAAATTCTCTCTAGAATTTTATTAAGCTTTTGCTTACCCAAAAATCAAACTTATCAAAGTTTTCAACTTTGTGGCGTTTGTCGATTGATTATCCTCGTGGGTTGTCAGAAACAGGTTTTCTGAAGGTTCCGTTGTGATCAATTGTTTTCTTCGTGATTACTGTTGCTAGTTTCGTTGTAAGCTAGAGGTGGTTAATCCAAAACTTTTTACTTGTTTTCAAGATCGGGCAATTTTTTGATTTCTTTTGTTATTGGATTGAGGGTACGATTTTAATATAGTCGTGTTTGCCTTCCATACATTAAGAATTCATATCAGGAGAAGAGACAGATACTACAACAGGTAATGTTTCAATAGGCAAAGAATGCAATGAAGCAAATCGTGCAGAGATAAATGTATGGGATGCACCTGTATCTATCAATACATATGCAGGATAACCAGAAAGAGAACAGTTACCTGCAATCACGTCATATGATGCTCCCTGTTCCTGTTCCTCTGTCAATGCAAAGACATGAGCCTGCTGTCTCTGAGGCTGACTGCCTGTCTGATTTCCTCCTGGCCTTGTCTATTGCTGTGGATGTGTTGGTTGAAAGGAATGAACAGAAGAGGCTTGTCTGGCAGGTTGAGCCACTGATCGTGATGACTTTGCACCTCTTAACTGTCCAAAACCTCTCTGAGGACATACCCTCGCAAAATGGCCAGTCTGATGGCATATATGGCACCTCCCAGATATACCTCGGCATTGATCGGTCGGATGTCCTCCACCACAACTATTACAAAACACTCCAGGCTTCGGTTTCGGACCACTGGAACTCGAATAACTGCTCCCTGACTTCTTAAACTGCTTTTCTCGTGCTTGCAAATATCCCTTCTTTCCACTGCTGCTACCAGCACCTTCAAATCGAGGAGGTTGTGAACTTGGAGCTGGGGATTGAGGCTGTCTCGGAGGCTGAGCGATATACGAAGCTCCTCGCTGCTGTATCAAACCGGCTTCCGCTCCCTTGGCATTGTTCAATGCTTCCGCAAAAGTATTTGGTCGCCTTGTGTTTACTAATGTAAATACCTCTGGAGTCAGTCCATTAATGAACTGATCAGCCATGGCCTCGTCACTATCAGCTACATGTGGCGCAAAACATAGTAAGGTAGAGAACTTTGCTGCATACTCTTCAATATTTAAGTTCCCTTGCTTCAAGTTAGCAAATTCTGCACCTTTATCTTTGCGGTAAGACACCGGAAAGAAGCATTGATAAAACTCTGTTTTGAAGACATTCCAGGTAAGTACAGTCCTTCTACGCTCCAGAGACTTCTTGGTTGTGAACCACCAGATTTTCGCAACCTCATGCAACTGATGTCCAATGAGTCTGACTCTTCGATCATCACCGTAGTCAAGTGAATTAAACAACATCTCCATATCATCAAGCCATCCTTCACATTCGACTGCATTCTCGGTACCTTTCAGGGTTGGCGGATAATATGATTGAAAACGTTTGAGCAGTGTTTCCATCGGAGTGGCAGTCATATCTGTCATGTCTCTCGAAGTACTTCCTTGTTCATTACTCGGAATTTCAGCTTGAGGCACAATCGGTGTTACCACTGTTGGTGGAGTATGAACTGTCTGTTCTAACACAGGAGTAGGGACCTGTGATCTAAGAGGAGGTCATCCTGGTCGTCGAGACATATCTGATTATCAAAATGGTTAGGATACCATAATCATCAAATCTATCTCAGTCCTCCTCTGATCATCTTACCTCTGATCAAGACTCGGTTCTGATTCAATCTTAAAAGAATAATCAAAGTACTCAACAAAACATGCTTCCAATCAATTCAGATTATCAGATAGCATATCATAATTCATCAGAACACATGCTTCTAATCGATTCCGATATTCCAGTAAGCATGCATTTTTAATCATCATAATCATATTTTCAAATAAAATAAATACAACATCTTGTAATAAAATACTTGAAAGTAAATCATGCTAGCATTTACAACATGTAATTCAATCATGTAAATAATCGTAGCATAATAAAATAAATAAGCAAGGAAGATGACTCGATCTACCCCACTCACTATCTAACTCAGTCCAGAATTTTCTCGCTCTGATACCACCTGTTGTGATGACCCGATTCTTAATCTCTCAATCTCAAAGTTAATCCATAATACATGAATTAAATCTATCATTAAGCTATAAAGAAAAGGGAAAGAAAATTAAAAAAAAAATTTAAAATGAGCTGCGCTCGCGCGGCTAAAAAGTGCCGCGCGAGCGCACCCTGTTTTACTCAAAACAGAGGTGCAGCTCGAGGCTGCGCGCGAGCTGCTCTTTTCTGCAGCTCGGGCGCGGTCCTGGGCAGAAAAATTTGCAGCAAATCTCACCCTTTTCTCAGCCTAGAAAACATTCTCATTCATCTATACCAAGTCTAAGAAATCTCATACAACATCCAACATGTAATAGACAAGGTAGATGAAGTCATTAACAAGAGCATAAACATATCTCAAATTGGAGTTTACACTATTAGTTCAAGCTATAATACAAAGCCAAAGAGTAGAAACTCTAGACAATAACTCAACTCCAAAAGTTCATACATCCACTCTTGTTCTGAACATAAAGTTGATAACAAACTTAACTTCTAATCCGGATCATCACTCTATTCTCCTCATCCCTTGTTCTTCAAGTTCGCTTTTGCCCGGTTCCACTCCCGCCTATTGCCATGACACATACAACACAACAATAGCCGGATAACTCCGGTGAGAAATACATTTCCCAGTAAAAGCAACTAAACATGCATATACAACATATATCAGGCTCATGATATAAATAAAACAATGCATGTTTTCAAAACAAGGTTTATTCAAGAACTCTCTCATTTCGTCGGTTGGGATCCCGAGAAGAAGATATCATAGCTAACCACCGACTCTCCCGATCGAGGTGGGGCTACTTATCCTACTTCTCTAGACTTTGAAGCCACTATATATGCACTTCAGACGCTAGGCTACGTCAACCACCCAGGCCATACATATATAATCCCTCAAGGAATAAGTCTTGCAAGATGAATGCAACATATATCATCATAAAAGCATTCGTTAACATCAAAGACTCATTCACCAAATCATAGAAGAGCATATAAAATCAATTAAGCAAATAAGTATGTGATTTAGGGAACTCGATACAAACCATCTCGAGTTGTAATCTCCATCGAATAATAGTTCACTTTTACCTTTCAAATGTGAGGATTAAGGTGTCTTCTAGCTTGTCAAAATCTGTACAACATCAACCAAAAGCCTAATCTCAAAATGTGTCGACCCGAGTTCTAATCTCTCATTTAACCAAATCATCATAATTAATAGTCAAGGAATCAAAGACTGAACAAAGTAAATTTTTTTTTTTTTTTAAAATCAGAGCACCTCGCTCGATCGGTAAAAAGCTACCGATCGAGCGAGCACAAAGGCCCAACTCTCGGGTGCAACAAAATTGTGGCCTTGCTCGATCGGTCATTTTCTACCGATCGAGCGAGCACAACTGCTCAAGTTTCTGTCCAAGAAATAACAGCCTCGCTCGATCGGTAGGAATCACCCGATCGAGCGAGCACATTTCCAGAAGAAAAGATTAGAACTTTTGCTGTCAACTATGTAATCTTCCTAGCATGTTCAAATACTTCATGGCATAATTGAACACTAACAATTCAATCTTATAACCACAACTAACATATATCCTAAACAAGATATAGTTAAATAAGAACAAGATCACCATATACTTGAATAAAGTCTCATGCTAGAATTACATATCATACAAGAATCATCATGCTACATCATGTTGTCTTAAGGATTTACACATCTTTCCAAATCCTATATACATAAACAAGACAACAACTTATTATCAACAAATCTTGGTACAAGTAGCTATAACATAATCATGTTTATGACATTCAACACTTTCATTGACAGCTCACTCAAACCATCTAACACTCGGATCATCACGCTATTCTTCTCATCCCTTGTCCTTCAAGTTTGCTTTTGCCCGGTTCCACTCCCGCCTATTGCCATGACACATACAACACAACAATAGCCGGATAACTCCGATGAGAAATACATTTCCCAGTAAAAGCAACTAAACATGCATATAAAACATATATCAAGCTCATGATATAAATAAAGACAATGCATGTTTTAAAACAAGGTTCATCTCTTATCTCGTCGGTTGGGATCCCGAGAAAAAGATATCATAGCTAACCAACGACTCTCCCAATCGAGGTGGGGCTACTTATCTTACTTCTCTAGACTTTGAAGCCACTACATATGCATTTCAGACGCTAGGCTACGTCAACCACTCAGGCCATACATATATAATCCCTCAAATCGTCTATTCGAACGTTTCCGTTCATTTCAAAATCAAAGAATAAGTCTTTCAAGATGAATGCAATATATATCATCACAAGAGCATTCATTAACATCTAATACTCATTAAATAAATCATAGAAGAGCATAGAAAGCAATTAAGCAAATAAGTATGTGATTTAGGGAACTCGATACAAACCATCTCGAGTTATAATCTCATTCAAGTAGTAATCCACTTTTACCTTTCAAATGTGATGTGTATGGTGTCTTCTAACTTGTCAAAATCTGTACAAGATCAACCATAAGCCTATCTCAAAATCTGCTCAAGTTTCAACCCAAACTTCAAGGCAAAATGCTACCAACCTCGTTCTTTCTTCTATCGATTTTGGAGGCGATGTTCTCAAGCTCGATGTGTCCTGTTTATAAGCTGAAACAACAACATAATTGCCAAAGAACATCAGCTTAAGCTCATCTCAATATCAGCCCAAACATAAGATAGCAAAACACTTCAAATCAAAAGTTCGTCGGCATATCGGTATAAACTCGGCAATCCCGAACGCAACTATAACAATATCAGTTGTATAAGCTTCAAAACCAACATAATCCTCAACATATCAGCAGGTATATAAATCGAATCATAGCTGGGAAATCATAAGAACATGATACAACAATCATTCCTCAACCCAACTTCAATAAAACAAGTTTAGAAGCTCATCAACCTCAACTCACAACACAAATCTGATAACTACCATTTTCGAATTCTCAAACCCTGATGAACTAAGAGAAAACTTACATCAATTTGAAGGTCTCGTTGCAAGGATTCCAGAACATCTTTTGGAATCAAAATCGGATAATCAGAACTCAAGATATGTCAATTGGAAGATGATGAAGAAATTTTGGGATTTCTTTGGTTCTTGCTCTCGATTCTTGCCTCTGAAAAATCTGATGGAATGTGTGTTGTGTCACACGTGTACATGCTGAGTATTCCTTTACAATTCTGATAAATTCATTAATAATTGCACTTTAGCCCCTCAACTATTCAAAAATTGCAATTTGGTCCTCAACTTCCTATTTCATTCAATTTCAATCCTAATCAATTTAAGAATATTAGAATTTAAATCAAAACTCCAAATATTCCCAAATTAATTATTCTCGGATTAAAATTAAATAATTCCGGGCGTTACAATTCTCCCCCACTAAGACACGATTTCGTCCTCGAAATCTCAAGTAGTATCAACAGATCATATAATAGAAAGAACAGAAAGACTAAAGGAGACTCACATCATTGAAACATCTCTGGAAATCGTTGTCGCATATCTGATTCTGTCTCCCAAGTAGCTTCTTCAATACCATGACGACTCCACTGAACTTTCACAAGCGGAATAGTCTTCGTTCGAAGTTGCTTCTCCTTACAATCAAGAATCTGAATTGGCTTTTCGAAATAATTCAAAGTCTCGTCGAGTTCAGCCTCATCAGATTGAAGCACATGAGATTCATCAGCAAAATATTTTCGAAGCATCGATACATAAAAGACATCATGTATTCCAGATAAAGCCGGAGGAAGAGCTAATCGATAGGCAAGATTGCCTATTTTTTCCAGAATTTCATACGGACCAATGTAGCATGGAGACAACTTCCCTCGCTTGCCAAATCGTACGGTGCCTCTGAACGGAGAAATCTTCAGAAATACACGATCCCCCTGTTCAAAAGACAAAGGTCGACGTCGAATATTGGCATACTTCGCTTGTCTGTCCTGAGCTGTCTTCATTCTTTTCTGAATAAGCTTCACCTGTTCAGTCATATCTCGAATCATGTCAGGTCCAACCTCAGGTACTTCAGAAATATCATCCCAGAAAAGAGGTGATCGACATTTTCTACCATACAGAGCTTCAAATGGAGCCATCTCAATACTCGATTGATAGCTGTTGTTGTACGAGAATTCACAAAGTGGTAGTGATTCTTGCCAACTAGTGCCAAAATCAAGCACTACAGCTCTCAAAATGTCTTCCAATGTCTGAATGGTACGCTCAGACTATCCGTCTGTCTGTGGATGATAGGCTGTGCTCAAATGTAGCTGAGTACCTAAAGCACTCTGTAAACTGTACCAAAAATGAGATGTAAATCGAGGATCACGATCTGATACAATAGACTTCGGCACTCCATGTAATCTGACAACTTCTCGGACATAAATCTCTGCCATCTGATCGTGTCTATAAGTCATACGATAAGGAATAAAACACGCTGACTTCGTTAATCTGTCGATAATCACCCAAATAACATCGCAACCTCTAGAAGATCGAGGTAACTTCGTCACGAAGTCCATGGAAATATGATCCCATTTCCATTCTGGAACTGATAAACTCTGTAACAAACCAGGCAGTTTCTTCCTTTCAGCCTTCACCTGTTGGCAATTAAGACATCGAGACACAAAATCAGTAATATCAGACTTCATTGATTTCCACCAATATCGAGTCTTCAGATCATTGTACATCTTCCTCCCTCCAGGATGAATGCTATATCGACTACAATGCGCCTCTGTCAGTAGTTGTTGTCTCACATCAGAAATATTAGGCACTACAAGGCGATTATGAACATAAAGAAGATCATCTCGAACCTGATATTCAGACACATGCCCTGACCGGACTTTCTCAATTGAATTCTGCACAATCTGATCAAGTTTCTGAGCTTCTCTGATTCTCAAAAGTAACTCTGGTTCAACTTGAATTTGATAAAGTTGCAGAGGCTGATAATTCGTATCAAATACCAATCCAGAAAGACAACAGTTTTCTATCAAATTTGATACACCAATCGTCGATAAGGACAAGGAACATACCTTTCGACTCAATGCATCAGCTGCTGCATTCGATTTTCCCGGATAGTACTTAATCTCACAATCAAAGTCTTTCAGCAAATCAAGCCATCTCCGTTGTCTCATATTCAATTCTGACTATGAAAACAAATATTTCAGACTCTTGTGATCAGAATAGATTTCAAACTGTTCCCCGTACAGATAATATCGCCAAATCTTCAAAGCAAATACAATGGCAGCCAATTCAAGGTCATGAATCGGATATCTGGTCTCGTGAGGCTTCAACTATCGTGAGGCATAAGCAATCACATGCCCTCGCTGCATCAATACACATCCCAAACCTCGATGAGATGCATCACAATAAACAGTAAAACCACCAGTACCTGAAGGAATCGTCAAGGCTGGTGCACTGGTCAGTTGTTTCTTCAACTCAATAAAACTGGATTCACAAGTTTCAGACCAGATGAATGGAGCATTTTTCTGAGTCAACTGAGTAATCGGTTTCGCAATACTGGAAAAATCTTTAATGAATCGACGATAATACCCAGCCAGACCCATGAAACTACGTATCTCAGGAACAGATGTTGTTCTCGACCAACTGATCACTGCCTCGACTTTACTTGGATCAACAGCTATACCATTTCTGGATATAATATGTCCAAGAAAAACAACCTGTTTCAGCCAAAACTCACATTTCGACAGTTTAGCATACAATTTCTCAGCTCTTAAAGTCTTTAACACAGTTCTCAAATGCTCAGAATGATCAATCAAATTCTTCGAATATATCAAAATATCATCAATAAAAATTATGACGAAGTCATCGAGATATTTCTGAAACACACGGTTCATCAAAGCCATAAACATAGCTGGAGCATTTGTAAGACCAAATGGCATAACTATAAACTCATAGTGGCCATACCTGGTTCTGAACGTAGTTTTCGGAATATCAGAATCCCTGACTCTCAGCTGATGATATCCAGATCTCAGATCAATCTTGGAATACACAGAAGATCCCTGCAACTGGTCAAATAAATCATCAATACGAGGCAAAGGGTATTTGTTCTTTACCGTTGCCTTGTTCAGTTGCCAGTAGTCGATACACAATCTCATTGAACCGTCTTTCTTTCTGAAAAACAGTACTGGAGCTCCCCAAGGAGAAACACTGGGTCGAATGTATCCCTTGGCCAGTAAATCTTCCAACTGATCCTTCAACTCTTTCAGTTCAACTGGTGCCATTCGATAAGGTGCTTTCGAAATCGGTGCAGTACCTGGCATCAGTTCTATGTTGAAATCAATTTCACGGTACGGAGGTAGTCCTGGAATCTCATCAGGAAAAACGTCCGCAAATTCACTAACCACTGGAAAATCAGCCAGGTTCGGGCTAGCTTTTAAAACATCAACTGCATAAACAATAAATCCCTCCGCTCCTTTCTGCAAAAGTCGGGTCATAGATAATACAGAAATCAGAGGAATCTTACCACAAGAACCCTTACCATAAAACTTCCATTCTCCAGCCATCTCAGGTCTGAACCTCACCACTTTCTGAAAACAGTCTACGGTAGCTCTGTACTTGGTTAGCATAACAATTCCGATAATTCATTCAAAATCAGACAAACCAAGAACAATACAATCTATCTCTATTTCATTACCATCATACTGTAATAAACAATTCTTAACTGTCTGAATTGATATAAGACCTCTCCCCAAAGGAGAAGAGACAGATCCAACAACAGGTAAAGATTCAGCAGGCAAAGCATGTAATGACACAAACCGTTCAGAGATAAATGTATGGGATGCACCTGTATCTATCAATACATAAGCAGGATAACCATAAAGAGAACAGTTACCTGCAATAACATCATCTGGTGCTCCCTGTGCCTGTTCCTCTGTGAGTGCAAAGACATGAGCCTGTTGTCTCGAAGGCTGGCTACCTGTCTGACTCCCTCCTGGCCTTGGTTGTTGCTGTGGGTGTGGTGGTTGGAAGGAATGGACAGATGAGGCTTGCCTCCCAGGTTGAGCCACTGATCGTGATGACTCTGTACCTCGTGACTGTCCGGAACCTCTCTGAGGACACACTCTTGCAAAATGTCCTGGCTGATCGCATATATGGCTTCCACCACAACTGTTACGCCTCGGCACTGATCAGTCGGATGACTTCCACCACAACTGTTACAAGCCATACCAGACTTCGGTTTTGACCCACTCAAACTCGAAGAACTGCTCCCAGATCTCTTAAACTGCTTTCCTCGAGCTTTCCAAAATTTCTTCTTGCCACTGCTACTGCCACCACTTTCAAACGGAGGAGGTTGTTGTGAGATTGAAGCTGAAGATTGTGGCTGTCTCGGAGGTTGAACAGAATACAAAGCTCCTCGCTGTTGTATCAAACCAGCTTCTGCTCCTTTGGCACTGTTCAAGGCATCAGCAAATGTATTTGGTCGCCTTGTGTTCACCAAAGTAAATACCTCTGGATTCAGTCCACTAATGAACTGATCAGCCATAGCCTCATCACTGTCGGTAACGTGTGGAGCAAAACGTAGCAATGTAGAGAATTTTGCAACATAGTCTTCAATATTCAAATTTCCATGTTTCAAATTAGCAAACTCTGCACCCTTATCTTTGCAGTAAGACACTGGAAAGAATCGTTGATAGAATTCAGTTTTGAAGACTGTCCAGGTGAGTACTGTTCCTCTACGCTCCAGAGCCTTCTTAGTCGTAAACCACCAGCTCTTCGCAACCTCATGCAATTGGTGCCCAATCAGTATGACTCTCCGCTCATCACCATAGTCGAGTGAATCAAACAACATCTCCATATCATCAAGCCATCCTTCACATTCGACTGCATTCTCAGTACCTTTTAAGGTTGGCGGCTTGTAAGATTGAAATCTTTTCAACAACGTTTCCATTGGTGTACTAGACATATCCATCATATCTCGAGAGGTACTTCCCTGTTCATTACTCGGAATTGCAGTAACTTGAGACACTGTCGAAGGTACCACTGTTTGTTCAGGCAGAGGATGCACTGTCTGCTCTGTCCTAGGAGTAGGAACCTGTGGTCTGAGAGGAGGTCGGCCTGGTCGTCGAGACATATCTGATTATCAAAAGGGTTAGGATACTAGAATCATCAAATCTATTTTAGTCCTCCTCTGATCATCTTACCTCTGATCAAGACTCGGTTTTGATTCAATTGTAAATAAATAATCAAGGTATTTAGATAGCACATGCTTCCAATCGACTCAGATAATCAGGTAGCATGTCGTAAACAACAGATCACATGCTTGTATCATGTCAGATAGTGCAATAAGAATGCATCTTTAATCATTATCAATCATACTTTCAAATAAAATAAATACAACATCATGTAATAAAATACTTGAAAGTAAAACATGCTAGCATTTATACCATGTAAGTCAAGCATGTAATAAATCATAGCATAATAAACAAGTAAGGAAGAAGACTCGATCTATCCCACTCGCTATCTATCTTACAATGCAAATACCCATGCATTAATAATTAAGCTCTAAAAGCCTTAACTAAGCTATTGCATACTCCTAAATAATTTAAGGAGATCATAGCTATACCTGCGTCCGTTGTCAGCCCGCTGATGACAATTGCCTCAAAACTTGGCCACGGCTCCGCTACGATGCCTGGATCGCTATGCCACTTCTGGATTCCCAATAGGATGCCTAGAACTCCCTAGATTTGAGTTAGAAGGCTTAGGAATCAGAGAGAAGAGAGGGAAAGATGCACTTTGAAATGAAATCTCGGTCCCCTATTTATAGACGATGTTTGGAGCCTCCAAACCCAGTTCGAAACGTTCGAACATGATCGGAACCTCCGATCCCATCTTCGGAGCGTCCGATCGCCCCAATATTACGTCAGCCATGATGTCACCTTGCTGATGTAAGCGATGACGTGTGCCCTGGTCTTACCGACGGAGCTTCCGATCAACTTCGGAGACTCCGATCCTGAGTTTGGATCCTCCGATCCAGTTCGGAGCCTCCTGACTTGGTTCGGAGCTTCCGAACCCTCCGGGCCTTAGGAACCTTCCAGGCTATTTTGAGTGTCCTAAATCCATTTCTTGACTCCGTTAACCCATTTGGAATTTTTTTAATCATGTTTTACTTAATCTAAACATGATTACACGATTAATATACTCATTAATCGCAAATTCTGGATATGGGTTACTACAGTAGTAACCCGCATTTCTAATTAGTGATTAATGAGTAATTAATCACGTGATCATGTTTAGATTAAGTAAAACATGATTAAGTAAATTCCAAATAGATTAACGGAGCCCGAAATTAGATCCAGAATACTCGAAAATAGTGGGCATGGCTCGGGAGGTTCAGACGTTCCGAACTGGAGTTCGGAGGATCCGATAGGATCGGAGGCTCCGTTGGTGGGATCGGAGGACCCGAACAGGGTTTAGGCTTACATAATCAATTATGTCAGCAAGGTGACGTCATGGATGAAATCAATGATGGGACTTCGGAGGACCCGAAGTAAATATCGGACGGTCCGATCATGTTCGGACGATCCGAAGTAATGATCGGAGGATCCGAACCAGGTTCGGAGGCTCCGAACGTTGCCTATAAATGGAGGGTCCGAGAATTCATTTTCTCGCACCAATTCCCTCTCTTCTCTCTGATTCCTAAGCCTTCTAACTCAGATCTAGGGAGATCTAGGCGTCCTACGGGGAATCCGGAAGTGGCTTAGTGATCTAGACGTCGTCGCAGAGCTACGGCCTAGTTTTGAGGCTAATGACAGAAAAGGGCTAACGACGGACGCAGTTATAGCTTTGGCATCCTAAAAATATTTAGGAGTATGCAATAGCTTAGTTAAGGCTTTTAGAGCTTTATTGTTGATGCATGGATATTTGCATTGTAGTAGCAGTAGACTGGACTGGTAGGCTTGGAGTCTAGGTCAGTGGAGCTAGGTTTGACCAGCAGTGTTAGAGGTACGTAAGTACTGACCGAGATAGCCGGAATGATATATTTTCTTGTATGTTGCATGAGTATGTGTTATATGTTTTATCATGTTTTAGCATGTTTTATCGTCTTAGAACATACATGATTTTACGTGTGACTGCATTCGGAGAGATGTGAGTCATTGACAGTCTCCATAGGGAAAATTGACCTTATTTTGGACTCGAGTCAGGTATGGCAGTTTCCATATGAGGCTTGCATCCTGTTTTGGATTCGGGTCAGGATGGGGTTGGCTCAGCCCTGATATGGAGTATACGAGTACCCCGCGGAGTAGCTCTCTAGCCGGTACTGTATATTCCCGGCGCCATGAGCAAGTGTTTTCACTTGAGTTTTAAATCATCTGCGTGCGCATATTTGTATTTATATCATTGCTTCGTATTGAGCGTTCTAGCTCACGCCCCTGTGTTTGGGTATTGTGTACCTTGTGGATGGGCAGGTTTGAGGCTGGACGGTCCAGGCGGCTCTCAGCAGGATTGAGCTTGGGGAGTGCGAGGTTGTAGCGGGTAGGGATTTATTTACCCTGAACCTTCGATTTGGTTGTATAACAGTATTTATACACTTGTGATAGCGTCGGTTGTATTCTGCCGATTGGATTTGTTGTATTTTAATTATCCGCACTTTACGCTTTAAGCTTTTATTGTGTGCGCTTTTACTATAACTCTGATTAGGTAGTGGATCCGGGTTGGGTCACTACATTTTTGGTATCAGAGCGACGCATTGCACTGGGAATATCGTAAAGCGGATTAAGTAAATATCTGTTTTTATGTAAACAGATGGCAGATTACGATGAGAGTCACGGTAGTGTAGACGGCGGTCATTGGGGCGATCCAGATGATCGTAGACGTCGGGGACAGCCCGAGGAGCGCAGGCGAGTAAGCATGCGTAGATTCAAAGAAGTTAGCCCGAAGCCTTTGACGGGTGGTGAGACAGCTAAAGAGGCGGAGGATTGGATGGAGAGGATGGAGCAATGCTTCCAGGAGTTCCGTTGCACGGCTGAGGATAGGATGGAGATTCTTGCCTTTATGCTTGAGGGCAGAGCGAGGAAGTGGTGGAGATCTACTTCCGCACCGTTCATAGCAGCTAGAGGTGCAGCTACTTGGGTGGAGTTCCGTACTGCTTATCAGAGATTTTATTTTCCTCCAGCTCTTCGTCAGGAGAAAGCCAGTGAGTTGTTGAGTTTGCGACAGGGGACGATGACGATCGAGGAGTACCAGCAGAAGTTCTTTGATCTGCTACCCTTTTGTCCTCATATTGCTGATAGTTCTATGGCGAAGTTTGATCATTTCCTTCAGGGTTTGAATCCTGACATTCATCGTATGGTTGCTGTGGGCGGCGATGGGACTTATGAGGATTTGGTGCACCGTTGTCGCCAGGCCGAGGATAGTATTCGGAGGAACAGGGGACTTTACTCTTCTTCGTCCAGGCCAGCGAGCTCTAGTCCTTTGGGTCCGAGAGGACAGCCCTTCAAGAAGCCAGGAGGTACTTCTTCTTCTTCCTCTGGATCAGGTGGAGTGCAACGTTTTGGACAGAGACCGAACCGGTGTACTCAGTGCCGACGCAGACATCCGCCAGGGCAGTGTGGTCGATCGACCACTGCATGTTTCCAGTGTGGCTAGGAGGGTCACATGAAGAGAGATTGTCCTATGCTGATTGGGGCAGCGAGTGGTTCCGGAGGTTCTCAGGCATCTGTTCAGCCACCTCAGTACCAGCAGCCACCTTTCCAGCAGCAGTATTCACAGCAGCGCCAGCATCCGCAGCAGTCTCAGAGACAGCCTACTCAGACTCCTTCTCGAGGTCATTCTTCATTGAGGCCACGTACCCAGGGTCAGGTCTTTGCCCTTAACCAGGAGCAGGAAGAGGCTGACAGTGACCGGATGATTGCAGGTATCTGTAGTTTATGTGGTTTTCCTGCATATGTTTTAATTGATACCGGTGCATCGCATTTTTTTGTCTCAGCACATTTTTCTAAGAAGTATACATTGCCGTTTATTCCTTTAGACTTGTTGCTAGTGGTTTCTACTCCTATGGGGAGCAAGGTTTTAGCCAAGCGTTTAGTTGTGGGTTGTGTTTTGGATTTCGAGGGACATCAGCTTAGTGCTAACCTGATGATTTTAGCAATGGAGGATTTCGATTGCATCATTGGGATAGATCTATTGACTACCTACCGAGCGATAATGGATTGCTATCAGAGGTTTGTCCAGTTTCGTCCAGAGGATGACGAGTCATGGTATTTCTATAGGAGTAGAAACCACTAGCAACACGTCTAAAGGAATAAACGGCAATGTATACTTCTTAGAAAAACGTTCTGAGACAAAAGAATGCGATGCACCGGTATCAATTAAAACATATGCAGGAAAACCACATAAACTACAGATACCTGCAATCATCCGGTCACTGTCAGCCTCTGCCTGCTCCTGGTTAAGGGCAAAGACCTGACCCTGGGTACGTGGCCTCAATGAAGAATGACCCCGAGAAGGAGTCTGAGTAGGCTGTCTCTGAGACTGCTGCGGATGCTGGCGCTGCTATGAATACTGCTGCTGGAAAGGTGGCTGCTGGTACTGAGGTGGCTGAACAGATGCCTGAGAACCTATGGAACCACTCGCTGCCCCAATCAGAATAGGACAATCTCTCTTCATGTGACCCTCCTGGCCACACTGGAAACATGCAGTGGTCGATCGACCACACTGCCCTGGCGGATGTCTGCGTCGGCACTGAGTACACCGGTTCGGTCTCTGTCCAAAACGTTGCACTCCACCTGATCCAGAGGAAGAAGAAGAAGTACCTCCTGGCTTCTTGAAGGACTGTCCTCTCGGACCCAAAGGACTAGAGCTCGCTGGCCTGGACGAATAAGAGTAAAGTCCCCTGTTCCTCCGAATACTGTCCTCGGCCTGGCGACAACGGTGCACCAAATCCTCATAAGTCCCATCGCCGCCCTCAGCAACCATACGATGAATGTCAGGATTCAAACCCTGAAGGAAATGATCAAACTTCGCCATAGAACTATCAGCAATATGAGGACAAAAGGGTAGCAGATCAAAGAACTTCTTCTGGTACTCCTCGATCGTCATCGTCCCCTGTCGCAAACTCAACAACTCACTGGCTTTCGCCTGACGAAGAGCTGGAGGAAAATAAAATCTCTGATAAGCAGTACGGAACTCCACCCAAGTAGCTGCACCTCTAGCTGCTATGAACTGTGCGGAAGTAGATCTCCACCACTTCCTCGCTCTGCCCTCAAGCATAAAGGCAAGAATCTCCATCCTATCCTCAGCCGTGCAACGGAACTCCTGGAAGCACTGCTCCATCCTCTCCATCCAATCCTCCGCCTCTTCAGCTGTCTCACCACCCGTCAAAGTCTTCAGGCTAACTTCTTTGAATCTACGCATGCTTACTCGCCTGCGCTCCTCGGGCTGTCCCCGACGTCTACGATCATCTGGATCGCCCCAATGACCGCCATCTACAGTACCGTAACTCTCGTCGTAATCTGCCATCTGTTTACATAAAAACAGATATTTACTTAATCTGCTTTACGATATTCCCTGTGTAATGCGTCGCTCTGATACCAAAAATGTAGTGACCCAACCCGGATCCACTACCTAATCAGAGTTATAGTAAAAGCGCACACAATAAAAGCTTAAAGCGTAAAGTGCGGATAATTAAAATACAACAAATTCAATCGGCAGAATACAACCGACGCTATCACAAGTGTATAAATACTGTTATACAACCAAATCGAAGGTTCAGGGTAAATAAATCCCTACCCGCTACAACCTCGCACTCCCCAAGCTCAATCCTGCTGAGAGCCGCCTGAACCGTCCAGCCTCAAACCTGCCCCTCCATAAGGTACACAATACCCAAACACAGGGGCGTGAGCTAGAACTCTCAATAAGAAGTAATGATATAAATACAAATATGCGCATGCAGATGATTTAAAACTCAAGTGAAAACACTTGCTCATGGCGCCGGGAATATACTGTACTGGCTACAGAGCTACTTCGCGGGGTACTCGTATACTCCATATCAGGGCTGAGCCAACCCCATCCTGACCCGAATCCAAAACAGGATACAAGCCTCATATGGAAACTTTCATACCTGACTCGAGTCCAAAATAAGGTCATTGTTCCCTATGGAGACTGTCAATGACTCACATCTCTCCGGATGCAGTCACACGTAAAATAATGTATGTGCTAAGACGATAAAACATGCTAAAACATGGTAAAACATATAGCACATACTCATGCAACATACAAAAAAATATATCATTTCGGCTATCTCGGTCAGTACTTACGTACCTCTAACACTGCTGGTCAAACCTAGCTTTGCTGGTCTAGAATCCAAGCCTACTAGTCCAGTCTACTAGCTACTACAATGCAAATATCCATGCATCAACAATTAAGCTCTAAAAGCCTTAACTAAGCTATTGCATACTCCTAAATATTTTTAGGATGTCAAAGCTATACCTGCGTCCGTCGTTAGCCCTTTGCTGAAGATAGCCTCAAAATTAGGCCGTGGCTCTGCGACGACGTCTAGATCACTAAGCCACTTCCGGATTCCCCGTAAGACGCCTAGATCTCCCTAGATATGAGTTAGAAGGCTTAGGAATTGAGAGAGAAGAGAGGAAATTGGTGCGAGAAAATGAATTCACGGACCCTCTATTTATAGGCAACGTTCGGAGCCTTCGAACCCGGTTGAAACCGCCCGAACTCGATCGGAACCTCCGATCGCACCTTCGGAGCATCCGATCGCTCAATATTACGTCAGCCATGATGTCACCTTGTTGACGTAAGCGATGATGTGTGCCCTGGTCCAGATCGGAGCTTCCGATCTTGCCGACGGAGCATCCGATCTCGATTGGAGCCTCCGATCCTGGCACGGAGCTTCCGATCCACTTCGGATCTTCCGAACTCCTCTTCGGACCATCCGATCCGATCTTGCTGAACCAATTCAACTAATTCGAGTGCTCTGAATCCATATCTGAAGTCCGTTATCCCAACAGGAACTTACTTAATCATGTTTTACTTAATCTAGTAATGATCACGTGATTAATTACTCATTAATCACTAATTAGAAATGCGGGTTACTACATGCTTGCAAGGGAGTTACTGGAACTTGTAATCTCTGCAACCGGCCAGGACATTATGCTAGAGTGTGTCTGTAGTGACCCAACCCGGATCCACTACCTAATCAGAGTTATAGTAAAAGCGCACGCAATAAAAGCTTAAAGCGTAAAGAGCAGATAATTAAAATACAACAAATCCAATCGGCAGAATACAACCGACGCTATCACAAGTGTATAAGTACTGTTATACAACCAAATCGAAGGTTCAGGGTAATAAATCCCTATCCTCCACAACCTCGCACTCTCCAAAGCTCAATCCTGCTGAGAGCCGCCTGTACCGTCCAGCCTCAAACCTATCCCGTCACAAGGTACACAATACCCAAACACAGGGGTGTGAGCTAGAACGCTCAATACGAAGCAATGATATAAATACAAATATGCGCATAAAGATGATTTAAAACTCGAGTGAAAACACTTGCTCATGGTGCCGAGAATATACAGTACCGGCTAGAGAGCTACTCCGCGGGGTACTCGTATACTCCATATCAGGGCTGAGCCAACCCCATCCTGACCCGAATCCAAAACAGGATACAAGTCACATATGGAAACTGTCATACCTGACTCGTGTCCAAAATGAGATCATTGTTCCCTATGGAGACTGTCAATGACTCACATCTCTGCGGATGCAGTCACATGTAAAATCGTGTATGTGCTAAGACGGTAAAACATGCTAAAACACGATAAAGCATATAGCACATACTCATGCAACATACATGCAAATATATCATGCCGGCAATCTCGGTCAGTACTTACATACCTCTAACACTGCTGGTCAAACCTGGCTCCACTGACCTAGACTCCAAGCCTTCCAGTCCAGTCTACTGCTACTACAATGCAAATATCCATGCATCAACAATAAAGCTCTAAAAGCCTTAACTAAGCTATTGCATACTCCTAAATATTTTTAGGATGCCAAAGCTATAACTGCGTCCGTCGTTAGCCCTTTGCTGTCAATAGCCTCAAAACTAGGCCGTAGCTCTGCGACGATGTCTAGATCACTAAGCCACTTCCGGATTCCCCGTAGGACGCCTAGATCTCCCTAGATCTGAGTTAGAAGGCTTAGGAATCAGAGAGAAGAGAGGGAGTTGGTGCGAGAAAATGAATTCTTGGACCCTCCATTTATAGGCAACGTTCGGAACCTCCGAACCTGGTTTGGATCCTCCGATCATTACTTCGGATCGTCCGAACACGATCGGACCGTCCGAACACGATCGGACCGTCCGATATTTACTTCGGGTCCTCCGAAGTCCCATCAGTGATTTCATCCATGACGTCACCTTTCCGACATAATTGATTATGTAAGCCTAAACCCTGTTCGGGTCCTCCGATCCCACCGACGAAACCTCGGATCCTCCGAACTCCAGTTCGGAGCGTCCGAACCTCCCGAGCCATGCCCACTAGTTTCGAGTATTCTGGATCTAATTTCGGGCTCCGTTAATTCATTTGGAATTTACTTAATCATGTTTTACTTAATCTAAACATGATCACGTGATTAATTACTCATTAATCACTAATTAGAAATGCGGGTTACTACTGTAGTAACCCATATCCAGAATTTGCGATTAATGAGTATATTAATCGTGTAATCATGTTTAGATTAAGTAAAACATGATTAAGAAAATTCCAAATGGGTTAACGGAGTCAAAAAATGGATTCAGGACACTCAAAATAGCCTGGAAGGTTCCTAAGGCCCGGAGGGTTCGGAAGCTCCGAACCAAGTCAGGAGGCTCCGAACTGGATCGGAGGATCCGAACTCAGGAAAGGAGTCTCCGAAGTGGATCGGAAGCTCCGTCGGTAAGATCGGACGCTCCGATCGGGACCAGGGCACACGTCATCGCTTATGTCAGCAAGGTGACGTCATGGCTGACGTAATATTGGGGCGATCGGACGCTCTGAAGATGGGATCGGAGGTTCCGATCATGTTCGGACGTTCCGAACTGGGTTCGGAGGCTCCAAACTTCGTTTATAAATAGGGGACCGAGATTTCATTTCAAAGTGCACCTTTCCCTCTCTTATCTCTGATTTCTAAGCCTTCTAACTCAGATCCAGGGAGTTTTAGGCATCCTATTGGGAATCCGGAAGTGGCATAGCGATCCAGGCATTGTAGCGGAGCCGTGGCCTAGTTTTAAGGCAATTGTCATCAGCGGGCTGACGACGGACGCAGGTATAGCTATGATCTCCTTAAATTATTTAGGAGTATGCAATAGCTTAGTTAAGGCTTTTAGATCTTAATTATTAATGCATGGGTATTTGCATTGTAGAGCTGATATAGGCTTGGAACCTAGAGTGGGACTGCTAGGAACTGCCTGTAGAAAGGTACGCAAGTACAGACTGAGATTGCCAGCGGGTTTTGCATGCTTATATGTTGCATTTTGTATGTCATTTATTTTGCAGCATGTGCATATCATATTGTGCCTGTCCATCTTGTGAGATGAGCCACGTAGGGTTGCTCAGCCCTGTCTGGACGGTTGATGTCTAGGGAGTTCGGAGCGTCTGAACCTCCCGAGCCATGCCCACTAGTTTCGAGTATTCTGGATCTAATTTCGGGCTCCGTTAATTCATTTGGAATTTACTTAATCATGTTTTACTTAATCTAAACATGATCACGTGATTAATTACTCATTAATCACTAATTAGAAATGCGGGTTACTACTGTAGTAACCCATATCCAGAATTTGCGATTAATGAGTATATTAATCGTGTAATCATGTTTAGATTAAGTAAAACATGATTAAGAAAATTCCAAATGGGTTAACGGAGTCAAAAAATGGATTCAGGACACTCAAAATAGCCTGGAAGGTTCCTAAGGCCCGGAGGGTTCGGAAGCTCCGAACCAAGTCAGGAGGCTCCGAACTGGATCGGAGGATCCGAACTCAGGAAAGGAGTCTCCGAAGTGGATCGGAAGCTCCTTCGGTAAGATCGGACGCTCCGATCGGGACCAGGGCACACGTCATCGCTTATGTCAGCAAGGTGACGTCATGGCTGACATAATATTGGGGCGATCGGACGCTCCGAAGATGGGATCGGAGGTTCCGATCATGTTCGGACGTTCCGAACTGGGTTCGGAGGCTCCAAACTTCGTTTATAAATAGGGGACCGAGATTTCATTTCAAAGTGCACCTTTCCCTCTCTTCTCTCTGATTCCTAAGCCTTCTAACTCAGATCCAGGGAGTTTTAGGCATCCTATTGGGAATCTGGAAGTGGCATAGCGATCCAGGCATTGTAGCGGAGCCGTGGCCTAGTTTTAAGGCAATTGTCATCAGCGGGCTGACGACGGACGCAGGTATAGCTATGATCTCCTTAAATTATTTAGGAGTATGCAATAGCTTAGTTAAGGCTTTTAGATCTTAATTATTAATGCATGGGTATTTGCATTGTAGAGCTGATATAGGCTTGGAACCTAGAGTGGGACTGCTAGGAACTGCCTGTAGAAAGGTACGCAAGTACAGACTGAGATTGCCAGCGGGTTTTGCATGCTTATATGTTGCATTTTGTATGTCATTTATTATGCAGCATGTGCATATCATATTGTGCCTGTCCATCTTGTGAGATGAGCCACGTAGGGTTGCTCAGCCCTGTCTGAACGGTTGATGTCTAGGGCCTATTGACTGACGGGTCATGGGTGGCTAGCATTGGGGGACACGGTCCACGTCCTGTAGGAATGAGCAGTGTACGCAGGGTTTGCTCCCTGGGTTGTACCACTCATGTCCTAGGCGCCTTTACTGAGCAGTTATATACAGTTATCCCAGATATGGATACCCTATCATTTCATGCATCATATTTGTATGTTTTACCCAGTGCTTTCGTATTGAGCTTAGAGCTCACGTCTAGTCTTTTCTATGTATTTGGACACCCCATTCGACGGGGCAGGTGTAGGTGCAGGATTGAGCACCCGGAGCTTGGAGTAGCCAGTGACCAGTGAAGACAGCAGGATTAGCTGTAGGTTTTTCCTTTAGGATATTTATTCGATTTGGTTGTATAAATCGAATTGTTTTAACCGGTTGTATTCTGCTGGTCTGTTTTTATTTAAGTCTTCCGCAGTGATTTATTTAATGCATGTTTAATTATGCTCTTAAACTCTGATTAGGTAGTGGATCCGGGTAGGGTCACTACATTTATTAGTATCAGAGCATATGCATGCAAGAGACTTGGGATATAGTAATAAGACTTTGGGTTATCCTTATAGGATTGATGAGACCTTGGAAGAGGTGATGATGCGATAATTAGTTTGCCCAGAGACTATCATCATCGGCAGGATTTCTAAAGATTTGGCTTATGGGATTCCAGCAAGTACGGACAGGAGTGATGGATCGTGTCCGAGTTTTCAAGATTTCTACTCATGTGGATCCTAGTTTTGGATCGAGTACCGGATGTCAGGCAGTGGCAGAACATTGGATGGGACGCACTTGATGCTTGCATCTATATTGTCCATACCATGATGACACTACTCTGAAGATTCTCCGGTCATAGTTGGAGAGATTGTCAGATAGACCTTCACCAGAGAATGCCTCGAGTGCCTAAAGCATGACAAGTTTCGAGCGTGAGGTCTTTAACCTCATGCAGAACATGGTTTTGCCGGTATGCTTGTATCGATACTTTCGGTAGGCACACGGGAAACTTCATGTTCAAAAGCATGATTTGGATACAAGAAGAACGCTGATGGTAGATCGTGAGCAAAAGAGGTCGACTGACATGCACTGATGCAGAGCATAGCTGGATAGCTATCACGAGCCATGTAGTGACCCAACCCAGATCCACTAGCTAATCAGAGTTATAGAAAAAGTGCACGCAATAAAAGCCTAAAGCGTAAAGAGCGGATAATTAAAATACAACAAATCCAATCGGCAGAATACAACCGACGTTATCACAATTTATAAATACTGTTATACAACCAAATCGAAGGTTCAGGGTAAATAAATCCCTACCCTCTACAACCTCGCTCTCCCCAAGCTCAATCCTGCTGAGAGCCGCCTGGACCGTCCAGCCTCAAACCTGCCCCGCCACAAGGTACACAATACCCAACACAGGGGCATGAGCTAGAATGCTCAATACGAAGCAATGATATAAATACAAATATGCGCACACAGATGATTTAAAACTCAAGTGAAAACACTTGCTCATGGCGCCGGGAATATTCAGCACCGGCTAGAGAGCTACTCCGCGGGGTACTCGTATATTCCATATCAGGGCTGAGCCAACCCCATCCTGACCCAAATCCAAAACAGGTTACAAGTCCCATATGGAAACTGTCATACCTGACTCGAGTCCAAAATAAGATCATCGTTCCCTATGGAGACTGTCAATGACTCACATCTCTCCGAATGTTCAAAGTCAAGATTATGGAGTTGAAATGCCCTGTTTATGCAATCAAATCAAAGGTTTCGTTGCGAGGATTCCAGAACATCTTTCGGAATCGAAATCGGATACCCGTAACTCAAGATATGTGAATTGGAAGATGAAGATTGAACTTGGAAATTCTTTTGCTCTCACTCGGTTCCTTCCTTTACCTTTCTGATAGAAATCTGATGGAATACACGTGAATAAGTTTAAAAATCACAAGTGTCCAAGCTATTTGCAGTTTAGCCCCTCAACTATTCAAAAATTGCAATTTGGTCCTCAGCTTCTCATTTCATTCAATTTCAATCCTAAATAATTTAAGAATATTAGAATTTAAATCAAAACTCCAAATATTCTCAAATTAAATATTCTCGGATTAAAATTAAATAATTTCGAGCGTTACAGGCCATGTTTATTTCGGGCAGAAAGTTGCTGAATTGTGCTCCTCGATCGGTGAACTTTTATCGATCGAGCGAGGCCTTGTTTTTTTTAAAAAAAAAATATTTAGGCCTTTGATTGCTTGATCTTAATTCATGTATTGGATTAAATATTTAGTATTTCATCTTGTATAAATCGTTATGATTTGAGAGATTAGTGCCCGAGTCCTCACATTTTCGGACGTTACAATTCTCTCCCCCTTAAATGGAATTTCGTCATCGAAATTTGATTTAACTTAGTCGTCTAATAACACATGACTAAAATTTTTCAAAACTAATTTTCAAACTTAAATCCCAAAAACATTACTTAATTTATATATCTAAAATTCAACTTAAATCTCAAAAAAAAAAAAAAAATTCTAACTTGTCAAACTTAAATCTAAAATCATAACTTAATCTACAAATCTAAGTGTCAAACTTACGTCTCATAAATTATCAAACTTAATTTTCTAAACATATATCATTCTAGTCATCCTGGTGTGTAACGCGTCTCAGAGGCATACTCTAATTTTCATAAATTCTCTACGTAACTGCATTGCATAACTAAGTATTTTTAACTTTAATACTGTCATAACTTGAAATTCTCATTTTCATAAATCATTAAAACAAAAATCATGTGTCCCAGCAATAAAACATAATTTAAAACATTTAAAACTTACAGACTGGCAGTGCGGCTTTTGAGCTCCGTGTAGCAGGCTAGTTACCCTCCAAGGACCATGGCTTTGATACCAAATGAAACATCCTAGAACTCAATTATGAATTTTATTTTTTTGTAATGAACTGGGGTTGCCCAGTTCATTCTTGCTCTCATGATCTTCTCCCCCCTGGTGGGGAGTTTTTGCCCTCCCCAGGATTCGAACCTTGCACTCCATGTCATAAATGCAATGTTCCCTCAATCCTGGTACCACGCCCGGGGCTGAAGAGGCAGGGAGTGATCGCCGGTGCCAAGAGGTTGCACGGACAATGAGCGGCTCCTGGTAGGCTTCTAGGCGGAGGAAGACATGAATGAACCGATCCCGTGGCGGAATGAGAGGGGATTCTGAGACTGTGTAGGTATGAGACTACATAGTTGAGGAGGACTTATAAGATTTCATATGTACTGCTCATATCAAGAAGGTGCATCTTCTTTTCGGAAGCTCATCACATAAGGACTCCAAAGTTAAGCGTGCTTGACTTGGGGAAATTATAGGATGGGTGACCCCCTGCGAAGTTTCTCAGGGTGCGTGTGAGTGAGGACAAAAGCATGCTGAAAAGACCCGTCTTGATACAGTGGGTCGTTACAGTTTTAGCTTAAGAATATTAAGTTGGGAATCCAATGCACTCTAATTGGTTTGAATAAGCTAGTTATTGGTCCACAAGTCAATCAAAATCCGTATAAGTGTTTTAACGTAATATTATCAAATAGGGACTCCAATGGACTCTAATTGATTAGATTAAGATAATATGGTGTCTTCATAACTCTTTTACAATGTTTATCATTGAAAATGCCAATATATGTTGTAATAAGCTTGTAAATGATGCACGAATCTAACAGAATCCGTATAGGTGTTTTAGCTTAAAAATATTAAGTTGGGAATCCAATGCACTCTAATTGGTTTGAATAAGCTAGTTATTTGTCCACAAGTCAATCAAAATCCGTATAGGTGTTTTAGCGTAATATTATCATGTAGGGACTCTAATGGACTCTAATTGATTAGATTAAGACAATATGGTGTCTTCATCACTCTTTTACAATGTATAGATCATTGTAAATGAAACATCTAGGACTCTTTAAACTTAAATGCGAAATTTTTTTTTTTAAATAATATCAATACATATATGCCCATACATATATGTAATTCAAAATAAAAGATAAATATTATCATGCATGAAATAAAAAATAAGTTTTGCATGCTCCAAAAACACCAAGTGCGAAAATACTAAAGTAAAAGTATAATTTGCTTAAAAATCAACAACATAATAAAATGTATCTGAAATAATTCTAAATCATGCAACGGTCACGGGGCCACTGTTCCGTGAGCTCATACGTCCTCACCACCGGTAGGAGCTACCTAAAAGTTATTTGTCTCACCTGCACCATATAAGCGTAGTGAGCCTAGGGGCTCAACATGTCTAAACTTGGATATCAAGATTTAAAATAATGCATCACATAATCATATTAATACATATACATGATACATGAGCATGCATGGAAATTTTTTTCATAACATAAATGGTGAATCATAAATCTTAAGCATAAACATCATCTTTCTTCATCATACATAACATAGTTGAGCATGGTATTTTTGAAACAGTCTATGGTCCTATCCGTAAGTGTGACCCTTATCTGTGCCGACTGATCAGTCTCCTGAACCAACGTACGTGGCGGTGATAAATCACCTCCTATGGTAGTAAACTACCTCATAAATCATATGGTGGATAACCACCATTATGTCACACTACTTCAATTACCATCATAAAAATATTTTTGCTGCTCAACACTTGATCATAATCATAACATGTAAATTTTTCATGAATGCATGCACTGAAAATATGTCTGTAATATATATTTAATTGATTTTCATAATAAATATACTTATACTTAAAATAAACTTCATGCATAAAAATAATTAAATATATATTCCGGACTTAGTTAATTTTCATGGGTTGGTCCAGACTGCTGATCACTCACTCTAAGCCCATTAAACTTAAATAAGAGACCAATTATCATATTTTAGCCCAAATAACTTAACTAAACTTAACTGGGCCTAAATAAAAATATTTAAGCTCATAACTTAAATAAACCCAATAAGACACTAGACTGGCCCAAAAATCCTCTGACTGACCCAAAAATTTCCATGGGCTCCCAAGCGCATAAAAATCATTGAGCTAACTTAAATAAAGTATTTAAAGCCCAAAATAAAATTATTTGGAAGCCCAAATAATTTTATTTCTAATTAATTGGCCCAAAAACCAATTAAAACCTTAAACACTTAAAAATTAAAAATACTCGAGCCCGACCCACCTAACCCGGATCCGGACCGACCTGAACCGACCCACAAATTACCAGACCCAATCCAGGCCCCAAGACCCGACCCGGACCTGCCCAAAACCCTAAACCCGTTTCCCTTTTGTTCCTTACTCTCGGCTGTGACCAGCTTCTGTTCAGAGGCATTGGCCGCCCTACTACGGCCACCAAATGGCCGGAGCACCACCACCTACACCTAGAAGACTTCAAGGCGTTTCCAGAAAGCTAAACACCAGCCCAAACGGAGTCCTAACGAAGGAGAACGAACCAAAACAAAATTTGCCTAATTTCTGCTCGCGCGCTGTGCGCGATGCCGGACTTCCGGCCGTTCGGCCGCCCAACTCCGACCATCACTGGCTAGAGAACTACCTGAGATACCTTCCTCTATGTCTTGGGGTTCTAACCCAATTGGAATTGTGACGACCCGAGTTCTAATCTCTCAATAATCAAATCATCAAAAAGAATAGACAAGAATCAATGTCTAAACAAAATAATAATTTTTTTTTTTTTTTTTAAAGAGTGAGCACCTCGCTCGATCGGTAAAAAGTTACCGATCGAGCGAGCACTTTGCTCAAACTCTCGGGTGCAACTTATGTTGGCCTCGCTCGATCCGCAGAATATCACCGATCGAGCGAGCCCAACATATTCATGGTTCTGTTCCTGATTTCAAAGCCTCGCTCGATCCGTGATATTTCACCGATCGAGCGAGAGCAGTTTCCAGAGAATAAAACCAGAAACGTTGCTGCTGTCCAAACAAGTTCTGAAACATCTACTTCTAATAAATGCGGAAATTTTTTTTTTTTAAATAATACTAAGTAAAATAGATGTACATACATGCCCATACATATATGCACAAAATAAACAGATTTAAAAATAACATAAATAAATTACAACATTTTTACTTAAATAACTGAGTCAAACTTAAATAAAATACGGTCAAACAAACAACTTAAAAGGTTGCATGCAATAAAAATTATTTAATAAAAATAGTACTAAAATCCACCTCTGACAAGACATAAAAGAATAAATAAGAAACAGAGTTTAAAAATTCTTAAAAATGTTCTCAAGACTCAGCCGGCGGTCACGGGGGATCACTGCATGTCCGCTCATACGTCCTCACCACCGGTAGGAACTACATCTTCCTCTACGTACTCACCTGCACCATATAAGTGTAGTGAGCCTAGAGGCCCAACATGCTAACATAACAAGGGTTTAAAATAATTTAAATCACTGAAATACTAATAAATAACATATACATGAATGAGCATGCTTAAAAATTATGAATTATAACTTAAAATCTTACTTAAACTTGAACTTAAATATAATCATATATTACATACATAAACATTGTTGAGCATAACATTTTTTTCTAACATCGCATGGTCATATCCGTAGTGTAACCTTAAACTTAAAAGTTCGACTGATCAGTCTCTTAGAACCAACGTACGTGGCAGTTACGAATTACCTCTTACTGGTAGTAAACTACCCTTAAATTGACAGTAAACTGCCCTTAACATGTAGGGTCTTGTCCCCCTTAAATTGTCACACTACATCAACTTCCAACATAAAATTATTTTTTTGCTCAACCTTAAACATAAAATCATGCCATAAAATTATTTCATGAATGCATGTACTTAAATAAAAATGTGTGTCCTTCATATATATTTAATTTAATTTTTATACTAACATATAAATACTAAAATAACTTTCATGCATAAAATAATTAAATATATAATTATGACACATGCAATTTCTCATGGTTTGTGCTGAACTGCTGGCTCTAACACTCAAGCCCATTTTCTTAAATTTTGGTCCATTAACACTGAAACTGGCCCATTAACAAACTTAAGCCCAAAAATACATTTCTAAGCCCAATTAATTTATTCAAGCCCATTAATGTATTCCTGGCCTAATAACAACCTATTCTGGCCCAATGGGCTAAAAAGCCCAAAAACTGGCCCAATAACTTCCATGGGCTCCCAAGCCCATAAAATTATTGGGCTAACTTAATTTAATTTAATTAAACCCAATAACAATTAAATTCAACCCAAATAATTAAATGGATCCCAATCAAATTTTGGGATTTAATTAAGCCCATTTAACCCTTAATTAAACTTAAAACTTAAAAATAAAAATACCCGAGCCCGACTCACTTAACCTGGACTCGGACCCAACTAACATGACCCATGACTTACTGACCCCGACCCGAACCTATGACTCGACTCGGACCCACCTTGAAACCCAAAACCCGTTTCCCCCTCTTGCACTGCCCTCGGCCGCGAGCAGCTGCAAAGAACACCGGCGGCCGCCCTACTCCGGCCACCCACCGGCCGGAGAACCACACCTAGGATCTAGCCCACATCTAGACATTTCCATCAAGCCAAGAACCAGCCCAAACCGTGGTCCGAGGAAGGAGAACGAAGCCTTGCAACAGGCTGTCCCCCAGCTCGCGCCCAGCCCTGAGCGGCTGCCGTAAATTCAATCGTTCTCCCTACTCCGACCATATTTTTTTGTGAAACCACTTCTCAATCTTAGCCAACATCAAGGGGGTTCTAACCCTTTAAACCTCACTCTAAACCATGGCCTGAAGAGGGAGAACGAAGCATTCTCCCACAGCCCCAAAACCTGCGTGAACCGAACCTGCGCGAGCCACCCATGACAGAATTTGATTTGCTTCGTTCCAGCCCTTCTCCAACCTTAACCGATCAACTAGCCCAAGTCTAGGGACCCTAGGACACCCATGAATCTTGGCCGAGCAGCCATGCACGCCCATGCTAAATAAAAAACGTGAGATGATGACAAAACACATAAACAAGGTGCAAACATCAAACGATACCATTTAAAATCTGAATATTTGAGGATTTCGACACGTACACAACACCTACATAATACATACTGATATGGTGCTTAAAAAGGGAAGAAAAACATGCCTTTAAATCATAGAAAGTAGATGGGAAGAACGTGAAGACGATTCCGGACGACTACAACGAGCAACCTTCGAAAAAGCTTCAAAAATAAAGGTCTATGGCTTCCTCCTTGATGTTGCTGTCGATGGAAAAGAATGGAGAGGTGAGGGAGAAAGCTAGGGTGAGGGAGAAGTGATTTGAGCGTGTGAGGGTGGGCCTTGGGGTAGATAGGGAATAACTTTCAAGATAATGACATAAATAAAAATATATCTAGGCTTTAAAAAAAATAATAGATATCATAATAAACATAAAAATCCCGAAATATTATATTAAGGGAATTTTAAAGATAATTAAAAGTCATTATTTTGGCTTAATTTGGGTAAAAATGGACTCCTAAAATTATATAAAATTAAATACTGATAATTTTGAGGAAATAAAACTCAAAATAATATTTTCGGGCTCCTAAAAGACTCATAAAATAATTTGGGTAGAAAGTTGTCATCTCGTCCGTCCATAGTCTCGTCAACGCGATAAAATAATACAATATCATAAATCAGAAAAATCTCTATTTATGGGTTAAATACTTAAAAAAAATCATTTAAATAAGCACAGATAATTCACATAATTATTTAACCCATAAATCTAAAATTTTAAATTAATTAAATTCCTAATTATGCATGCGTATTTACGTACGGAAAATACCGGGTATTACAATTCTCCCCCCCTTAAGTTGAATTTCATCCTCGAAATTAAAGTACTTACCCGAACAACTCCGGGTAGCGAGTCCTCATGTCTGCCTCGGTCTCCCAAGTAGCTTCCTCCTCCGAGTGATTCAGCCACTGGACTCTGACCATCGGTATATCTTGCGTCCTCAATCTGCGCTCCTCCCTAGCCAAGATCCGTATAGGCCTCTCCTCAAATGCTAACTCCGATGTCAACTGAAGAGGCTCAAAATTCAACACATGTGACGGGTTCGAGATGTATCTCCGAAGCATGGATACATGGAATACATTGTGCACTGCCGCTAGCCCTGGTGGTAGAGCTAAACGGTAGGCCAACGTACCAACTCTCTCCAAGATCTCGAATGGCCCTATATATCTAGGGTTAAGCTTACCTCTCCGGCCAAAACGTATCACTTCCTTCATAGGTGACACTCTCAGAAACACGTGATCACCTACTACGAACTCCAAATCTCGTCGTCGAGTATCTGCATAACTCTTCTGACGACTCTGAGCAGTCCTCATACGATTCCGAATCTGAGTCACAATGTTAGCTGTCTGCTGCACGATCTCAAGACCAAGTAAAATCCTCTCGCCGACCTCATCCCAATGCACAGGAGATCTGCATCTCCTCCCATACAATGCTGCATTAATTGGAGTCCCTACTTGATAATATTACACTAAAACACCTATACGAATTTTGATTGACTTGTGGACCAATAACTAGCTTATTCAAACCAATTAGAGTGCATTGAATTCCCAACTTAATATTCTTAAGCTAAAACCCCTATACGGATTCTGTTAGACTCGTGCATCATTTACAAGCTTATTACAACATATATTTGTATTTGCAATGATCTATACATTGTAAAAGAGTGATGAAGACACCATATTGTCTTAATCTAATCAATTAGAGTCCATTTGAGTCCCTACTTGATAATATTACGCTAAAACACCTATACGGATTTTGATTGACTTGTGGACCAATAACTAGCTTATTCAAACCAATTAGAGTGCATTGGATTCCCAACTTAGTATTCTTAAGCTAAAACACCTATACGGATTCTGTTAGACTCGTGCATCATTTACAAGCTTATTACAATTTATATTGGCATTTGCAATGATTTATACATTGTAAAAGAGTGATGAAGACACCATATTGTCTTTATCAAATCAATTAGAGTCCATTGGAGTCCCTACTTGATAATATTACGCTAAAACACCTATACGGATTATGATTGACTTGTAGACCAATAACTAGCTTATTCAAACCAATTAGAGTGCATTGGATTTCCAACTTAATATTCTTAAGTTAAAACACCTATACGGATTCTGTTAGACTCGTGCATCATTTACAAGCTTATTACAACATATATTTGTATTTGCAATGATCTATACATCGTAAAAGAGTGATGAAGACACCATATTGTCTTAATCTAATCAATTAGAGTCCATTAATGTCCCTACTTGATAATATTATGCTAAAACACCTATACGGATTTTGATTGACTTGTGGACCAATAACTAGCTTATTCAAACTAATTAGAGTGCATTGGATTACAAACTTAATATTATTAAGCTAAAACACCTATACGGATTCTGTTAGACTCGTGCATCATTTACAAGCTTATTACAACATATATTGGCATTTGCAATGATCTATACATTGTAAAAGAGTGATGAAGACATCATATTGTCTTTATCTAATCAATTAGAGTCCATTGGAGTCTCTACTTGATAATATTAAGCTAAAACACCTATACGGATTTTGATTGACTTGTGGACCAATAACTAGCTTATTCAAATCAATTAGAGTGCATTGGATTCCCAACTTAATATTCTTAAGCTAAAACACCTATACGGATTCTGTTAGACTCTGTAAGGCCCTGAAAATATGAATATTAATTATGGAATTAGAGATTTAAATTTCGTATTTGGAAAATATTCAATTTGGAATTTATGGAAATTAGAGATTTATTCCGAGCCAAAAATATTTAATTTTAGAATTTACGGGTTTTGAGAATTAAAATTCGGGATTCTTAAATTAAAAGAATAAATATTCTAATTGAATATTTGTGGGATTTAAGATTCAAATTCCATGTTCCGAGAATTAAAGGATTTAATTGGAAGAAGAAACTCGAGCAGGGACTGAACTGCAAATATCAAAGTTTCAGGGGCTAAACTGCAAAAATGGGATTTGACTTGTCAACAAGAGATTTATATTACACTTTGCATGTGTATATATTCCCTTCAGCAACAGTAATACTGAGAGAGAGATGGATGAAGGTTCCAAGGACCAATTTGCAATTATTAAGAAATTCAAGGACCAAAGGGCAAAATTCCAATTGTTGGCAAGTGGACTACACGTGGCTTTGTATATATGAATTGCATGTATTCCACTCAGCAAAATGAACGAAGGGAAGCAGAAACATTGAAGAAGAAGCTCTCATGGCCGATTCTTGTCTTCCAATTTTTATAGAACTCGATCCGGCCGATAGAATTTCAAATTGATCGTATGTTTGCGATCACGGCTTTGAGTGCTACACTTTGACGTAAGTTTGGCTAAATTCTACCGTGTTTTAATTTTAAGATGTTGTTAGAATTAAGATTTGATTGTATAAACGTGTTCTAGTATATACGACGATAGCATATTTAAGTCGGTCCGCAAAAAGATCGTCGTTTGGACATGTTTACAGTTTTTGCAAGATTTTAGAGAATTCTGAAATATTGGAGATGGTATTTTCGAAATTGGGCTGATAGATTGAATATATTATGAGTTGTATATGGTAGAAATATTGATGTTAATGTTTTTGGAATTATCGAATTCGAATCGTTACGCCGTCGATTCTCGTTTGTCGAATTTTTGGAAAATGAAAGTGTTAATTTCGAAATTGAAGTGATGGGATGATAGTATTATGAGTTAGATATCAATGTTTGATTGATGTTTAAAGTATTAGAATCATCGGTTTCGAATTACTTCGCCATCGGTTGAATTTTTGGTTAATGGGACAAGATTTGAAGTTGATGAAACCTTGATGAGTTGAAATGAATTTGAGAAGCTAATGAGGAGTTGTATAAACCTTAATTTCAGAACTTGAAGTTGAAGGTATCGAAGTCGAGTTGACGAGTCCGGAATTGATTTGAGCTTGAGCTATAAGTTGGACACAACTAGAGTTGAAATCACAAGAAGGATTGAGCAGAATTCTGGACAGCTTATGTTTGATCAAGTAGTGCGAGAGTTTCAGAGGTTTGAGTTCAGATTAAAGGTATGATTCGACATTAATTCGACAGGTAGAATAACTCGAAAACATGGTGGTTTTCGAGTTTATTAAATCACATACATGCATGATTAGGTGTTTTACTTAATCTTATATGATTCTATGAATTACTTGACTTAGTTGATTGAGTTAATTGATATATGAGTTGTTTTCTTCCAACATGATTTCTTGTTGAGATATATGATGGATAATTTATTTGAGATTGTTGGTTTAGATTATTTTGAAGTGTTGAGTTGTGGTAGATTGATTATAGAGTTGAAAGTAAACCCTTTGAGCCACAATTCTTTCGAAACCTTGAAAACAGAATTGAAAAAAAAATATTGGACTGGTTGATTGACTTTTATTATGTGGCTTAATGCTTTATGTTTCTTATGCATTCATATTGAGCCAAACCTTTGATTTCAGCGGGCAGAACAACCCTTTTTGTTTAGATGTTTTGGGGGCTATACTGCGAGTGGCCTGGGTGTAGAGGTTCATCTAGAGTCAGTATACTCCTTATAGTCGCACCAAAGTCTAGGAGAGTGAGATACGTGACACCACCTCGATTGGCAGAGTTGGTGAGTCGTTACGTGATCTCATCCTCGGGATCCCAAAAGCACAGCAGCAACCCCATGTTTATCAGAGTTGATATACCTATTTTAAAGACATGCATATCATTAGTTTGATTTGATTATGTTGTCTTGAAAGCATATTGTTGTTATATTACATGTATTGCTTGTTATGTTTCTTTTACTGGGAATATCATTCTCATCGGATTTATCCGGCTGTTGCTTTGTTTTGTTTTTGTACTTGGCGATAGGAGGGGCAAGATCAAGTCAGCGAAGACCTGGTTAGCATCAAGAGGGAGAGTTAGTCATGGGACTTGGTTTAGAAGTCGATTTCAGCATGTCAACCTAGTTATGTTATAACATGTTTAGGTATTGAACTTCATGTATTATTCGGAGAATCAGTGATTGTAACACATGTTTATGGTTTGAATGTTTGGAATGGATTTTGGATTGAGTTGGCTAGTTTATTTCTTGTTTTTTTTTGTTCTGGTGCAGGGTACGAAAGGTTTGCTATTTTTGGCAGACCCAGCGCCCTCCCTTTTCGAGCAAACCAGAAAGTTTTTTGTTTTGGCCGCGCTCGATCTGTTGTTTTTAGCAGATCGAGCGCAACCCCTGTTGAGCAGGACAGTAGGCTGAATAGTTGGAGGCACCCGGTCTGTAGTTTTTAATAGACCTAGCGCACCCCCTTTTAAAAAAAATTTGTTTTACTTTTAGTCTTGGATCTTGTATGCTTAATTGTTGTTTAATCCGAGATTAGTTGTTTAGAACCGAGTTATCGCATTAAGTGGTATCAGAGCGATAAGTTCTTGGTTGAACTAGAGTGAGCGGGGTAGATCGAGTCTGTGTGTATTGATTCCTCGCATGTGTTTAAATTATTTGTTGTTTAATTAATTCCGTGCGAGCATGCTTTATTATTGAAAATTATTTGAATTACATGACTATGTGATTTAAATTTATAAAGCATGATCTACTTGAGATATAATTGTTTCTGTTATCTACTGGTATCCGATTTTCTGAGAGGTTGAAAGGGCACCGCATTGTAGCGATTGAGATATCTTGTGTCCTCAACTTTGATTATCAGATGGGTCCTCGTCGAGTTATTAACAGAAACCCGCTGCCAGTTACTCCACCGAATGAACAAGCTAGTACTGAAACTGTTCAGATGGATGCTACAGCAACTCCTATGGAAACCTTGCTAAAGAGGTTTTAGTCGTTTAATCCGCCTTTGTTGCTAGGTACGAAGAATCCGATTGATTGTGAAAGCTGGTTGGACAACATAGACCAGTTATTCGATTCCCTTGATTACTCTGACGACCGCCGAACTAGGTTATTCATTCATCAGCTTCGTGGTGTTTCTAACTACTGGTGGATCACGACGAAGAGATCCATGGAGAATCTAGGTACAGTTGTTACTTGGTCTCTTTTCAAAATTGAGTTTTATAAGCGGTTTTTCCCTGTTTCGTACCGAAAGGACAAGGGAGCAGAGTTTGTCAATCTGAGGCAAGGGAACTTGAACATTGACGAGTATGTTGCCATGTTCGATAGTCTGTTGCGTTTTGCACCGCATGTCGCTGACAATGAAGAAGCCAAAGCCGATCAATTCATCAATGGCTTGAATCCCTACATCTTCACGTTGGTAAACACTGCTAGGCTTGATAACTTTGTGGATGCCATGAATCACGCAAAGGGAGCTGAAGCGGGTTTGTGGAGACAGAGAGGAAATCAGATGGTACCTCAGTAGCCTAGACAGTCTCAGAACCAACCGTCTCAGCATCAAAATCAGCCACCACAGTATCAGAACCAACAGTAGAAGCATGAAGGTGGAAGCAGTGGGGCAAGCATAAAGGATCATTAAAAAGCAAGAGGGAAAAAGTTCAAGAGGCAGGGGAATAGTTCTTCTAGTTCCAGTGGTTCCAAGAAATTCGGTTCAGGACAGAGTTCTGGATCATCATCTTTGTTTTGCAACAAGTGTGGAGGTAGACACTCATCGGATCAGTGTGTAGGGGTTTTTGGGAACTGCAATACCTGTCAGCAACCGGGACACTTTTCTAAGGTGTGCCCTCAGCGTAGTAGAGATCGAGCCCAGAGTGAGAGTTCATCTAGACCTACAGCTCAGCCTGAGAGACAATCTTCTGCAGTTCACTCCTTCCAGCCTCAGCAGCAGAACAGACAGGGAGGTAATCCTAGTGCGAACCAGCCTCCGAGACAGCAGGCACCAGTCTTTGCTTTGACAAAGGATCAGGCTCAGGCAGCATCGGACGATGTTATAGCAGGTAAATGTTTGATTTTCTGTTATTCTGATCATGTTTTGATATATACAGGTTCTTCCCATTCTTTTATCTCTGAGAAATTTGTGTTGATGCATGCTTTACAAACTGAGTTGTTGCCTACTGTAGTAGCTGTTACTTTACCTTTGGGTAGAGGAATTGTTTCTGTCAGATTAGTCAGGAACTGTGAACTCTGTTTTGAGGGAAATTTGTTAGAGTTTGACTGTATTGTGCTTGGGCTGTAAGATTTTGACTGTATAGTTGGTATAGATGTTTTAACCAAGTATAGGGCAACCGTCGATTGTTTTCTGAAGGTTGTCAGATTCAGACCTGAAATGGCAGATGAGTGGAAATTCTTTGGTAAGGGTTCTCGATCTAGAATTCCTTTGATTTCAGTGTTATCTATGACTCATTTGTTACAGAGAAGTGCAGAGGGATTTTTGGTTTATGCAGTTGATGTACTGAAATCTAACCCTGAATTGGCTGATATACCAGTGGTTAGAGATTTTGCGGATGTGTTTCCGGAAGATGTTCCTAGATTGCCGCCTATTCGAGAGATCGAATTCAGCATCGATTTAGTGTCAGGTACTCAACCTATTTCCAAAGCTCCGTATCGTATGGCAATGGTTGAATTGATAGAGTTGAAGGAGCATCTTGAGGATTTGATTGCCAAGGTATCATCAGACATAGTGTATCGCCTTGGGGTGCTCCTGTTCTATTTGTTCGGAGGAAGGATGGTTCTATGTGGCTCTGTATTGACTACCGTCAACTGAATCAGGCTACCGTCAAGAACAAGTATTCGTTACCCCATATAGATGACCTTTTTGATCAGTTGCAGGGTTCTTCTGTCTATTCATAGATTGATCTGAGGTCAGTTTATCATCAGCTGAGAGTTTGTGAGGAAGATGTTCCTAAGACCGCATTCAGAACGAGGTATGGTCATTTCGAGTTTATAGTCATGCCGTTCGGTTTGACAAACGCTCCAGCATTTTTATGGGTTTGATGAACCGTATCTTTCAGCAATTTTTAGATGAGTTTGTGATTATCTTCACCGATGATATTCTTATCTACTTGAAGAACCGTACTGACCATGCAGAGAATTTGAGGATCGTCTTGAAGATTTTGCGAGTTGAGCAGTTGTTTGCTATGCTATCTAAGTGTGAATTCTGGTTGGATCGAGTGGTCTTTCTCGGTCATATTATTTCAGGAGATGGGATTTCTGTCGATCCCAGCATGATTGAAGTGGTTATGAATTGTCCTAGACCGACATCAGCACCTGAGACTACAAAATGACTACAAAACTCCTCCTTCTTCTTCTTCTTCCCAAAATGGAACATACCTCGTGAACCACGAGATCCAGATGAAGTAGTAGGAGTAGAAGAAGACGTAGGTCCAGATTGCACAACAGATTGAGCTCGAGGCTCAAAATATCCACTAGGCTGTCCTGGCATCATCAACTGTGCCCGCCTGTTGCTAGTCTCCACAAGACGGCAACGGTTCACTAAAGTCTCAAAAGATACCAGGTCATCACAAACGACAACCTGAGAGTAGATATCTTGGTTCAAACCTTGTAGAAAGATATCATACTTCGACGCATCACTCTCATTGATATGAGGACGGAAAGGTAACAGATCAAGAAATCGTTGCTGATATTGATCAATAGTCATTGATCCTTGCCTCAAAGTAAGCAACTCCATAGATCGTGCTTGGCAAACAGCCGGAGGAAAATACAATTTCTGGAATTTCCGACAGAATTCCCCCCAAGTCACCTGTCCTCTCTCAGTACGTGCCTGAGCAGCTTTGGCATCCCACCAAAAAACGTGTTCGATCCTCTAGAACAAATTCTAGAACTTCCAATTTCTGATCCTCAGTACAATCGAAAGCACGAAAAGTACTCTCGAGTTTAGACATCCAACTCCTCGCCTGTTCAGGATTCTCGCCTCCCACCAAAGGTTTCGATCCTACTTGTATGGACTTATTGATAGAGTAGCGACGTCTACCCTCATGATGACGGTGTTGATCATCATGATGGCGGTGATGACGATGATGATGACCACCTCCCTGGCCAACACTACCGTGACTCTCGTCAGCCATATCCTGAAAAGAATTGCACATTAAAATCCCAAATGCGCAAGAATTACTCAAAACTAATTCTAAATCCCAAGTACTAATCCCAAAATCTAAGCATGCTCTAATACCAAAAATGTAGTGACCCTGCATGGTATCACCTACTAACTGGCAACTAATAGCATGCATTAAACTTAATACAACAAAATAACTTAACAGAGTAAAACATGCGGAAACAAAACCATAATTTACATATCAGCTTAGTAACATAATCCAGGCTTAAATCTGTAGTGATACAACCAAATCGAAACAGTAAACATTATACAGCTATATCGAATCCTGCTGTATAAAATCCTCAAGACTCCTGCTCCCTAGTCCTGCCTTGAACTACCAGCTCCGTCCATCCTGCGACCTGCCCCATGGAATAAGGTGTCCACGATAACAACTAGGACGTGAGCGCTAACGCCCAGTACATAGACATGAGTAAACATATGTATATAATGCATGCAACATGATGACTGGTAAAGGGTCATCTGAAAAGTCATGCTCAGTACCGGCGCCACATGAGTGCTGCTACCGCACGGATCAACCTCTGGGTGCAACCACACTCGTCTAGTACACCAGAGTAGACAGACATAAATGCCCCCGCCGTCGCGGTACTCTCAGTGACAGACTATCGAGTATAGAGCTGAGTGGCTCTATAGTCAGGTATAACAAGGTATAGGCTCAACGTGTATATGCACATGACATATGAATATAGAAAGCGGTAAATCATATATCATGTCATATAATAATGCCAAATAAATGCAACATATAAACATGTATACTCGCTAGCAATCTCAGTCAATGTGTACGTAACTCTAGGATTATGCTAAATTCTAGGTTCCAAAACCTTCACTACATAAATTCTATAAGCCTTAACTATGCTAATAAGTACTCCCAAAACTTAAATAGATTCTCGGACCATACCTTTGTCCGTAGATAGCCCTTTGGAGTCGCTAGTCCCGGATGACTATAACCACACCTTGGTTATTCCAGAACCTCTATTATAACCGATAGGGCCCTCAAGTGTATATCTCACACTATATAACTGAAGAAGGAAACTCGGGAATTCGTATTTAGAAATGAATCTGCGAAGCCCTATTTATAGGCAAAATTCCCGGCCAGGATTGGAACTTCCGATCCAGCTCATTGCGTGCATGCAAGACACGCCAGGATCGGAACTTCCGATCGGGCGATCGGAGCTTCCGATCTTCTCTACGTTCAACACTTGTCAAAACTCGCGGCTGAGTCATCGAGCATTGCTGGCAGCTGGAGATCGGAACTTCCGTTCCTGGATCGGAGCTTCCGATCTCGGTGCTTCCGCTGAGCTTTCGAAGTGGCTGGGATCGGAGCTTCCGATCTCGGTGCTTCCGATCTCGGTGCTTCCGATCTCGGTGCTTCCGCTGAGCTTCCGAAGTGGCTGGGATCGGAGCTTCCGATCTGGGTTCGGAGCTTCCAATCCGGCCCAAAGTCAAAAGCCCAAATTCTTTTCCGAAGTTCAATAACACTCCGAAATTACTAACCCTTAATCATGTTTAACATATTATTATCTTAAAATGGAACCTGGGTTACTACAAAACCCATTTAAATATCAATTCAAATGAGTGAATTCGCATTTTGGTCCTTGAATTTTCAAAAATTGCAAATCAGTCCTTGAACAAATAAAAATTCAACCCTCGGATTTCATAAACTCTGAAAATCAATACTATTATCTTATAATCTCAATTAGGCTAATTTTGGGGCGTTACAGAATTGATTTCGATCAATATAATAATTAACACGAGGATAAATTGACTAGAAATAGTATTCGATTTCATCGTGCCAGTTTAGCTGCAAACTTAATTCTCACAATTCTTCATGTGTTTGAATTTGATTGGAATTATGAAAAATTAATCCGTCAATATTTGAATAGGTTTAATTGTTCTATAAATAGACCTTTAAACAAGTTAGGAGAATTCACCGTAATTTAAGATTAAATCTGAGTTCAGAATAAGCTACATGTTACAAAATTTGTTCGGCACCTACGTGTGTCGTTGATCGAGCTTTTCTCATATTTGAATTTAATCCAAAATTTTTATTGCATTTTATTTAATTGAATTTTATTTGAAATTTAATTTCTTAGTTAAAAATCTTAAATTTAATCACTTTTATTGGTTAGTCTAGATAAGGTAGGAATAATCATATTTTAGTAATCATATATTCAGTCCATGTGGGTTCGACATCTGGACCATTGTCCACTATATATTACTTGACCTGATACGCTTGCCAGTAGATTTTTATCATACCGATTTAAGCGGTCAAACATCAACACTTAAACTTCCACAACACATTAAAAGTCATTCTTAACATAAAATATCAAAATTTAAACTTCAAATACACTCACATCTCTCCGAATGTTCAAAGTCAAGATTATGGAGTTGAAATGCCCTGTTTATGCAATCAAATCAAAGGTTTCGTTGCGAGGATTCCAGAACATCTTTCGGAATCGAAATCGGATACCCGTAACTCAAGATATGTGAATTGGAAGATGAAGATTGAACTTGGAAATTCTTTTGCTCTCACTCGGTTCCTTCCTTTACCTTTCTGATAGAAATCTGATGGAATACACGTGAATAAGTTTAAAAATCACAAGTGTCCAAGCTATTTGCAGTTTAGCCCCTCAACTATTCAAAAATTGCAATTTGGTCCTCAGCTTCTCATTTCATTCAATTTCAATCCTAAATAATTTAAGAATATTAGAATTTAAATCAAAACTCCAAATATTCTCAAATTAAATATTCTCGGATTAAAATTAAATAATTTCGAGCGTTACAGGCCATGTTTATTTCGGGCAGAAAGTTGCTGAATTGTGCTCCTCGATCGGTGAACTTTTATCGATCGAGCGAGGCCTTGTTTTTTTAAAAAAAAAAATATTTAGGCCTTTGATTGCTTGATCTTAATTCATGTATTGGATTAAATATTTAGTATTTCATCTTGTATAAATCGTTATGATTTGAGAGATTAGTGCCCGAGTCCTCACATTTCCGGACGTTACAATTCTCTCCCCCTTAAATGGAATTTCGTCATCGAAATTTGATTTAACTTAGTCGTCTAATAACACATGACTAAAATTTTTCAAAAATAATTTTCAAACTTAAATCCCAAAAACATTACTTAATTTATATATCTAAAATTCAACTTAAATCTCAAAAAAAAAAAAATTCTAACTTGTCAAACTTAAATCTAAAATCATAACTTAATCTACAAATCTAAGTGTCAAACTTACGTCTCATAAATTATCAAACTTAATTTTCTAAACATATATCATTCTAGTCATCTTGGTGTGTAACGCGTCTCAGAGGCATACTCTAATTTTCATAAATTCTCTACGTAACTGCATTGCATAACTAAGTATTTTTAACTTTAATACTGTCATAACTTGAAATTCTCATTTTCATAAATCATTAAAACAAAAATCATGTGTCCCAGCAATAAAACATAATTTAAAACATTTAAAACTTACAGACTGGCAGTGCGGCTTCTGAGCTCCGTGTAGCAGGCTAGTTACCCTCCAAGGACCATGGCTTTGATACCAAATGAAACATCCTAGAACTCAATTATGAATTTTATTTTTTTGTAATGAACTGGGGTTGCCCAGTTCATTCTTGCTCTCATGATCTTCTCCCCCCTGGTGGGGAGTTTTTGCCCTCCCCAGGATTCGAACCTTGCACTCCATGTCATAAATGCAATGTTCCCTCAATCCTGGTACCACGCCCGGGGCTGAAGAGGCAGGGAGTGATCGCCGGTGCCAAGAGGTTGCACGGACAATGAGCGGCTCCTGGTAGGCTTCTAGGCGGAGGAAGACATGAATGAACCGATCCCGTGGCGGAATGAGAGGGGATTCTGAGACTGTGTAGGTATGAGACTACATAGTTGAGGAGGACTTATAAGATTTCATATGTACTGCTCATATCAAGAAGGTGCATCTTCTTTTCGGAAGCTCATCACATAAGGACTCCAAAGTTAAGCGTGCTTGACTTGGGGAAATTATAGGATGGGTGACCCCCTGCGAAGTTTCTCAGGGTGCGTGTGAGTGAGGACAAAAGCATGCTGAAAAGACCCGTCTTGATACAGTGGGTCGTTACAGTTTTAGCTTAAGAATATTAAGTTGGGAATCCAATGCACTCTAATTGGTTTGAATAAGCTAGTTATTGGTCCACAAGTCAATCAAAATCCGTATAAGTGTTTTAACGTAATATTATCAAATAGGGACTCCAATGGACTCTAATTGATTAGATTAAGATAATATGGTGTCTTCATAACTCTTTTACAATGTTTATCATTGAAAATGCCAATATATGTTGTAATAAGCTTGTAAATGATGCACGAATCTAACAGAATCCGTATAGGTGTTTTAGCTTAAAAATATTAAGTTGGGAATCCAATGCACTCTAATTGGTTTGAATAAGCTAGTTATTTGTCCACAAGTCAATCAAAATCCGTATAGGTGTTTTAGCGTAATATTATCATGTAGGGACTCTAATGGACTCTAATTGATTAGATTAAGACAATATGGTGTCTTCATCACTCTTTTACAATGTATAGATCATTGTAAATGAAACATCTAGGACTCTTTAAACTTAAATGCGAAATTTTTTTTTTTAAATAATATCAATACATATATGCCCATACATATATGTAATTCAAAATAAAAGATAAATATTATCATGCATGAAATAAAAAATAAGTTTTGCATGCTCCAAAAACACCAAGTGCGAAAATACTAAAGTAAAAGTATAATTTGCTTAAAAATCAACAACATAATAAAATGTATCTGAAATAATTCTAAATCATGCAACGGTCACGGGGCCACTGTTCCGTGAGCTCATACGTCCTCACCACCGGTAGGAGCTACCTAAAAGTTATTTGTCTCACCTGCACCATATAAGCGTAGTGAGCCTAGGGGCTCAACATGTCTAAACTTGGATATCAAGATTTAAAATAATGCATCACATAATCATATTAATACATATACATGATACATGAGCATGCATGGAAATTTTTTTCATAACATAAATGGTGAATCATAAATCTTAAGCATAAACATCATCTTTCTTCATCATACATAACATAGTTGAGCATGGTATTTTTGAAACAGTCTATGGTCCTATCCGTAAGTGTGACCCTTATCTGTGCCGACTGATCAGTCTCCTGAACCAACGTACGTGGCGGTGATAAATCACCTCCTATGGTAGTAAACTACCTCATAAATCATATGGTGGATAACCACCATTATGTCACACTACTTCAATTACCATCATAAAAATATTTTTGCTGCTCAACACTTGATCATAATCATAACATGTAAATTTTTCATGAATGCATGCACTGAAAATATGTCTGTAATATATATTTAATTGATTTTCATAATAAATATACTTATACTTAAAATAAACTTCATGCATAAAAATAATTAAATATATATTCCGGACTTAGTTAATTTTCATGGGTTGGTCCAGACTGCTGATCACTCACTCTAAGCCCATTAAACTTAAATAAGAGACCAATTATCATATTTTAGCCCAAATAACTTAACTAAACTTAACTGGGCCTAAATAAAAATATTTAAGCTCATAACTTAAATAAACCCAATAAGACACTAGACTGGCCCAAAAATCCTCTGACTGACCCAAAAATTTCCATGGGCTCCCAAGCGCATAAAAATCATTGAGCTAACTTAAATAAAGTATTTAAAGCCCAAAATAAAATTATTTGGAAGCCCAAATAATTTTATTTCTAATTAATTGGCCCAAAAACCAATTAAAACCTTAAACACTTAAAAATTAAAAATACTCGAGCCCGACCCACCTAACCCGGATCCGGACCGACCTGAACCGACCCACAAATTACCAGACCCAATCCAGGCCCCAAGACCCGACCCGGACCTGCCCAAAACCCTAAACCCGTTTCCCTTTTGTTCCTTACTCTCGGCTGTGACCAGCTTCTGTTCAGAGGCATTGGCCGCCCTACTACGGCCACCAAATGGCCGGAGCACCACCACCTACACCTAGAAGACTTCAAGGCGTTTCCAGAAAGCTAAACACCAGCCCAAACGGAGTCCTAACGAAGGAGAACGAACCAAAACAAAATTTGCCTAATTTCTGCTCGCGCGCTGTGCGCGATGCCGGACTTCCGGCCGTTCGGCCGCCCAACTCCGACCATCACTGGCTAGAGAACTACCTGAGATACCTTCCTCTATGTCTTGGGGTTCTAACCCAATTGGAATTGTGACGACCCGAGTTCTAATCTCTCAATAATCAAATCATCAAAAAGAATAGACAAGAATCAATGTCTAAACAAAATAATAAATTTTTTTTTTTTTTTTTAAAGAGTGAGCACCTCGCTCGATCGGTAAAAAGTTACCGATCGAGCGAGCACTTTGCTCAAACTCTCGGGTGCAACTTATGTTGGCCTCGCTCGATCCGCAGAATATCACCGATCGAGCGAGCCCAACATATTCATGGTTCTGTTCCTGATTTCAAAGCCTCGCTCGATCCGTGATATTTCACCGATCGAGCGAGAGCAGTTTCCAGAGAATAAAACCAGAAACGTTGCTGCTGTCCAAACAAGTTCTGAAACATCTACTTCTAATAAATGCGGAAATTTTTTTTTTTTAAATAATACTAAGTAAAATAGATGTACATACATGCCCATACATATATGCACAAAATAAACAGATTTAAAAATAACATAAATAAATTACAACATTTTTACTTAAATAACTGAGTCAAACTTAAATAAAATACGGTCAAACAAACAACTTAAAAGGTTGCATGCAATAAAAATTATTTAATAAAAATAGTACTAAAATCCACCTCTGACAAGACATAAAAGAATAAATAAGAAACAGAGTTTAAAAATTCTTAAAAATGTTCTCAAGACTCAGCCGGCGGTCACGGGGGATCACTGCATGTCCGCTCATACGTCCTCACCACCGGTAGGAACTACATCTTCCTCTACGTACTCACCTGCACCATATAAGTGTAGTGAGCCTAGAGGCCCAACATGCTAACATAACAAGGGTTTAAAATAATTTAAATCACTGAAATACTAATAAATAACATATACATGAATGAGCATGCTTAAAAATTATGAATTATAACTTAAAATCTTACTTAAACTTGAACTTAAATATAATCATATATTACATACATAAACATTGTTGAGCATAACATTTTTTTCTAACATCGCATGGTCATATCCGTAGTGTAACCTTAAACTTAAAAGTTCGACTGATCAGTCTCTTAGAACCAACGTACGTGGCAGTTACGAATTACCTCTTACTGGTAGTAAACTACCCTTAAATTGACAGTAAACTGCCCTTAACATGTAGGGTCTTGTCCCCCTTAAATTGTCACACTACATCAACTTCCAACATAAAATTATTTTTTTGCTCAACCTTAAACATAAAATCATGCCATAAAATTATTTCATGAATGCATGTACTTAAATAAAAATGTGTGTCCTTCATATATATTTAATTTAATTTTTATACTAACATATAAATACTAAAATAACTTTCATGCATAAAATAATTAAATATATAATTATGACACATGCAATTTCTCATGGTTTGTGCTGAACTGCTGGCTCTAACACTCAAGCCCATTTTCTTAAATTTTGGTCCATTAACACTGAAAATGGCCCATTAACAAACTTAAGCCCAAAAATACATTTCTAAGCCCAATTAATTTATTCAAGCCCATTAATGTATTCCTGGCCTAATAACAACCTATTCTGGCCCAATGGGCTAAAAAGCCCAAAAACTGGCCCAATAACTTCCATGGGCTCCCAAGCCCATAAAATTATTGGGCTAACTTAATTTAATTTAATTAAACCCAATAACAATTAAATTCAACCCAAATAATTAAATGGATCCCAATCAAATTTTGGGATTTAATTAAAGCCCATTTAACCCTTAATTAAACTTAAAACTTAAAAATAAAAATACCCGAGCCCGACTCACTTAACCTGGACTCGGACCCAACTAACATGACCCATGACTTACTGACCCCGACCCGAACCTATGACTCGACTCGGACCCACCTTGAAACCCAAAACCCGTTTCCCCCTCTTGCACTGCCCTCGGCCGCGAGCAGCTGCAAAGAACACCGGCGGCCGCCCTACTCCGGCCACCCACCGGCCGGAGAACCACACCTAGGATCTAGCCCACATCTAGACATTTCCATCAAGCCAAGAACCAGCCCAAACCGTGGTCCGAGGAAGGAGAACGAAGCCTTGCAACAGGCTGTCCCCCAGCTCGCGCCCATCCCTGAGCGGCTGCCGTAAATTCAATCGTTCTCCCTACTCCGACCATATTTTTTTGTGAAACCACTTCTCAATCTTAGCCAACATCAAGGGGGTTCTAACCCTTTAAACCTCACTCTAAACCATGGCCTGAAGAGGGAGAACGAAGCATTCTCCCACAGCCCCAAAACCTGCGTGAACCGAACCTGCGCGAGCCACCCATGACAGAATTTGATTTGCTTCGTTCCAGCCCTTCTCCAACCTTAACCGATCAACTAGCCCAAGTCTAGGGACCCTAGGACACCCATGAATCTTGGCCGAGCAGCCATGCACGCCCATGCTAAATAAAAAACGTGAGATGATGACAAAACACATAAACAAGGTGCAAACATCAAACGATACCATTTAAAATCTGAATATTTGAGGATTTCGACACGTACACAACACCTACATAATACATACTGATATGGTGCTTAAAAAGGGAAGAAAAACATGCCTTTAAATCATAGAAAGTAGATGGGAAGAACGTGAAGACGATTCCGGACGACTACAACGAGCAACCTTCGAAAAAGCTTCAAAAATAAAGGTCTATGGCTTCCTCCTTGATGTTGCTGTCGATGGAAAAGAATGGAGAGGTGAGGGAGAAAGCTAGGGTGAGGGAGAAGTGATTTGAGCGTGTGAGGGTGGGCCTTGGGGTAGATAGGGAATAACTTTCAAGATAATGACATAAATAAAAATATATCTAGGCTTTAAAAAAAATAATAGATATCATAATAAACATAAAAATCCCGAAATATTATATTAAGGGAATTTTAAAGATAATTAAAAGTCATTATTTTGGCTTAATTTGGGTAAAAATGGACTCCTAAAATTATATAAAATTAAATACTGATAATTTTGAGGAAATAAAACTCAAAATAATATTTTCGGGCTCCTAAAAGACTCATAAAATAATTTGGGTAGAAAGTTGTCATCTCGTCCGTCCATAGTCTCATCAACGCGATAAAATAATACAATATCATAAATCAGAAAAATCTCTATTTATGGGTTAAATACTTAAAAAAATCATTTAAATAAGCACAGATAATTCACATAATTATTTAACTCATAAATCTAAAATTTTAAATTAATTAAATTCCTAATTATGCATGCGTATTTACGTACGGAAAATACCGGGTATTACAATTCTCCCCCCCTTAAGTTGAATTTCATCCTCGAAATTAAAGTACTTACCCGAACAACTCCGGGTAGCGAGTCCTCATGTCTGCCTCGGTCTCCCAAGTAGCTTCCTCCTCCGAGTGATTCAGCCACTGGACTCTGACCATCGATATATCTTGCGTCCTCAATCTGCGCTCCTCCCTAGCCAAGATCCGTATAGGCCTCTCCTCAATTGCTAACTCCGATGTCAACTGAAGAGGCTCAAAATTCAACACATGTGACGGGTTCGAGATGTATCTCCGAAGCATGGATACATGGAATACATTGTGCACTGCCGCTAGCCCTGGTGGTAGAGCTAAACGGTAGGCCAACGTACCAACTCTCTCCAAGATCTCGAATGGCCCTATATATCTAGGGTTAAGCTTACCTCTTCGGCCAAAACGTATCACTTCCTTCATAGGTGACACTCTCAGAAACACGTGATCACCTACTACGAACTCCAAATCTCGTCGTCGAGTATCTGCATAACTCTTCTGACGACTCTGAGCAGTCCTCATACGATCCCGAATCTGAGTCACAATGTTAGCTGTCTGCTGCACGATCTCAAGACCAAGTAAAATCCTCTCGCCGACCTCATCCCAATGCACAGGAGATCTGCATCTCCTCCCATACAATGCTGCATAAGGAGTCATACCTATAGACGACTGAAAACTGTTGTTATAATTAAACTCCACTAACGGCAATCTCGTCTCGCATGAGCCCTGAAAATCGATGACACAGGCTCTCAGTAAATCCTCAAGAACCTGTATCACCCTCTCAGACTGACCATCTGTCTGGAGATGAAAAGCTGTGCTGAACAGTAATCTAGTCCCCAATTCTGTGTGCAAACTCTTCCAAAATGCGGATGTGAATCTCGGATCTCTATCGGATACAATGGACACAGGTATGCCATGCAATCTAACAATCTCCTTGATGTAAAGCTCTGCATACTGTGTCAAGGAGTAGGTAGTCCTCACCGGCAAGAAATGAGCTGACTTGGTGAGTCTATCCACGATCACCCAAATAGCTGTGCAACCTCTGTTACTCCTCGGAAGGCCAACTACAAAATCCATTGTAATGTTCTCCCATTTCCATTCCGGAATAGGAAGAGGTCTAAGAAGTCCTGCTGGACGCTGATACTCAGCCTTGACCTGCTGACAAGTCAAGCACTCTGACACAACTCTCCCGATGTCTCTCTTCATCCCGGGCCACCAATACAATAGCTGTAAATCTCGATACATCTTCGTACTTCCGGGGTGAATGGAGTACGGAGATGTGTGAGCCTCTGCTAGAATCTCAGCTCTCAACTGATCGACGTTCGGTACCCATATCCTACCACGGTACTGAACAATGCCATCCACAACTGTATACAGAAGACCACCCTTGGCCTCATCTCTCTGCCTCCAACGCTGTAACTCCTCATCAGTAGTCTGTCCAACTCTGATCCGATCTCGTAGAATCGGTTGCACCGTCAACACTGACAAGCTCGGTGCATGACCACTCGAGTAAAACTCCAAATCAAACCTCTGAATCTCGCTCTGCAGTGGTAACTGCACTGTCAAACACGATACCACTGTCGACTTCCGATTCAAGGCATCGGCCACTACATTAGCTTTACCTGGATGGTAGCTAATGTCGCAGTCGTAATCCTTCACTAACTCCAACCATCTCCGTTGCCTCATGTTCAACTCCTTCTGAGTGAAGAAGTACTTGGGGCTCTTATGATCCATGAAAATCTTACACTTTTCGCCATACAGATAATGCCTCCAGATTTTCAAAGCGAAGACCACTGCTGCTAACTCCAAGTCATGTGTCGAGTAGTTCTGCTCGTGAATCTTTAACTGCCTCGACGCATACGCAATAACCTTACCACACTGCATAAGTACTGCGCCTAAACCTAGCTTAGACGCGTCGGTGTACACCACTAACTCCTCGTGTGGTACTGACATCGCCAAAACCGGTGCAGTAGTGAGTGATTCCTTCAGTTGATCGAAGCTCCTCTGACAGTCTGGACTCCAAACAAACTTCGCATTCTTCTTGGTTAAGGAAGTCAAGGGTACTGCAATAGAGAAAAAACCCTTGATGAACTTCCTATAGTATCCTGCCAAACCCAAGAAACTGCGAATCTCCGAAGCATTCTTCGGAATACCCCATTTCTGCACTACCTCAACCTTCGACTGATCCACTGCAATCCCATCTCTAGAAATAATGTGGCCAAGAAATGCCACCTGCTCAAGCCAAAACTCGCACTTGCTGAACTTGGCATACAAACGATGCTCCCTCAAAGTCTGCAAGGCTGTCTGTAGATGCTGCCTATGCTCCTCAACGCTCCTAGAGTAGATCAAGATATCATCAATGAAGACTATGATGAACTGATCAAGATACGGCTGAAATACCCGGTTCATGAGATCCATGAAAACCGCTGGAGCATTGGTCAACCCAAATGGCATCACTAAGAACTCGTAATACCCATAACGTGTCCGAAAAGCAGTCTTGGACACATCTGCCTCTCTAACTCGCAGCTGATGATAACCAGATCGCAGATCGATCTTGGAGAACACTGAAGCTCCCTGCAACTGATCAAATAAGTCCTCTATCCTCGGCAGTGGGTACTTATTCTTCACCGTGACTCTGTTGAGATCTCGATAATCGATGCACAATCTCATACTGCCATCCTTCTTCTTCACGAATAACACTGGAGCTCCCCATAGAGAAAAGCTAGGACGAACAAAGCCTTTCTCTAATAACTCCTGAATCTGCTCCTTCAACTCTTTCATCTCAGTAGGAGCAAGTCTGTACGGTGCCTTTGAGATAGGCACAGTGTCTGACAATAAGTCGATACTGAAATCCACCTCTCTCACTGGTGGAATCCCTGCAACATCCTCCGGAAAGACTTCTGGAAAGTCACGAACTACCTCTATCTCTGATAATGATCTACTGGCTGGTTCTGAGGCCGTGACAATACTCGCTAGGAAACCTCGGAAACCTCGTCTCAACAGCTTCCTCGCCTGAATAAGAGATATCACCTGAGAAATATCACTGCTCTGAGATGCATGAAAAGTAAACGGGTCGCCTCCCGGTGGTTTCACTGACACTGTCCTCCGACGAAAATCAATCAAAGCTCCATTGACTGTCAACCAGTCCATACCCAATATCAAATCAAAACCGCTCAACGGCAAAACCACTACATCTGCGCGAATGGAGTGCCCCTGCAGCTCCAACTCCAGCTCTCGAATGACACTAGAGGTAGAAATATTTTGTCCTGACGGCATAGTGACATCATAACCACTGTCGGCAATCTCAGGTGTGATGCCTATCCGTCTGATAAACTCTAGGGAGATAAACGAATGCGTAGCCCCTGAATCTAGCAACGCAAACGTGGAGTTGCCTCCAACTAAAATTCTCCCTGCACGCAGAAGAATCCCAACAACTTCATACCACTACTAAACTTTTCCCCAAAGATGAGTCACTAATAACCCTTAATTCTAGTCACAAGTAAAACATGCTTCCTATTCTAACATGCAGATAGGAAATCCCAAATATCAAATTATTCCACAAAGAGAAATCAAAATTCTTAACCAAAGAAAGAAATCATAAAATACTAGGGGTAAGATATACCGGTGATCAAGGAGGTATCTGGATCTGCCTCCTCAGCCTGCATCACGAACACTCTCCCTGTAGTGTTCTTCTTCCTCGGGCAATTGGCCATCTGGTGCCCTGGCTCCTTACAATGAAAACAGACGCCCGCTCCTAGAAGACATGGTCCTAGATGCATCTTCTGGCACTTCGGGCAAGTAGGATATCCTCCAGCATTAGAGGCCCCGCCCCTAGGCTGCTGTCTCTGCTGCTGGCTTCTGCTGATTCGGGCCCTTAGACGGCCCAGTAAACTGCTTCTTCGCAGGAGGCTGCGAAGATGGTCGCTGATACCCAGACTGAAACTGCCTCTTACTCTGCTGCTCCCTCTGGATCTCTCTCCTACCCTCCTCAAAACGCAAGGCTCTACTGACTGCAGCCTCATAAGTGGGGACGTCCGCCATGCGAACACATGCTTAATCTCTGCCCTGAGCCCCTCAATAAACTGTCTCATCTTCTCAGGTGCACTGTCAGCAATCAATGGCACCAGGTGACAGCCCCTCTCGAACTGTTGGATGTACTCCACAACTGTCTTGTCTCCCTATAGGAGACTCATGAACTCTCAAATCATGCGGCTGCGCACGTCCTCAGTGAAATACTTGGAGTAAAACATCCTCCGGAAGTCTGCCCATAGCAAAGTAGTCAAATTCACTCCTCGTGATGCACTCTCCCACCATAAGTCTGCATCACCCTTCAGCATGTACACTGCGCATCTCACCTTGTCCGCATCAGTCAACCCCATGTAAGCAAAGATGCTCTCCAAAGAACGGATCCACCCCTCAGCAATGAGTGGATCTGTGGCACCTGCGAACTCCTTAGGTCCCTTCTTCTAGAACCTCTCCGCCACGTCCTCATCGTGAGACAGTCTCGGACGTGCTGCCTGCTGCTCCAACAGAGCAGTAATCCCGGTCATCATGTTTGCATTGGCCTGCTCCAATGCCGAAAGCGGATTTTGCGGAGGTGGAGGTGGAGGTCCCCCGCGTCTGTTAACTGGTCTCGGAGGCATTCTGCACCACCACATATTTCTTTACGTAAATCGACATGCATAACTAAGTACTTAAAGATTTTCTGCTAACATAAATGCTTAAGTCTTAAACATGATACTACTAAATCATACTAAAAGAAATTAAAACTTACAGACCGATAGCGTGGATTTATGAGCTCGCATAGCAGTGATGACCCCTCCAAGAACGCGACTCTGATACCAATTGAAACATCTACTACTAATAAATGCGGAATTTTTTTTTTAAAATAATACTAAGTAAAATAGATGTACATACATGCCCATACATATATGCACAAAATAAACAGATTTAAAAATAACATAAATAAATTGCAACATTTTTACTTAAATAACTGAGTCAAACTTAAATAAAATACGGTCAAACAAACAACTTAAAAGGTTGCATGCAATAAAAATTATTTAATAAAAATAGTACTAAAATCCACCACTGACAAGACATAAAAGAATAAATAAGAAACAGAGTTTAAAAATTCTTAAAAATGTTCTCAAGACTCAGCCGGCGGTCACGGGGGATCACTGCATGTCCGCTCATACGTCCTCACCACCGGTAGGAACTACATCTTCCTCTACGTACTCACCTGCACCATATAAGTGTAGAGAGCCTAGAGGCCTAACATGCTAACATAACAAGGGTTTAAAATAATTTAAATCACTGGAATACTAATAAATAACATATACATGAATGAGCATGCTTAAAAATTATGAATTATAACTTAAAATCTTACTTAAACTTGAACTTAAATATAATCATATATTACATACATAAACATTGTTGAGCATAACATTTTTTTCTAACATCGCATGGTCATATCCGTAGTGTAACCTTAAACTTAAAAGTTCGACTGATCAGTCTCTTAGAACCAACGTACGTGGCAGTTACGAATTACCTCTTACTGGTAGTAAACTACCCTTAAATTGACAGTAAACTGCCCTTAACATGTAGGGTCTTGTCCCCCTTAAATTGTCACACTACATCAACTTCCAACATAAAATTATTTTTTTGCTCAACCTTAAACATAAAATCATGCCATAAAATTATTTCATGAATGCATGTACTTAAATAAAAATGTGTGTCCTTCATATATATTTAATTTAATTTTTATACTAACATATAAATACTAAAATAACTTTCATGCATAAAATAATTAAATATATAATTATGACACATGCAATTTCTCATGGTTTGTGCTGAACTGCTGGCTCTAACACTCAAGCCCATTTTCTTAAATTTTGGTCCATTAACACTGAAAATGGCCCATTAACAAACTTAAGCCCAAAATACATTTCTAAGCCCAATTAATTTATTCAAGCCCATTAATGTATTCCTGGCCTAATAACAACCTATTCTGGCCCAATGGGCTAAAAAGCCCAAAAACTGGCCCAATAACTTCCATGGGCTCCCAAGCCCATAAAATTATTGGGCTAACTTAATTTAATTTAATTAAACCCAATAACAATTAAATTCAACCCAAATAATTAAATGGATCCCAATCAAATTTTGGGATTTAATTAAGCCCATTTAACCCTTAATTAAACTTAAAACTTAAAAAAAAAATACCCGAGCCCGACTCACTTAACCCGAACTCGGACCCAACTAACATGACCCATGACTTACTGACCCCGACCCGAACCTATGACTCGACTCGGACCCACCTTGAAACCCAAAACCCGTTTCCCCCTCTAGCACAGCCCTCGGCCGCGAGCAGCTGCAAAGAACACCGACGGCCGCCCTGCTCCGGCCATCCACCGGCCGGAGAACCACATCTAGGATGTAGCCCACATCTAGACGTTTCCATCAAGCCAAGAACCAGCCCAAACCGTGGTCCGAGGAAGGAGAACGAAGCCTTGCAACAGGCTGTCCCCCAGCTCGCACCCAGCCCTGAGCGGCTGCCGTAAATTCAATCGTTCTCCCTACTCCAACCATATTTTTTTGTGAAACCACTTCTCAATCTTATCCAACATCAAGGGAGTTCTAACCCTTCAAACCTCACTCTAAACCATGGCCTGAGGAGGGAGAACGAAGCATTCTCCCACAGCCCCAAAACCTGAACGAACCGAACCTGTGCGAGCCACCCATGACAGAATTCGATTTGCTTCGTTCCAGCCCTTCTCCAACCTTAACCGATCAACTAGCCCAATTCTAGGGACCCTAGGACACCCATGAATCTTGGCCGAGCAGCCATGCACGCCCATGCTAAATAAAAAACGTGAGATGATGACAAAACACATAAACAAGGTGCAAACATCAAACGATACCATTTAAAATCTGAAAATATTTGAGGATTTCGACACGTACACAACACCTACATAATACATACTGATATGGTGCTTAAAAAGGGAAGAAAAACATGCCTTTAAATCGTAGAAAGTAGATGGGAAGAACGTGAAGACGATTCCGGACGACTACGACGAGCAACCTTCGAAAAATCTTTAAAAATAAAGGTCTATGGCTTCCTCCTTGATGTTGCTGTCGATGGAAAAGAATGGAGAGGTGAGGGAGACGGCTAGGGTGAGGGAGAAGTGATTTGAGCGTGTGAGGGTTGGCCTTGGGGTAGATAGGGAATAACTTTCAAGATAATGACATAAATAAAAATATCTAGGCTTTAAAAAAAATAATAGATATCATAATAAACATAAAAATCCCGAAATATTATATTAAGGGAATTTTAAAGATAATTAAAAGTTATTATTTTGGCTTAATTTGGGTAAAAATGGACTTCTAAAATTATATAAAATTAAATACTGATAATTTTGAGGAAATAAAACTCAAAATAATATTTTCGGGCTCCTAAAAGACTCATAAAATAATTTGGGTAGAAAGTTGTCATCTCGTCCGTCCACGGTCTCGTCAACGCGATAAAATAATACAATATCATAAATCAGGAAAATCTCTATTTATGGGTTAAATACTTAAAAAAAAATCATTTAAATAAGCACAGATAATTCACATAATTATTTAACCCATAAATCTAAAATTTTAAATTAATTAAATTCCTAATTATGCATGCGGATTTACGTACTGAAAATACCGGGTGTTACAAGTTCCTTCATGCATTTTCATCCAATATCAACTCATACAAAGCCTATTCAACTATCATAAGCCAACATGCATTCTCACATGATAAAGTTGATAGAATTGAATCATCACAAGGCCTTATAAACATAATCAAAAAGCCCACAAAGCATGCAAAAAGCAATGTTATATATTCAAGATCAAGCTACATTATATTGTCTCAAGGATTTAGATACATCTCAAATCCTATATACATCAACTAGATCAACTACAAGTCTTGGAACAAGTAGCTATAACATGTTCATGGTTTTGGACTCAACTCTAACATTGACAGCACAAGAACTCATCTAAACTCGGATCATCACGCTATCTTCTCTTCCCTTGTTCTTCACATTCGCTTTTGCCCGGTTCCACTCCCTCCTATTGCAATGACACATACAACAAAACAATAGCCGGATAACTCCGGTGAGAAATAGATTTCCCAGTAAAAGCAACTAAACATGCATACAAACATATATCAAGATCATGATATAAAAAAACATAACTTCAATGCATGTTTTAAAACAAGGTTCATCTCTTCATTCGTCGATTGGGATCCCGAAAAGTAGATATCATAACTAATCCACCGACTCTCCCGATCGAGGTGGGGCTACTTATCTCACTTCTCTAGACTTTGAAGCCATCATATATGTAAATCAGACGCTAGGCTAAAACAACCACCCAGACCATACATATACAATCCCTCAAATCGTCTATTCAAACGTTTCTGTTCATTTCAAAATCAAGAAACAAGTCTTCAAGATGAATGCAACATATATCATAATCAAAGCATTCATTATATCAAAGACTCATTCAACATAGCATAGAAGAGCATATAAAAGCAACTAAGCAAATAAGTATGTGATTTAGGAGAACTCGATACAAACCATCTCGAGTTATAATCCCAATCAAATAGTAGTCCACTTTTACCTTTCAAATGTGATGTTTAGGATGTCTTTTAGCTTGTCCAAATCTGTACAAAGGATGCCTAGGTGTAGGCTTGGGTATTTCCATGTGGTGAACAATGACTATACTCATTGGGAAATGTATGCGATTGGTGGAAGTGCTGATCCTACCATTTATAGCCACGGGAACAGATTCCTTGCACCCAATGATAGATTTAGAAAAGAGGTAATATTTTTTATATATTATTCAAATATAATCATATATATAGAGCTAGCATGACGTTTTGTTAATGATATATATATATATATATATATATATATATATATATATATATATATATATATATATATATATATATTGTAGGTGATGAAGCACGAGGATGCGCCGGAAAGTCAATGGATGCACTGGAACTGGAGATCGGAAGGCGATCTGATGTTGAACGGCGCCTATTTCCGGCAATCGGGTGGTGGAGCTTGGGCTGCGCATTCGAGGGCGTCGAGTTTAAGTGCTAGACCAGTTTCTCTTGTGGGTTCAGTCACCAGAACTGCCGGGGCACTTAATTGCAGGGCGGGATCTCGTTGCTAGTTAATTAATTAATTAATATAAGATATATATACAAATTAATATACTACAAAGGGCGACCAAGGAAGCCGGAACTATTTCAGGGTTCAATGTCTTGCGCATCATTGTGGAGCCAACTGCGGCAGCAGTTGCCTATGGTCTTGACAAAATGTCCAGTGGTGAAAGGAATGTGCTTATTTTCGACCTTGGCGGTGGTACTTTTGATGTTTCTCTTCTAACAATGACTGATGGTGTCATAAAGGTTAAGTCAATTGCAGGGGACACCCACCTTGGAGGCGAGGATTTTGACAACAGAATGGTAAATTATTTTTTGGAAGAGCTCAAAAGGAAGCACAAAAAGGACATAAGTAACAAGTCACGAGCATTGAGAAGGTTGAAGACAGCTTGTGAGAGAGCAAAGAGGAACCTGTCTTTCATGGCACACACGACTGTTGAAATCGATGCTTTGTACAACGGGGTCGATTTTGAGTCTAAAATATCGCGTGCCAAATTTGAGGAGCTGAACATGGATTTGTTCGAGAAATGCATAGGCCATGTTGAAAAGTGTTTCAAGGATGCCGAGATGGACAAGACGAGCATCCACGACGTGGTGCTCGTTGGTGGATCCACTAGAATTCCAAAGGTGCAACAATTGCTTCAGGATTTCTTCAATGGCAAAGAGTTGTGCAAAAACATTCACCCCGACGAAGCTGTAGCCTGTGGCGCGGCAGTTCAAGCCGCGATTTTGACAGAACAAGGTAGTGACAAGATCCAAAACCTAATATTGTACGATGTCACCTCTCTGTCTCTTGGTGTAGGCGTTGCTGTCGATGAAATGAGTGTAGTGGTTGGCAGGAATACTACCTTTCCCACGAAGAAAGAAGCATCTTACTTCACTAGTTGCGATGACCAAACTAGTATGTTGTTCAAAGTGTACGAGGGTGAAAGGCCTAGAGTAAGCGACAACAGGGCCCAACAGACAATAAAGACCGAAAAAATGTAAATTGAAAGCTCAATGTAATAGGATTGCATTGCATACTTTCATATCACCTAGGATTGGACTTAGACTCATGATTGGCAACCACAGGTCGATTAGTGATTGAGATCGATCATCCTTTAAATAATATATGATATTATTGATGTATGCATGTTTAGACTAAATTGTATGAATCCCGCAAGCATACAAATATTGCATGATGAGACAATTTTCAAAATTAAAAATCCCTCATTTTAAATATGATTTAAAATTGATATCAAGATAAACAAAATGAAATTTAAATATTGTTTAAATGTTCCTACCTTCCATCAACGATCAATGTATGAGATGCTACCCGCGGGCACGGTTCGGCTCATATTATTGGGGGGGGCCGTTCGTCGAAAAGTTGTACATTGGATCGACACATGTTGTAAGTTGGGTGGAACTCCCATAGGATTGGCCCATATTATTGGAAATTCACATGGCGACCGTCCATCACAACTTAATATTGATGGGTCATCTTGACATGTCACATTAAACGGCATCATATTATTGGGCCCTTATTGGACATGAGGTAAAAACATGGGGGTTGCTTTGAAAGCAATTGAGCTCTATCTTTTGAAAATTATGGTTGGCTGATATTATTCGGGACTATAGTTTGTCAATTGGACTCCATGTTCCCACTAAGAAAACAAGTTTCCTGTTTTCACTAGAGGATAGTGAAATCGTTAAAATAGTGGGAGTAAAATTCATAAAATTAAATCTTGCCATATTTTATGTCTTAGTAGATTAATTAAACAATCACTGATTATTGTCTGTTTTTTTTTCAGTATTTCATTACAATGAATTCGCGAAATCCACTATACTCAATTCTCGAACAAAACAAATTGACTGGCGCAAACTATACGGAATGGTTCCGTAAATTAAAGATTGTTCTAAACTCGGAGAAAATTTTCTACGTGTTAGAAAAGAATCCTCCAAAGGAAGCACCGGCTAATATAAGTCCGGAATAATTGGCAAAACTTGATCAATGGTGGGACCATGATATCAAGGCTAAATGCTATATGCAAGCTTCAATGTCTGATGAACTCCAGAGGCGATTTGAGGATGCCGTGAATGCTGCTGACATACACATGCACCTCAAGGAACTTTTTGGAGCTCAGTCAAGGTCGGAGAGGTATGCCACCGTCAAAGAGCTCATGACATGCCGCATGCGAGATGGGACTTCGGTCCGTGAGCATGGGGTACACATGATTGGGCTCATTGAAAAGTTGGTAACACTCGATTTGACATTGGAGCATGAACTAAATGCGGACTTGTTACTTCTTTCACTTCCTTCGTCGTTTGACAGATTTGTGGTGAACTTCAATATGAACAAGATAGAGGCCACCCTTGAAGAGATGGTCAATATGCTTGTGTTTTATGAGGCCACATTAAAGAAGGATAAACCGGTACTCTTGGTTGGCTCCTCTTCTTACTCCAAGAAGGGGCCAAGTAGAAAGGGTAAGAAACGTTCTGCCCCACCCAAGAAAATTGTACCACAGAATAAGGGCAAGACAAAAGCTTCAAACGTGAACATATCTGGAGATGTTTGCCATCACTGCAAGAAACCCGGTCATTGGAAACGTAACTGCAAGGAATACCTCGAGCAGTTGCGAACTGCAAAGGGTATGTTTTACATTAAAATAAATGTTTCACTTAATACTACTTCTTGGGTATTGGATACCGGATGTGGATCTCACATTTGCAATGATTTGCAGGCGATGACAAGAAGTCATAAGCTTAGGATGGGTGAGACCCAGTTGAGGCTCGGAAATGGTTCCAGAGTTGAAGCCAGCGCAGTGGGAGACGTTTATTTAGTTTTGCAGAACAATTTTAAGTTATTATTGAGAGATGTTTTATTTGTGCAAGATTTAGTTAAAAACATTATTTCTGTTTCTATGCTTGATAGAGATGGTTTTTCTTGTAATTTTGTAAATGGGATTTGCAATATTTACAAGAATGAATGTTTGATTGAAAATGGATAACTTGAAAATGATCTATATAACTTAAAATTAAAAGACGTTCCAATTAATTATGTTGATAAATCGGTAACAACAAATAAAAGGAAAAACGATAGTCAAAACCCGGCAAACCTTTGGCATGCTAGGCTAGGTCATATTTCCTCAAGGAGGATGAACAAGCTAGTGGGAGAGGGCATGTTTGATATGTCTGATATTAACTCTCTACCTACTTGTGAGTCCTGCCTAAAAGGAAAAATGACTAAATCTCCTTTCAAAGGGAAGCCTGAGCGTAGTCAAAACCTGTTGGATTTGATCCATACAAATGTTTGTGGACCATTTAGTATCGGTACTAAATTTGGTCACACCTACTTCATTACCTTTACTGATGATTATTCTAGGTATGGGTATTTATATTTAATGAAATATAAGTCTGAATCATTTGAAAAGTTCAAAGAATTCAAGGCTGAAGTAGAAAAAAAACAAGGTAGAAGTATTAAAGCACTTCGATCGGATCGATGTGGAGAATACTTAAGTACCGAGTTTTTGAGCTATCTAAAAGAGAATGGGATTCTCTCTCAATGGACTCCTCCTATGACACCTCAGCTGAATGGTGTCTCGGAGTGTCACAATCGAACTTTGTTGGACATGGTTCGATCTATGATGAGCTTCACTGAACTCCCACCTTCGTTTTGGGGCTATGCGCTTGAAACGACGGTATTGTTGTTGAACAATGTCCACACTAAAGTAGTAGATAAAATTCCATACTAGTTATGGAATGGCAAAGCTCCTAAGTATTCGTACTTAAGGATTTGGGGATGTCCTGCTTACGTGAAGCAGACAGTGGGAGATAAGTTGGATAGTCGATCCACCTTATGTTATTTTGTAGGATATCCGAAGAATTTAATCGGATATTATTTCTATCATGCTAATGAAACAAAAGTGTTTGTTTCGAGGAATGCTACCTTCATGGAGAAGGAGTTCTTATTAGATAAGAAAGGCAAGATGATGGAACTCGAAGAAATTCGAGAAGAACCCGAGATACAAAATAACGATCCCACACCTCAAGAACCTTCAGTGGACACGCCTACACCTAGACAGGACTTCTAGTATGGTCTTCTTCTTGAAGGGGATCAAAGTGAATCCGACTTTGGATGTGATCCAAGAAACTTCAAGGAAGCAATTTCTGATGCGGATTCGGATTTATGGCTTCATGCTATGCAGTCGAAAATAGACTCGATGCATACAAACCAAGTTTGGTCTTTAGTAGATCCTCCCGATGGAATTGTTTCAATAGGGTGTAAATGGATCTACAAGAGAAAACTTGGGCCTGATGGCAAGGTACTAACCTACAAGGCATGATTGGTAGCAAAAGGTTATACTCAAAGACAAGGAGTTGACTATGATGAAACCTTTTCACCAGTCGCAATGTTCAAGTCCATAAGAATCCTTATTGCCATAGCAGCATGGTATGACTATGAGATATGGCAAATGGATGTGAAGACTGCATTTCTTAATGGAAACATTAAGGAAGAAATCTATATGATGCAGCCCGAGGGATTCACATCCATGCGAAGCGAGCATAAGGTATGCAAGCTTCAGAGATCAATTTATGGTCTCAAACAAGCATTAAGAAGTTGGAACCAGAAATTTGATGAAACAATAAAGGACTTTGGTTTCATCAAAAACCCGGAGGAACCGTGCGTGTACAAGAAAGTAGTTAAGGATGCGGTGACGTTCTTAGTGCTTTATGTTGATGACATCCTACTCATTGGGAATGACGTAGGGATGTTGCAGTCAACAAAGATATGGTTATCAGGTAGATTCTCGATGAAGGATTTGGGTGAGGCCTCCTATATTCTAGGGATACAGATCTATAGAGATAGATCTAAGAGAATGATAGGACTCACTCAAGCAACCTACATCGACACCATATTGAAAAGGTTTTCTATGGATGAGTCCAAGAGAGGACATCTACCTATGTGTCATGGAGTTTTTCTATCCAGGTCTATGTGTCCCAAGACTGACGAAGAGATAGAGAAAATGACACACATACCATATGAGTCAGCCATAGGTAGTATTATGTATGGGATGATATCTACCAGACCGGATGTAGCCTTTGCTCTGAGTGTCACGAGCAGATATCAGGCCAACCTCGATCAAATGCATTGGAAAGCCGTGAAGGCCATTCTTAAGTACTTGAGAAGGACTAAGAATATATTCATGGTTTATGGAGGAAGAGAATTGAAATTGGAAGGCTATACCGACTCTAGCTTCCAAAGAGACGTGGATGACTCGAAGTAAACCTCTGGATTTATATTCATGCTCAATGGCAGTGATGTCTCTTGGAAGAGTTCCAAGCAAGACACCACAGTGGATTCCACCATTGAGGCAGAATACATTGCAGCATCAACTGCTGCTAAAGAGGCCGTTTGGATGAGGAATTTCGTCCAAGAGTTGGGCGTAATTCCTGAAGCTGTTGGTCCAGTTCCGATGTACTGCGACAACACTGGTGCCGTTGCTCAGGCAAAGGAACCAAGGTCTCATCAAAGATCCAAACACGTACTGAGGAAATACAGCAAAGCAGGTATGAAGGAGGTGGCAGCAATAGAAACAAAAGAGATCGTTTTAGTCCCAAAGGTAAACAGTTCAAGAAGCAAGAAAGTAGTTCCTCTAGTTCTGGTGGTTCAAAGCCATATAGATCACAAGCGTGGAGGAAGACATTCGAGTGATATTTTGTAGTGACCCAACCCGGATCCACTACCTAATCAGAGTTATAATAAAAGCGCACGCAATAAAAGCTTAAAGCGTAAAGTGCGGATAATTAAAATACAACAAATCCAATCGACAGAATACAACCGACGCTATCACAAGTGTATAAATACTGTTATACAATCAAATCGAAGGTTCAGGGTAAATAAATCCCAACCCTCTACAACCTCGCACTCCCCAAGCTCAATCCTGCTGAGAGCCGCCAGGACCGTCCAGCCTCAAACCTGCCCCGCCACAAGGTATACAATACCCAAACACAGGGGCGTGAGCTAGAACGCTCAATACGAAGCAATGATATAAATACAAATATGCGCACGCAGATGATTTAAAACTCAAGTGAAAACACTTGCTCATGGCGCCGGGAATATACAGTACCGGCTAGAGAGCTACTCCGCGGGGTACTCGTATACTCCATATCAGGGCTGAGCCAACCCCATCCTGACCCGAATCCAAAACAGGATGCAAGCCTCATATGGAAACTGCCATACCTGACTTGAGTCCAAAATAAGGTCAATTTTCCCTATGGAGGCTGTCAATGACTCACATCTCTGCGGATGCAGTCACACGTAAAATCATGTATGTGCTAAGACGATAAAACATGCTAAAACATGGTAAAACATATAGCACATACTCATGCAACATACAAGCAAATATATCATGCCGGCTATCTCGGTTAGTACTTACGTACCTCTAACACTGCTGGTCAAACCTAGCTCTACTGGTCTAGACTCCAAGCCTACTAGTCCAGTCTACTAGCTACTACAATGCAAATATCCATGCATCAACAATTAAGATCTAAAAGCCTTAACTAAGCTATTGCATACTCCTAAATATTTTTAGGATGCCAAAGCTATACCTGCGTCCGTCGTTAGCCCTTTGCTGAAGATAGCCTCAAAACTAGGCCGTAGCTCCGCGACGACGTCTAGATTACTAAGCCACTTCCGGATTCCCCGTAGGATGCCTAGATCTCCCTATATCTGAGTTAGAAGGCTTAGGAATTGAGAGAGAAGAGAGGAAATTGGTGCGAGAAAATGAATTCTCGGACCCTCTATTTATAGGCAACGTTTGGAGCCTCCGAACCCGGTTTGGACCGTCCGAACTCAATCGAAACCTCCGATCGCACCTTCGGAGCATCCGATCGCTCAATATTACGTTAGCTATGATGTCACCTTGTTGATGTAAGCGATGACGTGTGCCCTGGTCCAGATCGGAGCTTCCAATCTTGCCGATGGAGCGTCCGATCTCGATCGGAGCCTCCGATCCTGGCACGGAGCTTCCGATCCACTTTGGATCGTCCGAACTCCTCTTCGGACCGTCCGATCCTGCTGAACCAATTCAACTAATTTGAGTGCTCTGAATACATTTCTGAAGTCCGTTATCCCAACAGGAACTTACTTAATTATGTTTTACTTAATCTAGTCATTATCACGTGATTATTTACTCATTAATCACTAATTAGAAATGCGGGTTACTACATTCTCCCCCACTTAAAAAATTTCATCCTCGAAATTTAAGTCTAAGAGGAAAACATAAATAGCCAACCAAATGTTTTTTATTACAACTGAACAAGTATAACTCGATACAAAGAAGTACAAAATCTCAAAATAACTCGGGGTGCTCGGCTAACATCCGGCTCTCCAACTCCCAAGTAGCTTCCTCTGTCCCTCTGCGTTGCCACTGTACCATAACCAATGGTATGCGCTTGTTACGAAGTACCTTGTCCTTCTTGTCAAGAATTCGCAGGGGTTTCTCCACATACGATAGATCGCAATCTACCTTTACCTCGGTCGGATGCAAAATATGCGACTCATCCGCCACATACTGCCTTAACAAGGACACGTGGAACACATCGTGGATCTCCGAAAGATCGGGTGGCAAGGCCAAACGATAAGCAACATCCCCAACCTTCTCGAGAATCTCGAAAGGACCAATAAATCTAGGTGTCAGCTTACCCTTGCGACCAAACCTCATCACTTTCCGGAAAGGTGTAAGCAAATATATCATGCCGGCTATCTCGGTCAGTACTTACGTACCTCTAACACTGCTGGTCAAACCTAGCTCCACTGACCTAGACTCCAACCCTACTAGTCCAGTCTATTGCTACTACAATGCAAATATCCATGCATCAACAATTAAGCTCTAAAAGCCTTAATTAAGCTATTGCATACTCCTAAATATTTTTAGGATGCCAAAGCTGTACCTGCGTCTGCCGTTAGCCCTTTGCTGACGATAGCCTCAAAACTAGGCCGTAGCTCCGCGACGACGTCTAAATCACTAAGCCACGTCCGGATTTCCCGTAGGATGCCTAGATCTTCCTAGATCTGAGTTAGAAGGCTTAGGAATAGAGAGAGAAGAGAGGAGATAAGCGAGTCACAAATGAACCTCGGCTCCTCTATTTATAGACGATGTTCGGGTCGTCCGAACTTGGCTTCGGGCCCTCCGAACTGGTTCGGATCCTCGATCATAACTTCGGATCGTCCGAACACGATTGGACCGTCCAATCTTTACTTCGGGTCCTCCGAAGTCCCATCAGTTATGTTATCCATGATGTCACCTTGCTGACGTAGTTGATGACGTAAGCCCTAACCCTGTTCGGGTCCTCCGATCCCACCGACGGAGCCTCCGATCCTCTTCGGATCCTCCGAACACCAGTTCGGAGCGTCCGAACCTCCCGAGCCATGCCCACTATTTTCGAGTATTCTGGATCTATTTTTTTGCTCCGTTAATCCATTTGGAATTTACTTAATCATGTTTTACTTAATCTAAACATGATCACATGATTAATTACTCATTAATCACTAATTAGAAATGCGGGTTACTACATTCTCCCCCACTTAAGAAATTTCGTCCTCGAAATTTAAGTCTTAGAGGAAAACATAAATAGCCAACCAAATGTTCTTTATTACAACTGAACAAGTATAACTCGATACAAAGAAGTACAAAATCTCAAAATAACTCGGGGTGCTCGGCTAACATCCGGCTCTCCAACTCCCAAGTAGCTTCCTCTGTCCCTCTGCGTTGCCACTGTACCATAACCAATGGTATGCGCTTGTTACGAAGTACCTTGTCCTTCCTGTCAAGAATTCGCAGAGGTTTCTCCACATACGATAGATCCCGATCTACCTTTACCTCGGTCGGATGCAAAATATGCGACTCGTCCGCCACATATTGCCTCAACAAGGACACGTGGAACACATCGTGTGTAGCGACCCTACCCGGATCCGCTACCTAATCAGAGTTTAAGAGCATAATTAAACATGAATTAAATAAATCGCTGCGAAAGACTTAAATAAAAACAGACCGGTAGAATACAACCGGTTAAACCAATTCGATTTATACAACCAAATCGAATAAATAGCGTAAAGGCAAAACCTACAGCTAATCCTGCTGTCTTCACTGGTCACTGGCTACTCCAAGCTCCGGGTGCTCAATCCTGCACCTACACCTGCCCCGTCGAATGGGGTGTCCAAATACACAGAACAGACTGGACGTGAGCTTTAAGCTCAATACGAAAGCACTGGGTAAAACATACAAATATGATGCATGCAAATGATATGGTATCCATATCTGGGATAACTGTATATAACTGCTCAGTAATGGCGCCTAGGACATGAGTGGTACAACCCAGGGAGCAAACCCTGCGTACACTGCTCATTCCTACAGGACGTGGACTGTGTCCCCAGATGCTAATCACCCATGACCCGTCAGTCACTGGACACTAGACATCAACCGTCCAGACAGGGCTGAGCGGCCCTACATGACTCATCTCAAAAGATGGACAGACACAATATGATATGCACATGCTGCATAATAATATGACACACAAATGCAACATATAAGCATGCAAAACCCGCTGGAAATCTCAGTCTGTACTTACGTACCTTACTACAGGCAGTTCCTAGCAATCCCACTTTAGGTTCCAAGCCTATATCAGCTCTACAATGCAAATACCCATGCATCAATAATTTAGCTCTAAAAGCCTTAACTAAGATATTGCATACTCCTAAATAATTTAAGGAGACCATAGCTATACCTGCGTCCGTCGTCAGCCCGCTGATGACAATCGCCTCAAAACTTAGGCACATCTTCGCCTCGACGTCGGGATCGCTATGCCACTTTCGGATTCCTAATAGGATGCCTAGAACTCCCTAGATCTGAGTTAGAAGGCCTAGGAATTGAGAGAGGAAAAAGGAGAGGTGCGAGTTGAAAATGAAATTTCGGACCTCTATTTATAGGCGAAGTTCGGGCCGTCCGAACTCGACTTCGGATCCTCCGAACTGGTTCGGATCCCCCGTTCCTGACTTCGGAGCCTCCGTTCCTGTTTGGAGCCTCCGATCCTGACTTCGGATCCTCCAAAGTCCCATCAATGATGTCATCCATGACGCATTATCTTCGGAGCCTCCGATCCGAGCTCGGATCCTTCGAACCCATTCGGATCCTCCGATCTTTTGTTCGGATCCTCCGATCCAGTTTGGAGCCTCCTAACCCGGTTCGGAGCCTCCGAACCATCCGAACCCTCGGAACCTTCTCGACCATTTTCGAGTGTCTTGTATCCATTTCTGGACTCCTTTTACCCATTTGGAATTTCCTTAATCATGTTTTACTTAATATAAACATGATTACACGATTAATTATTTATTAATCGTTAATTCTGGATACGGGCCACTACATCGTGGATCTCCGAAAGATCGGGTGGCAAGGCCAGACAATAAGCCACATCCCCAACCTTCTCGAAAATCTCGAAAGGACCAATAAATCTAGGTGTCAGCTTACCCTTGCCACCAAACCTCATCACCTTCCGGAAAGGTGACACACGTAAGAAAACATACTCTCCTACCTCAAAATAAAGTGGCCTGCGGTGGGTGTTCACGTAGATAGACTGTCAATCCTGGGCTGCCTTAACCCTGCGTCGGATCAACTCTACTGCATCAATCATCTGCTGAATCATCTGAGGACCCTCAACCTGACGCTCGCCAACCTCGTCCCAAAACAAAGGTGTACGACAACGGCGTCCATAAAGAGCCTCAAATGGTGCCATGCCAATGCTGTGATGGAAACTATTGTTGTAGTTGAACTCCACCAATGGTAAATGGTCATGCCACGCTGGACCAAAATCCATCACCGACGCATGAAGCATATCTTCTAAAGTGCGAATAGTACGCTCTGTGTAGCGACCCTACCCGGATCCGCTACCTAATCAGAGTTAAGAGCATAATTAAACATGCATTAAATAAATCGCTGCGAAGACTTAAATAAAAACAGACCGGCAGAATACAACTGGTTAAATAAATTCGATTTATACAACCAAATCGAATAAATAACCTAAAGGCAAAACCTACAGCTAATCCTGCTGTCTTCACTGGTCACTGGCTACTCCAAGCTCCTGGTGCTCCACCCTGCACCTACACCTGCCCCGTCGATTGGGGTGTCCAGGTACACAGAAAAGACTGGACGTGAGCTCTAAGCTCAATACGAAAGCACTGGGTAATACATACAAATATGATGCATGCAAATGATATGGTATCCATATCTGGGATAACTGTATATAACTGCTCAGTAATGGCACCTAGGACATGAGTGGTACAACCCGGGGAGAAAACCCTGCGTACACTGCTAATTCCTACAGGACGTGGACTGTGTCCCCAGATGCTAATCACCCATGACCCGTCAGTCACTGAGCACTAGACATCAATCGTCCAGACAGGGCTGAGCGGCCCTACATGGCTCATCTCACAAGATGGACATGCACAATATGATATGCACATGCTGCATAATAATATGACACACAAATGCAACATATAAGCATGCAAAACCCGCTGGCTATCTCAGTCTGTACTTGCGTACCTTACTATAGGCAGTTCCTAGCAGTCCCACTCTAGATTCCAAGCCTATATCAGCTCTACAATGCAAATATCCATGCATCATTATTTAAGCTCTAAAAGCCTTAACTAAGTTATTGCATACTCCTAAATAATTTAAGGAGACCATAGCTATACCTGCGTCCGTCGTCAGCCCGCTGATGACAATTACCTCAAAACTAGGCCACAGCTCCGCCTCGACGCCTGGATCGCTATGCCACTTCCGGATTCCCAATAAGATGCCTAGAACTCCCTAGATCTGAGTTAGAAGGCTTAGGAATCAGAGAGAAGAGAGGGAAAGGTGCACTTGAAAATGAAATCTCGGCCACCTATTTATAGACGGAGTTCGGGCCGTCTGAACTCGACTTCGGATCCTCCGAACTGGTTCGGATCCCCCGTTCCTGACTTTGGAGCCTCCTAACCCGGTTCGGAGCCTCCGAACCATCCGAACCCTCGGAACCTACCCGACCATTTTCGAGTGTCTTGAATCCATTTATGGACTCCGTTAACCCATTTGGAATTTCCTTAATCATGTTTTACTTAATCTAAACATGATTACACGATTAATATACTCATTAATCGATGATTCTGGATACGGGTCACTACATTCTCACCCCCTTAAAAGATTTCGTCCTCGAAATCTAGGGTAAAACCTCGAGAACGTACAAGAAACCCTTGCTCGAGAGTCTGGTCGAAATATCCTTCGACACACTCAGACTCCCGTCGAATTCTTTGCAAGCTTAATTAATGTTGAACCGCATTAACATCTTCCCAGCTGAAATTTTCTGCGCTACTGGTCGACAATCAAACTCCTCTAGCACTCGCATATCACAACATTGATACGTCTTCCAAACTGGCCCCGATCTCTCTGTTCACGAAAGATACAATACCCACCTGATCGAGATTATCGTCTCAAAGGAAATCTTATACTGACAAAGATCAAGTCATAACCTGACTGGTTTACTGCATTCGTCGAATCACTAATCAAAACTAACCACCTAATGGTTCCAAAAGTTCTCGGTGCTCAACACCTCTAGTCAGGAAACACTATTTCCAACATTGTGCTGACACATTCTAACATGGATCTCGCTTTAAGATAATCCAGTTGACTCAAATCTATACTCCAACGTAACTGCTCACAATGTTCCCTAGACTGGTTATCCTTCCCACTCTCCCTGAAGCACAACCGGCTTCCCAAGAAATACTGGAAACTTAAACCATCATGTCTAGTACATTCTGCTGTCCACGTTTCTTAGTATAACCTCAACACTATGCCCTGATGATAACTATCATCACTTGCAATTTATGACGCTACATCATCTCCTAGCCATTGGCCTGCGAAGCCACGCATACATTGCAATAGAAGTTATTACACCTCTAATGATCTACATCATCTCGATCATAGGTTATTCACCTCATGAATTTCAATCGATAGACATCCTCTAGTTAGTTATACATACTCGCAACCACTGTGCACACATCAAGACTAAGGCAAGCTCCCACCAATATGCTCGACTGGGACATTCCACAGTGCACAGACATATGGAAACGCTTCCTATTCCATCTCGAAACTCGACAGTCATTGCACCTGGTATAACTCAACTCATAGTCTCTGATAATATCATTAGCTCATACCAACCTCCCAAGGTTGAACATACTGATCCTGGAACTAAATCCCAATGAATTCTCAATAGTCAAATCGTTCCCTTGTCGAATGCATCAGTCTCAGCACTGAACGATCTAATTCGTCGATTTCCTAGTCAATCCTGGAAAATACTTGTGCTCGAAGTAACTTGCCACTCAACGCACATCCGAATATCGTCCATTGCTAAAGCACAATATCCTTGACGAATGGTCCGCACTGATGTGGCTTGTCGACTAGAAAGAACAAAGTTGCTTCATCGCTATCTTGCGAAATCTTCAATTCCCACAACAATCTTGTTGGCAACTAAGTTGAAATTCTACTATCTTTGTCATTTCAGAGACATCGTTCATCACACGCCAGAAGACTAGTGACACATCCTGCTAGATCTCGAGGATCAGATCCTAGCTAATGTCACACAGATAAGACAATTGATGTTTCCTTGCTAATGTCCATTAGCATTTCTAACTACTCGTCGGATCCAACCACAACGGTACACATAGATGCTCTCACTTAACCGAAATGTCCGGTCAACAATCTCCACTATTGTTGTTCAATGGAAAAACTCTCACATGAAACAACAACATGATCCTTTCCTAACCTATTGCTATCACTAAGCAATTGATTGTATCAATATCAACTTCCTTCTTAACAAGAATGCACTATACTGGAAACTACCAACTCTCTTGCTTGTCTCCACTGTCAAGTTAGCACCTAACTTGATCATACAAGTCAATTGCAATCTTTCGATAGATTCGTCTCTGGCAAACCTAGAGATTCTAAATCATCCAAATTGTCAAATGCTCTGAGATGGTATCCATTACTCATCCCATAAGCACTACTCGAAGAATACTACTCCAAGTATTTCTTAATTCCTACATCCTGATCAACCCTGATTGGCTCAACCAATCGAACTCGTCGATCTACTTAAGCTCGCACTTATAAGATCAAACCACCACTGATCATCCAACCTACATGGCTCGGTCAATAACCATGACTCAGCTGCCACAAAGAATCATTTCCAAACAGTGTCAGATCACGGTGCATAAATAGTTTACTTGGCAAAGGTCCTGCGCCTTTTTCAGCACCACTAACCGCTGCTTTGTATTCTGAACTTAACCATCCTAACTCTGACAGAGTTACCCAATAACCACTAGTAGTCACTAGCACAGATCCCGTGACACCTTAGCACTATCAATCGTTGTCTTGTTCACCCAAGGCAAACATCAAGATAAACTAAGCCCATTTCCATCCCATGGAAAATCCTACGCTCAACCTCTGAAAATATCAGACAGTACATAGTTCAATCACCAGACTCACTTGCCTCGTTCATTCAGGATGAACACCACGGTTCGTCAAGTCCAAGAAGAATAACTAAAGAATCCCAAAGATTTCCACAATCTTCGAACACAATCTTGATTATATCCCTCGCTAAGATTGTGCAACAGTTCAAGACTAAGGTAGCTTACCTCAATAACCCACCTGGACAACCACCAAGGTTTCACGGTCATAGGTCATGCTTCCCTCACATCTTAAATAGTCATATACAATCCTTAGCGTCCGATATAATCCAACACTGATGAAGCCAATCATCAAGGAGTAGTCCTCGTATTCGAGTCTAAGTCTTAAAACAACATCCCATCCAAGTTCTTGGATGATTCCTATCACAAGAAAATTCTAACCACAACTCTGATGACAACCCCTAGTCATCGTTGTTAAAAATCCGTCCACCTACTAGATCCACACGTCTAGCAGTAACCCAAAGGTTAAAATCTAACTGCTCGGAATACACACTTATCAAGGAAATCCCTCCAAGACTGGTTCCCACAGCAGAACATAATCAATATCTCTGGCACACCAGACGATATCGAACCATCAATGTCAAACCTGATATCTAATCCAAGGTCATACCTCGTCGTGACTGTCACCAAATCCCTAGACTGAGTAGCCTTCCCACCGCCATCTCCTGAAGCACAAAGGCTCCCAGGTAACCTCTGAAGTACAAGGACTCCCAGAGTAACACTGGCATAGGGTCGCGCCCCATCACGTCTAGTCATGGTCACAGTTCACAACTCTCGGCATATACTGGACCTGGTATCCCTGATGAAAACCCATCATCACAAGTCTCAACCTAACGAAGGTCGGACAGCCTGTTCTAAGGAAACAACCTAGAACAAAGTTCAAATGTTCTAAAACCGAACAATACCCTTAATGCCTCTAGATGAGTCCACTCATTGCTGGAACTAACTAGTCCACTGACTAACTAGGTCAATCCTAGGAAAACGCCTAGACTAACCACAAGTCAAACAGTCACAGTTGGCTCACTCAAATACCATGAGCTACAGCAGTTGAACACTAATCAACTAAAACAATGTCAATCCTAGCAAAATCATTTGCAATCATTCACGAATTGCTGGATAAATAAAACATGTATCATTGCTTCCATTTATGTACAATTCCTCAATTACAATCCCATGTAATACATACAGTATCCAAAATACAATGAAATGTACAATCGAACTTGAAATGATACAACCTTAGTATGATGATTCATTACAACTGAAATACTGTTTACAACTACAATGATACAGTATTTAAATCATCGTACTAGTCTTCGTTTCTTGATCATGAAGCTTCTAATCGACACACGCATCGATACAAGCATACTCCCGACCAAGTCTCTCTACATGTCCTCCTACGAAGAAATCCGGAGAAATGGCTCGTGATAGCTAACCAGCTATGCTCTGCGTCAGTGCATGTCAGTCGACCCCTTCTGCTCATGATCTACCATCAGCGTTCTTCTTGTAACCAAATGCTTTTGAACATGAGGTTTCCCGTATGCCTACCGAACGCATCGATACCAGCATACCGGCAAAACCATGTTCTGCATGAGGTTAAAGACCTCACGCTCGAAACCTGTCATGCTTTAGGCACTCGAGGCATTCTCTGGTGAAGGTCTATCTGACAATCTCTCCAACTACTAGTGGAGAATCTTCAGAGTAGTGTCATCATGGTATGGACGATACAGATGCAAGCATCAAGTGCGTCCCATCAAATGCTCTGCCACTGCCTCTGGCATCCGGTACTCGATCCAAAACTAGGATCTACCTGAATAGAAATCTTGAAAACTCGGACACGATCCATCACTCCTGTCCGCACTTGCTGGAATCCCATAAGCCAAATCTTCAGAAATCCTGCCGATGATGGTAATATCTGGGCAAACTAATTGCCGCATCATCACTTCTTCCAAGGTCTCATCAATCCTATAAGGATAACCCAAAGTCTTATTACTATATCCCAAGTCTCTTGCATGCATGCGCTCTGATACCAATAAATGTAGCGACCCTACCCGGATCCGCTACCTAATCAGAGTTAAGAGCATAATTAAACATGCATTAAATAAATCGCTGCGGAAGACTTAAATAAAAACAGACCGGCAGAATACAACCGGTTAAATAAATTCGATTTATACAACCAAATCGAATAAATAACCTAAAGGCAATACCTACAGCTAATCCTGCTGTCTTCACTGGTCACTGGCTACTCCAAGCTCCTGGTGCTCCACCCTGCACCTACACCTGCCCCGTCGAATGGGGTGTCTAGGTACATAGAAAAGACTGGACGTGAGCTCTAAGCTCAATACGAAAGCACTGGGTAAAACATACAAATATGATGCATGCAAATGATAGGGTATCCATATCTGGGATAACTGTATATAACTGCTCAGTAATGGCGCCTAGACGGTAAGCAACATCCCCAACCTTCTCGAGAATCTCAAAAGGACTAATAAATCTAGGTGTCAGCTTACCCTTGCGACCAAACCTCATCACCTTCCGGAAAGGTGACACACGCAAGAAAACATACTCCCCTACTTCAAAATGAAGTGGCCTGCGGTGAGTGTTCGCGTAGCTAGCCTGTCGATCCTGGGCTGTCTTAACCCTGCGTCGGATCAACTCTATTGCATCAATCATCTGCTGAATCATCTGAGGACCCTCAACCTGACGCTCGCCAACCTCGTCCCAAAACAAAGATGTACGACAACGGCGTCCATAAAGAGCCTCAAATGGTGCCATGCCAATGCTGCGATGGTAACTATTGTTGTAGGCGAACTCCACCAAGGGTAAATGATCATGCCACGCTGGACCAAAATCCATCACCGCCGCGCGAAGCATATCCGCTAGAGTACGGATAGTCCTCTCCGATTGTCCATCAGTCTCTGGATGATAAGCCGTACTCAAGCTCAAAGTAGTACCAAGGGCTCGCTGGAAACTACCCCAAAATCTCGAGGTGAATCTCGGATCTCTATCGCTGACAATGCTCAACGGAATCCCATGCAATCGAACAATCTCTCGCACATATAATTGTGCCATCCTATCAAAGGTGTAATCGCGGTTATAGGGAAGAAAATGCGCTGACTTTGACAACCGATCCACGACAACCCAAATAGCATCACAATTCCTGGAAAAAATAGGCAAGTGGGTGACAAAGTCCATCGTCACATGATCCCACTTCCATTCAGGAATCTCTAAGCTGTGAAGTAACCCTCCGGGTCGTCTAAACTCTGCATTGACTTGTTGACACACCAGGCATCGGGACACAAACTGATAAACGCTGCGCTTTATCCCTTTCCACCAAAATCGAGTGCGAAGATCCTTGTACATCTTCATGCTGCCGGGATGTACAGAGAATCGACTGCGGTGAGCTTGCGATAAGATCTCAACCCTCAAAGTAGAATCCTCGGGTACCACAACTCGACCAGAAAGACACAACATACCGTCTCCCTGCAAATGGAAACCAGAAGTGTTATCACCCTCAGCCAGCCGGGCCAACTTCTGAGTCTTCAGATCAGAATTTTGAGCTTCCCGGATTCGTCTGTATAGTGCTGGCTCTGCAAGCATAGAAGAGACACAAATCCCTTGTTGTTCTTTCTTATGACGGAACGTAAATCCCAAAGAACAACACTCCTCCACTGCCTTCGAAACCGAACTGGTACGAAGGGAACTCACATAAACTTTGTGACTAAGCGCATCAGCAACGGGATTTGAAGAACCTGGATGGTACTTGATCTCACAATCGTAATCCTTCAACAGATCCATCCAACGACGCTGCCGCAGGTTCAACTCAGCCTGAGTGAAAGATACTTCAAACTCTTATGATCGGTGAAGATCTCAAATCGTTCTCCGTACAAATAATGACGCCATATCTTAAGAGCAAAGACAATGGCTGCAAGCTCTAAATCATGTACGGGATAGTTCTCCTCGTGAGTCTTCAACTGTCTGGAGGCATAAGCGATCACGTGGCCATTCTGAGTCAACACACACCCCAAACCCTGAAGAGAAGCATCAGTGAAGACTACAAAACCACCTGATCCCGACGGTAAGGCAAGAACTGGAGCTGTCGTCAGACGACGTCTCAACTCACGAAAACTTTCACAAGCATCAGACCAAACGAAAGTAACGTCTTTCTTCGTCAACTGAGTCAAAGGCTTAGCTATATGAGAGAAATTCTTCACAAAACGACGATAGTATCCTGCTAAACCAAGGAAACTACGAATCTCAGAAGCTGTAGTCGGACGTGACCAATTCAAAATAGCCTCTGTCTTGCTAGGATCAACAGATACGCCCTCCTGAGAAATGACATGGCCAAGGAACACAACTCGGTCAATCCAGAAGTCACACTTACTCAGCTTCGCGTAGAGCTGTCTCTCCCTCAAGACCTGCAATACAGTATAGAGATGGTAGGCATGCTCATCCATGCTGCGAGAATACACCAAAATGTTATCGATGAACACCACCACGAACTTATCTAGAAAGTCGCGGAAAACTCGGTTCATCAGATCCATAAAAACAGCTGGAGCATTCGTCAAACCAAACGACATCACTAGAAACTCATAGTGTCCATACTGCGTACGAAATGCTGTCTTAGGAACGTCCTCTTGTCAAACTCGTAATTGATGATACCCAGACCAAAGATCAATCTTCGAGTAGATAGAAGTACCCTGCAACTGATCAAAGAGATCATCTATCCACGAAAGAGGATACTTATTCTTCACTGTCACCTGATTCAACTGACGGTAGTCAATACACAACCGCATCGAACCATCCTTTTTCTTGACAAATAGTACTGGGGTTCCCCATGGCAAAACACTAGGTCTAATATAACCCTTATCAAGAAGATCTTGCAATTGCTTCTGCAGCTCTTTCATTTCTGACGGTGCCAATCGGTAAGGAGTTCTGGAAATCGGTGCAGTCCCTGGCACTAACTCAATGCCAAACTCGATTTCCCTTACTGGTGGCAAACCTGAAATTTCCTCCGGAAACACATCTGGAAAGTCACGAACCACTGGTATCTCTTGGATATCTGGCTCTCTAAGGATGCGTCAATGGCGTAGATAAGGTAGCCTTCCCCGCCAGACTCTAACGCACGCCGGTCCTTCAGAGCTGAAACCACTGGCATTGGGGGTCGCGCTCCCTCACCATAGAAATACCACGACTCGTCATCCTCTGGACGAAACTGAACAAACCTCTGATAGCAATCCACTATCGCTCGGTAGGTAGTCAATAGATCTATCCCAATGATGCAATCGAAATCCTCCATCGCTAGAATCATTAGGTTAGCACTAAGCTGATGTCCCTCAAAATCCAAAACACAACCCACAACTAGACGCTTAGCTAAAACCTCGCTACCCATAGGAGTAGAAACCACTAATAACACATCTAGAGGAATATATGGCAACTTATACTTCTAGCAAAACGTGCTGAGACAAAAGAATGCGATGCACCGGTATCAATTAAAACATATGCAGGAAACCACATAAACTACAGATACCTGCAATAATCCGATCGCTGTCAGCCTTTGCCTGCTCCTGGTTAAGCGCAAAGACCTGACCCTGGGTACGTGGCCTCAAAGAAGAATGACCCCGAGAAGGAGTCTGAGTAGGCTGTCTCTAAGACTGCTGCGGATGCTGGCGCTGCTGCGAAAACTGCTGCTGGAAAGGTGGCTGCTGGTACTGAGGTGGCTGAACAGATGCTTGAGAACCTCCAGAACCACTCACTGCCCCAATCAGCATAGGACAATCTCTCTTCATGTGACCCTCCTGGCCACACTGGAAACATGCAGTGGTCGATCGACCACACTGTCCTGGCGGATGCCTGCGTCGGCACTGAGTACACCGGTTCGGTCTCTGTCCACCAAAATGATGCACTCCACCAGATCCAGAGGAAGAAGAAGTACCTCCTGGCTTCAAAAAGGACTGTCCTCTCGGACCCAAAGGACTAGAGATCGCTGGCCTGGAAGAAGAAGAATAAAGTCTCCTGTTCCTCCGAATACTGTCCTCGGCTTGGCGACAACGGTCCACCAAATCCTCGTAAGTCCCATCGCCGCCCACAGCAACCATACGATGAATGTCAGGATTCAAACCCTGAAGGAAATGATCAAACTTCGCCATAGAACTATCAGCAATATGAGGACAAAAGGGTAGCAGGTTAAAGAACTTCTGCTGGTACTCCTCGATCGTCATCGTCCCCTGTCGCAAACTCAACAACTCACTGGCTTTTGCCTGACGAAGAGCTGGAGGAAAATAAAATCTCTGATAAGCGGTACGGAACTCAACCCATGTAGCTGCACCTCTAGCTGCTATGAATGGTGCGGAAGTAGATCTCCATCACTTTCTCGCACTGCCCTCAAGCATAAAGGCAAGAATCTCCATCCTATCCTCAGCCGTGCAACGGAACTCCTGGAAGCACTGCTCCATCCTCTCCATCCAATCACTTCTTTGAATCTACGCATGCTCACTCTCCTGCGCTCCTCGGGCTGTCCCCGACGTCTACGATCGTTCGGATCGCCCCAACGACCGCCGTCTACGCTACCGTGACTTTCGTTGTAATCTGCCATTTGTTACATAAGAACACATAATTACTAAATCCGCTTTACGATATTCCCAGTGCACTGCGTCGCTCTGATACCAATAATGTAGTGACCAACCCAGATCCACTAACTAATCAGAGTTATAGTAAAAGCGCACACAATAAAAGCTTAAAGCATAAAGTGCGGATAATTAAAATACAACAAATCCAATCGGCAGAATATAACCGACGTTATCACAATTGTATAAATACTGTTATACAACCAAATCGAAGGTTCAGGGTAAATAAATCCTTACCCTCTACAACCTCGCATTCCCCAAGCTCAATCCTGCTGAGAGCCGCCTAGACCGTCCAGCCTCAAACCTGTCCCGCCACAAGGTACACAATACCCAACCACAGGGGCGTGAGCTAGAATGCTCAATACGAAACAATTATATAAATACAAATATGCGCACACATATGATTTAAAACTCAAGTAAAAACACTTGCTCATGGCGCCGGGAATATACAGCACCGGCTAGAGAGCTACTCCGCGGGGTACTCGTATACTCCATATCAGGGCTGAGCCAACCCCATCCTGACCCGAATCCAAAACAGGATACAAGTCCCATATGGAAACTGTCATACCTGACTCGAGTCCAAAATGAGGTCATCGTTCCCTATGAAGACTGTCAATGACTCACATCTCTCCGGATGCAGTCACACGTAAAATCATGTATGTGCTAAGGCGGTAAAACATGCTAAAACATGATAAAACATATAGCACATACTCATGCAACATATAAGCAAATATATCATGCCGGCTATCTTGGTCAGTACTTACGTACCTCTTACACTGCTGGTCAAACCTAGCTCTGCTGGTCTAGACTCCAAGCCTACTAGTCCAGTATACTAGCTACTACAATGCAAATATCCATGCATCAACAATTAAGCTCTAAAAGCCTTAACTAAGCTATTGCATACTCCTAAATATTTTTAGGATGCCAAAGCTATACCTGCGTCCGTCGTTAACCCTTTGCTGAAGATAGCCTCAAAACTAGGCCGTAGCTACGCGACGACGTCTAGATCACTAAGCCACTTCCGAATTCCCCATAGGATGCCTAGATCTCCCTAGATCTGAGTTAGAAGGCTTGGGAATCGAGAGAGAAGAGAGGAAATTGGTGTGAGAAATGAGCATCTCGAACCCTATATTTATAGGCGACGTTCGGAACCTCCGAACCCAGTTCGGAACGTCCGATCACGATCGAAACTTCCGATCGCCCCTTAGGAGCTTCCATTCGCCCGATATTACGTCAGCCATGACGTCACCTTGCTGACGTAATCGATGACGTGTACGCTGAGTCCGATCGGAGCTTCCGATCTTGCCGACGGAGCTTCCGATCCTGGCACGGAGCTTCCGATCCACTTCGGATCATCCGAACTCCTCATCGGACCGTCCGGTCCTGCTGAACCAATTCAACTAGTTCGAGTGCTCTGAATCCATTTCTGAAGTCCGTTATCCCAACAGGAACTTACTTAATCATGTTTTACTTAATCTAAACATGAACACGTGATTAATTACTCATTAATCACTAATTAGAAATGTGGGTTACTACAAGTTACTTCGAGCACAAGTGTTTCCCAGGATCGATTATGGAATCAACGAATTAGTTCGATCAGTGTTGAGACTGATGCATTTAGCAAGGGAGCGATTTGACTATTGAGAATCTGTTGGGATTTAGTTTCCATGATCTTTATGATTCGATCTTGTGAGGTTGGGATGAGCGATGATGGTATCATCAGAGACTCCAAGTTGAGTTATACCAGGTGCAACGACTGTCGAGTTTTGAGACGGAATAGGAAGCGTTTCCATATGTCTGTGCACTGTGGAATGTCCCAGTCGAGCATATTGGTGGAAGCTTGCCTTAGTCTTGATGTGTGTACAGTGGTTGTGATTATGTATAACTATCAGGAGGATTTTTATCGACCAAATTCTTGAGGTGAATAACCTATGATCGAGATGGTGTAGATCATCAGAGGCGTGATGACTTCCATTGCAATGTATGCGTGACTTCGCAAGCCCATGGCTAGGAGATGACGTAGCGTCATGAATTTCAAGTGATGATAGTTATCATCAGGGCACAGTGTTGAGGTTATACTAGGAAACGTGGACAACAGAATGTACTAGACATGATGGTTTAAGTTCCCAGTATTTCTTAAGAAGCCGGTTGTGCTTCATGGAGAGTGGGGAGGATAACCAGTCTATGGAACATTGTGAGCAGTTACGTTGGAGTATAGACTTGAGTCAACTGGATTATCTTAAAGCGAGATTCATGTTAGAATGTGTCAGCACAATGTTGGGATTAGCGTTTTCCTTACTAGAGGTGTTGAACACCGAGAAATTTTGGAACCATTAGATGGTTAATTTTGATTAGTGATTTGACGATTGCCGTAAGCCAATCAGGTTATAATTTGGTCTTCTTCAGTCTGTGACTTTTTCTCGAGACGATGATCTCGGTCAAGCGGATGTTTGTATCCTTCATGATCAGGGGGATCGTGGTCAGAAAGGAATTACGTATCAGTGTTGTGGTACTCTAGCGCCAGAGGAGTTCGACTGTCGACCAGTAGCGCAATGGTTTTTTCGCTAGAAGAATGTTAATGCAGTTCAGCATTAATGGAGTTGTAGAGGATTCAACAAGAGTCTGACTTTGTCGAAAGCTATTTCGACCATACACTCGGACAAGGGTCTTTAATATGTTCTCGAGGTTTCTACCTTAGATTTCGAGGACGAAATCTTTTAAGGGGGGGAGAATGTAGTTACCCGTATCCAGAATTAATGATTAATGAATAATTAATCGTGTAATCATGTTTAAATTAAGTAAAACATGATTAAGGAAATTCCAAATGGGTTAACGGAGTCCAGAAATGGATTCAGGACACTCAAAAATGGTCGGGAAGGTTTCGAGGGTTCGGATGGTTCGAAGGCTCCGAACCGGGTTAGGAGGCTCCGAACAGGAACTGTCGGAGGATCCGAACCAAAGATCGGAGGATCCGAACTCGGATCGGAGGCTCTGAAGATAATGCGTCATGGGTGACATCATTGATGGGACTTCGGAGGATCCGAAGTCAAGATCGGAGGCTCCGAACAGGAACGGAGGCTTCAAAGTCAGGAACGGGGGATCCGAACCAGTTCGGAGGATCCGAAGTCGAGTTCGGACGGCCCGAACTTTGCCTATAAATAGGGGGCCGAGATTTCATTTTCAAGTGCACCTTTCCCTCTCTTCTCTCTGATTCCTAGGCCTTCTAACTCAGATCTAGGGAGTTCTAGGCATCCTATTGAGAATCCGGAAGTGGCATAGCGATCCAGGCATCGTAGCGGAGCTATGGCCTAGTTTTGAGGCAATTGTCATCAGCGGGCTGACGATGGACGCAGGTATAGCTATGGTCTCCTTAAATTATTTAGGAGTATGCAATAGATTAATTAAGGCTTTAAGAGCTTAATTATTAATGCATGGGTATCTGCATTGTAGAGCTGATATAGGCTTGGAACCTAGAGCGGGACTGCTAGGAACTGCCTGAAGAAAGGTACGTAAGTACAGACTGAGATAGCCAGCGGGTTTTGCATGCTTATATGTTGCATTTGTGTGTCATATTATTATGTACCATGTGCATATCATATTGTGCCTGTCCATCTTGGGAGATGAGCCATGTAGGGCCGCTCAGCCCTGTTTGGACGGGTGATGTCTAGTACCCAGTGACTGACGGGTCATGGGTAGTTAGCATCTGGGGACATAGTCCACGTCCTATAGGAATGAGCAGTGTCGATAGGGTTTGCTCCTCGGGTTGTACCACTCATATCCTAGGCGCCATTACTGAGCAGTTATATACAGTTATCCCAGATATGGATACCCTATCATTTGCATGCATCATATTTGTATGTTTTACCCAGTGCTTTCTTATTGAGCTTAGAGCTCACGTCCAGTCTTTTCTGTGTATCTGGACACCCCATTCGACGGGGCAGGTGTAGGTGCAGGGTGGAGCACCAGGAGCTTGGAGTAGCCAGTGACCAGTGAAGACAACAGGATTAGCTGTAGGTTTTGCCTTTAGGCTATTTATTCGATTTGGTTGTATAAATCGAATTGTTTTAACCGGTTGTATTCTGCCGGTCTGTTTTTATTTAAGTCTTCCGCAGCGATTTATTTAACGCATGTTTAATTATGCTCTTAACTCTGATTAGGTAGCGGATCTGGGTAGGGTCGCTACATAAGCACTAAGAGACAAAATACTACCCCAAGTATTCTTAATTGCTACATTCTGATCAACCCTGATTGGCTCAACCAATCGAATTCGTCGATCTACTTAAGCTCGCACTTATAAGATCAGACCACCACTGATCATCCAACCTACATGGCTCGGTCAATAACCATGATGCAACTGCCACAAAGAACTATTTCCAAACTCTTGGAATACCAAAATCGCTTTGGTTTCAACACACTCATGATTGATAACCAGTAAATAGCTATTAGTAGTCTATTGACACAATCTCGTGCCTCACTACTGACAACTACCTCGTATGCTGAACTTAATCAACCTAACTCTGACAGAGTTAGCCAATTGACACTAGTAGTCATTAGCACAGATTCCGTGCCACATCAGCACTACTAATCGCTGTCTTGTTCGCCCAAGGCAAACATCAAGATGAACTAAGCCATTTCCATCCCATGGAAAATCCTACGCTCAACCTCTGAAAATATCAGACAGTACTTAGCGCAACCACTGGACTCACTATCCTTACCTCGTTCATTTAGAATGAACACCACGACTCATCAAGTCCAAGAAGAATAACTAAAGAATCCCAAAGATTTCCACAATCTTCGAACACTCTCCTAATCATATCCCTTGTTAAGATTGTGCAACAGTTCAAGACTAAGGTAGCTTACCTCAATAACCCACCTGGACAACCACCAAGGTTTCACGGTCATAGGCCATGCTTCCCTAACATCTTAAATAGTCATGTACAATCTTCAACATCTGATATAATCCCTTGCAATTGAAGTCATTCATCATGGAGTAGTCCTCACATTCGAGTCGAAGTCTTAGAACAACATCCTATCCAAGTTCTTGGATAACTCCTATTACAGGAAAATTCTAACCACAACCCTGATGACAACCCATAGCCATCGCTGGTAGAATCCATCCACCTACTAGATCCGCACGCATAGCAGTAACTTAAAGGTTAAAATCTAACTGCTCAGAATACACACTTATCGAGGAAATCCCTCCAAGACTGGTTCCCAAAAAAAAACATAATCAATATCTCTGGCACACCAGACGATATTGAACCATCAATTTTAAAACATGATATCTAATTCAAGGTCATACCTCGTCGTGACTGTCACCAAATCCCAGACTAAGTAGCCTTCCCACCGCCATCTCCTGAAGCACAAGGCTCCCGGGTAACGCTGGCATAGGGTCGCGCCCCATCACGTCTAGTCCTGGTCATAGTCCACAACTCTCGGCATATACTGGACCTGGTATCCCGATGAAAACCCATCATCACAAGCCTCAACCTAACAAAGGTCAGACAGTCAAAGGAAACAACCTAGAACAAAGCCCAAATGTTCTAAACCGAACAATATCCCTATTGCCTCTAGACGAGTCCACTCATCGCTGGCACTTAGTCCACTGACTAACTAGGTCAATCCTAGGAAAATGCCTAGACTAACCACAAGTCAAACAGTCACAGTCGGCCCACTCAAATCCCATGAGCTACAGCAGTTGAACACTAATCAACTAAAACAATGCCAATCCTTGCAAAATCACTCGCAATCATTCACGAATTGCTGGATAAATAAAACATGTATCATTGCTTCCATTTATGTACAATTTCTCAATTACAATCCCATGTAATACATACAGTATTCAAAATACAATGAAATGTACAACCAAACTTGAAATGATACAACCATAGCATGATGATTCTTTACAACTGAAATATTGTTTACAACTACAACGATACAGTATTTAAATCATCGTACTAGTCTTGTTCTTTGAGCATGAAGCTTCTAATCGACACACGCATCGATACAAGCATACTCCCGACCAAGTCTCTCTACATGTCCTCCTACGAAGAACTCTGGAGAAATGGCTCGTGATAGCTAACCAGCTATGCTCTGCGTCAGTGCATGTCAGTCGACCCCTTCTGCTCATGATCTACCATCAGCGTTCTTCTTGTATTCATATCATGCTTTTGAACATGAAGTTTCCCATGTGCCTACCGAACGCATCGGTACAAGCATACCGGCAAAACTATGTTCCGCATGAAAATCTCTCCAACTACGACTGGAGAATCTTCAGAGTAGTGTCATCATGGTAATGACTGTACAGATGCAACCATCAAGTAAGTCCCCACCAATCCTCTGCCACTGCCTCTGGCATCCGGTACTCGATCCAAAACTAAGATCCACATGAGTAGAAGTCTTGAAAACTCGGGCACGATTCCTCGCTCCTATCCGCACTTGCTGGAATCCCATAAGCCAAATCTTTAGAAATCCTGCCGATGATGATAGTCTTCGGGCAACTTAATCGCCGCATCATCACCTCTTCCAAGGTCTCATCAATCCTATAAGGATAATCCAAATTCTCAGTACTATATCCCAAGTCTCTTGCATGCATATGCTCTGATACCAAAAAGTGTAGCGACCCTACCCGGATCCGCTACATAATCAGAGTTAAGAGCATAATTAAACATGCATTAAATAAATCACTGCAGAAAACTTAAATATAAACAGACAGGCAGAATACAACCGGTTAAAACAATTCGATTTATACAACCAAATCAAATAAATAGCTTAAAGGCAAAACCTACAGCTAATCCTGCTGTCTTCATTGGTCACTGGCTACTCCAAGCTCCTGGTGCTCCACCCTGCACCTACACCTGCCCCGTCGAATGGGGTGTCCAGATACACAGAAAAACTGGACGTGAGCTCTAAGCTCAATACGAAAGCACTGGGTAAACCATACAAATATGAGGCATGCAAATGATAGGGTATCCATATCTGAGATTATGAGTTCTTTGGATTGTTATCTTGCTGTCTGCATTTCCGGTTTGATCAGTATATAGCCGTTATGCCGTCAGTTTGAAGTTTGAATGTCGTTTTGATGTTTTGAGTTATACGAGTTTGATATGAGTTTGATATCGAGTTTGATCACCATGACTTATTCTGATAGATTGAATTGAAGTTCTTGAAGATTGTGAGCCTTGCAGTCTTGATCAGTTTAGAAGAGTCGAGCCGGTATAGTATCGGTGTCTTCTTTTATCGATTGATGAACTTGTTTGGATATTGATTGAGGATTTGTTATTTTCAGATTGAAGAGTTTGAAACGACAAAGAAGAGGTATAAGATGACTTTGGAATGGAATAGGACGATTAACTCGAATCCGGATTCATTCGAGTGTCCTAGAAGAAATCACATACTACATGTTTTGATTGCTTATTTGATTATATGATTGAATTTATATTGAGTGCATGAGATTACATATGCATTCATATTGAGCCTTGATTTATTCAATTTGAATTAGACGATCTAGGGATTGTGGTTGAGTGGCTTGGTAGGCGATTTACTACCTTGTCGAGTAGCTCACTATAATGCTCTGGAGTCTAGAAGATTAAAATATGCCACATCCATCTCGAGAGGGGAGTCGGTGTGATCGTTGGATGTTTTAATCTCGTGATCCCAAACCGAAAAAAGAAAGAAAGAATAGAAGAATTTCTTTTGATTATCTGAGTCTGATAATCCAGAAGTTTTAAAGACATGCATATCATCTTAATTCAGTACTTGATTGGATTAATTGATTATATGAAGAATGAGTTCATATTATGACTTGATATGTTTATTTGATAGCATGTTAGTCTCTTTTACTGGGAATATTATTTTCATCGGATTATCCGGCTGTTGTCTTTGTTTGTATGTGTACTTGGCAACAGGTGGGGCAGGACCGAGTCAGAGACAACATGGCTAGACGATTGAGAGGATAGAGTGAGGCTTGGATGTTAGGAGTCGTTTATGTTTTTCGAACTCCTTTTGTGTTTGTATAAGTCCGACTAGAAGGATTTTATGCATGTTATATTTTGATGATTGTATAAGTCTAGACCTAATCCTTTTATATCTTGATTGAATGAGATTATGATGTTTGGAATGTTTTTGGATTATGTTGGAGTTGGATTTATTTGAGGAAAAACTAGTTTTATTTCTGGCACAGAGAATCTCGCTCGATCGGTAGAAGTTCACCGATCGAGTGAGCACCCCTGTACCAAAGCCGAGAGTGGGACATTTTTGTGTCGGCTCGATCGGTAAGATTTTACCGATCGAGCGGGGGTCCTAAACTTTGGGCAGAGAATTGGATTATTTTCGGCTGTACCGATCGAGCGAGCAACCCTTTTAAAAATAAAAAAAAAATTTGTGTCTTAATCCTTATTATTGAATTGAGTTGATCAATTCCTTTATCCCGAGATTGTATGATTAGAATCTAGGCCTTACACAAACACTACAGCAAAAAGTTCTTTTTCAGTAGTTGCATAATTCAGTTGGGCAGCTGACAGGGTGATACTGGCGTAGTAAATAACATGAAGAACTTTGTCCCTCTTTTGTCTAAGCACGGCTCCCAACGCAGTGTCACTCGCATCACTCATCAATTCAAATGGCAGATTCCAGTCAAGCGCGACTATCACAGGTGAAGTTGTCAATTTCAGCTTCAAAATCTGAAAAGCCTGTATGCACTCAGCAGAAAAATTAAAAGGCACCTCTTTGATTAACAAATTATTAAGGGGTTTAGCACTAGAAAAAAAATCTTTAATAAATCTCCTATAAAAACCCGCATGCCCAAGAAAACTTCTGATTCCTTTCAAATTCGTGGGAGGTGAAAGTTTTTCAATTACTTCCAATTTTGCCCGGTCCACCTCCACACCTACCTCGAAGACCTTATGTCCTAACACAATTCCATCTCTCACCATGAAGTGGAATTTTTCCCAATTAAGCACAAGATTACTCTCCTCACACCTCTGCAAAACCTTTTTCAAATTACCTAAACATGCATCAAAAGATGACCCAACCATAGAAAAATCATCCATAAACACTTCAATAAAATTTTCAATTATGTCATGAAAAATTGTCATCATACACCGCTGAAAAGTGGCAGGCGCATTACAAAGATCAAACGACATCCGTTTATATGCAAAAGTACCATAAGAACAAGTAAAAGTGGTTTTATGTTTGTCCTCAGGTGCTATAGGAATTTGCATATGCAAAAGTACCATAAGGACAAGTAAAAGTGGTTTTATGTTTGTCCTCAGGTGCTATAGAAATTTGCATATATCCTGAATAACCGTCTAAAAAACAATAAAACTCATGCCCTGCAAGTCTCTCAACCATCTGATCAATAAAGGGAAGGGAAAAGTGATCCATACGAGTGGCATCATTCAATTTTATATAGTCAATACAAACCTACCATCCCGTAACAGTTCTAGTAGGAATAAAATATATTATTTTCATTTTCAATAACAGTCATCCCTACCTTTTTAGGAACTACTTGAATTGGACTCACCCATTCACTATCAGATATAGGATAGATAATACCTGCATCAAGGAATTTTATCACCTCCTTTTTCACTACCTCTTGCATAGCCGGGTTGAGTCGCCTCTATGGTTGAGTGGATGTCTTGTGCTCCGCTTCCATCAATATTTTGTGCATGCACATGGTTGGTCTAATCCCCTTGATATCAGCCAAGCTCCATCCTATGGCTCTTATGTGTTCTCTAATCACCCTCTGCAATTTCTCCTCCTCACAACCTGTCAAAGAAGATGAACAGATTACTGGCAGTTTATCGTTCTTTAATAAATACAAATATTTCAAGTGAGAAGGGAGTGGTTTAAGTTCAAGAGTAGGGGGCTCCTCGGTGGATGGCTTCAATGGTTTTGGAGTATGGTCTAGCTCCCCCATCTTGGTATTGATGAGTCTATCAAAGGATAGACTCCAATCCAGATATCGTGTCACTTCATGAACTTCCTCGCTAACATGATCTTCATCTGTTGTTCCTGTCAAACAAATTTCTAATAGATCCATGGACAACTGCTCCTGCAGAGAACACTTAACCAAATCATCAGTAACATCAATTCTGAAACAATTAGAATTGTCAGCAGGATAACGAATGCCATGAAAAACATTAAAAATAATTTTTTTTATCATTCATACGCAATATCAATTCTCCCTTGTGCACATCAATCAATGTCTTTCTAGTGGCTAAAAACGTTCTATCCAAAATAAGAGGTATCTCACGATCCTGTTTCATATCAAGTACAACAAAGTCCACTGAAAATATAAACTTATCTACCTTCACTGCAAAAAAATGATTTTCAAGATCGGTTTTTTAAGGGCGGTTTTTAAAACCGTTCATAAATGTTTAACAATAGAAACGGTTTGAACCGAACCACTCATAAAGTGTTAAATTATAGGTGTGGTTTGAAATATGTTCTGAATGAATACTTTTAGCATCATTTTGTATAAACCGCTCCTATCAACCGCTTCTATTAAGGACATTTTAAGAGAAATTTGAAAATCACTCTAATTGAATATGTTTTAGCAACGATTTGTATAAAATGCTGCTATAAAAGCTCTTCTATTATTTGAATTTTTAGGAACATTTTTTAACCGCTCATATTAAACTAATTAACAGAAGTTTCCATAAACCGCTGCTATAAATTACTTCTAATGCTTTAATTTCCAGGATCTATCAGCAAACCGCTCCTACTGAATATATTTAGAAGTGGTTTTTATATATATAATTTTCATAAATGCCAACACTAATATTTGAAACCGCTTCTAAAAAACCTCTTTTAATATTAGTGCTAGCATTGATGAAATTTCAGGTCTAAATAATAAAATCAGATCAAACTTTTTTAAAATGGGCGGGTTGAATTATCAAAATATAATTCTCCTGATTTCATTTTATTTTCTCCATATGAAATATAACAATCCTCATCATCTGCCACATCCTTTATTGTATATATATATATATGTGAGGACAATAGTCAAATTTGTCTTATAATTTTGCATTTTTTTAATTTATTTTGGTTCTAGAAATAGTCAACGTTGTGTCTTATGCAATAACTTTGTGTTTTTAGTCATATTTTTCTATATAATTAATTTGACACAGAAAAATATTATGTGATACCGAATAGTGTTAATATGTCTGGTGTCATGCTAGCAATCAGGAATATGAACGAAAAATTAATAAAAATCAAATTTATTGCACTAATGCTTTAGTTGTCACTCACAAATTTTCTGCATCCTGAGCGACCATTAAAACCCGGTACCGGGTTTTTATTATTATTTTTTCACCACTAAACTCACTATCAGGTTTTAGTGGTCGCTCACAGATACCCTGCACCCTAGGTTGCAGAATTTTCATGAGTTACCACTATATTTTATATCAAAAGTATTATTTTTTACTATAAGTATGAATAGATCGACTCACCTCAGAAGTGAACTACTCATATACATATACATATATATACACACACACACAAATATATATAGATATATAATTTTGATTGGTGAGATTTGATTGGTAAGATATATGTATAATTATCTATACTATATCATCAAATATAAATTAAAGGTATTATTTTATAACTTCAATATATTATCTTAAAAGAATTTAGTTGATAAATATTTTACATTCAATTATATTTTTAAATCTTAAATTTCCTACACATTACTTTATTAATAACACCCAAATTCTTTATACATATACTAGTGATCGACATATGCAATACAAGTGATATGCAACTTTTGGTTTTTTAGGAAAAACGGTTTTAAAACTTATATAATGAGTTTTCAGCTATGTTTGTAACACCCGAAAATTTTAAAACGTAAATCTGCATGCATAATTAGGAGAAATTAATTATTTTAAATTATTAAAAATAAGGGTTAAATGTATTTATGTGTTATTATGTGATTTATATGCATGATTTAATTTATTTTAGCATTTAACCCGCAATATTAGGATTTTTAAATTTTTGAGAATTTTATTTATTTGATCGCGTAGACGGGACCGTGGATGGACGAAATACCAAAATTCTTAGCCAGAAATATTTCATGAGTTTTAGGAGCCTTAAAATAATATTTTAAGGTATTTTGTCAAGAAAATTTTAGTGTTTAATTATATATTTATTTAAGGGTTGATTTTTAGCCAAAATAGGTCATTTTAATGACTTTTATTGATATTTAAAAATCTCCTAAACATTTATTTCGAGATTTGAGTTTTTTATCAGATTATAAATATTATAAGAGATTTTTAATTATATTTGTAGGTATATTATCTAGATACATATTATTTTTAATTATTAACCTATTATTAAACCTAAAATAAATTCCTACCCCACTACCATCACTGTCAGCCGCCTCCACCCTTTTCTTCAATCTCTTTCACACCATTTTTTCAGAAATCTCAACCTCCATAGCCGTGTTCTTCAAGGAAAAATTTAGAGTTGGCCGTTGGTTCGTCGTCCGGGTGTCGTACACGCGATAATATTCGTTATAATTAGCAAGGCATGTTTAATTCCTTCCTTTAACACCATATAAGCTATCTACACATTTTCATGACTGTTATTTTATGTTTTTTTATGAAAATTTCAGTGTGTGCATGCAAGGTATCGATTGTGATGTTGAAGGTTTCATGTTTTGTTCTTGTTCATGACATTCCCTTACGTTTTTGTGCATGGGAATGGTCGAGGTGGCTGCTCAACATCTGGGGGCATGTCTTAGGGTCCCTAGGGTTGAGTGGTTCAAGTGGTTTGAGCCAAGGTTGGTCTGAACCGAAACAATATCTTCTGGTTGCATAGAAGGTCGTAGTTTGAGCGGTTTTGGGAGAATGGTTCGTGTGCACTGTATAGGACGGGTTTGAGGGTGATTTCAATTGGGTTAGAACCCCAAGACATAGAGGAAGTTATATCAGGTAGTTCTCTAGCCAGTGATGGTCGGATTTTGGCGGCCGAACGGCCGGAAGTCCGGCGTCGCGCGCAGCGCGCGAGCAGAAATTAGGCAGATTTTGTTTTGGTTCGTTCTCCTTCGTTAGGACTCCGTTTGAGCTGGTTTTTATATTTCTGGAAACGTCTTGAAGTCTTCTAGGTGTAGGTGGTGGTTCTCTGGCCATTTGGTGGCCGGAGTAGGACAGCTGATGCCTCTGAACAGAAGCTGGTCGCAGTGAAAAGTAAGGAACAAGAGGGAAACAGGTTTAGGGTTTTGGGCAGGTCCGGGTCGGGTCTTGGGGCCTGGATCGGGTCTGGTAATTTTTGGGTCGGTTCAGGTCGGTTCTGGACCGGGTTAGGTGGGCCGGGCTCGAGTATTTTTAATTTTTACATGTTTAAGGTTTTAATTGGTTTTTAGGCCAATTAATTAGAAATAAAATTATTTGGGCTTCCAAATAATTTTATTTTGGGCTTTAAATAATTTATTTAAGTTAGCCCAATGATTTTTATGGGCTTGGGAGCCCATGGGAATTTTTGGGTCAGTCAGAGGATTTTTGGGCCAGTCTAGTGTCTTATTGAGTTTATTTAAGTTAATGGGCTTAAATACTTTTATTTAGGCCCAGTTAAGTTTAGTTAAGTTATTTGGGCTAAAATATGATAATTGGGCTTTTATTTAAGTTTAATGGGCTTAGAGTGAGTGACCAGCAGTCTGGACCAATCCATGAAAAATAACTAAGTCCGGAATATATATTTAATTATTTTTATGCATGAAGTTTATATTTTAAGTATAAGTATATTTATTATGAAAAAATCAATTAAATATATATTACGGACAAATTTTCATTGCATGCATTCATGAAATTTTTTATGATATGATTATGATTATGTATGAGTTGAGCAAAAATATTTTCTTGATGGAAATTGAAGTAGTGTGACATAAGGGTGGTTATCACCATATGATATATGATTTATGAGGTAGTTTACTACCATAGGAGGTGATTTATCACCGCCACGTACGTTGGTTCATAAGACTGATCAGTCGGCACAGATAAGCGTCACACTTACGGATAGGACCATAGACTGTTTCAAAAATACCATGCTCAACTATGTTATGTATGATGAAGAAAGATGATGTTTATGCTTAAGATTTATGATTCAGCATTTATGTTATGAAAAATGTTTCCATGCATGCTCATGTATCATGTATATGTATTAGTATGATTATGTGATTCATTAGTTTAAACCTTGATATTCAAGTTTAGACATGTTGAGCCCCTAGGCTCACTACGCTTATATGGTGCAGGTGAGTCAGATGATACTTATGTAGCTCCGACCGGTGGTGATGATGTATGAGCTCACGGAACAGTGGCCCCGTGACCGTTGCAGTTTTTAGATGATGTTTTAAGATACATTTATTTTTATGACGTTGAGTTTTTAAAACAAGTTGCATATTTTTATTTTATTATTTCCCCATATGAGAGTTTCAAACATGTATTATTTACTATTTTTGTTTCATGCATGAAACCCTTTTTAATTATTTATTTGTTTATTTTTATTTAAGTTACTACTAAGAAGTAGTATTTTATTTTAAATGTGATACATATATGTATGGGCATATATGTATTGTTATTATTTTTTAAAAAAAAATTCAGCATTTAAGTTTAAAGTGTCCTAGGCGTTTCAATTGGTATCAAAGTCAGGTTCTTGGAGGGTGTCCATCTGCCACGTGAAGCTCAGAAATCTCACTATTGGTCTGTAAGTTTTAAATTATTTTTCTTATGTAATTATTTAAGATTTCATATTAGCAAAGTTTTAAAATACTTAGTTATGCATTGCGATTTACGTGAAGAATGTGTGGTGACGCAGTATGCCCCAAGACATGTTATACGACAGGTGGACCACAAGGAATTTCGAAATTTGGGAATTCAGTTTTATGTTGTTAAAACTAAGTTTGATATTTATGATATATTGGTTGTCACTTGAATTTTTGTGGTAACTTATTGATTTTAAGTTAGAATAATTTCATTGGTAAATTATTGGGTTTGTGATGGTAAGAGGTAGCGGGCCTATCTAGGAAATTTTTATAAAGGTGTAGCGATAAATAGAACAATAAAAGTAAATTTCAATATGAGGTATTAAGTTTTTGTGATAGCAATAGAATTATTGCTTGAGGCAAGAGTAGGATTCCTCGCAAGAATGATTAATCGAGGGTTGTATCATTTTCTTTTTTGGTGAATTTAAAATGTTACTTTATAGAGTCTAGTATATATTTTTGGGAATTAAGTTCGCATGTGTCAAATTATGCTAGTTGGGTTCACAAATACCATATTGTCATTCATTTAACTATTAAGGTTTTTTTTTTTGACGAAGAAGTCATGATTTTCTTGGAGATGACACTTGTACATTTTTACCAAAACATCTTCAATGATTCCAAGCGGATATGTAATAGAACTATCAGCCAACTGCAAAGTGATCATTGTGGGCTTCACCTCACCAAGTCCTAAGCTCCTGAAAACTGACAAAGGCATTAAATTAATGCTAGCTCCTAAATCGCAAAGTGCATTATTAAAATAAAAAGAACCAATTGTGCAAGGAATAGTAAAACTCCCTGGATCCTTAAGCTTTTATGGCATCTTCTTTTGTAGTATCGCACTGCACTCTTCAGTTAGATTTACCACCTCGTTCTCTAGCAGCCTCCGTTTCTTGGACATCACCTCTTTGATGAATTTTGCATAGTTCGGCATTTGTTCCAAAGCATCAGCAAAGGGGATGTTGATATGAATCTTTTTGAAAATCTCCAAGAATTTGGAGAACTTCTCATCTAAAGCTTTTTTCTTGAACCTCTGCGGGTAGGGGAGTGGAGCTTGTACATCGATTTTGGCTTAGCTTCAATCTTCTTCTCCTCAGCTTTCTTATCTTCAACAACAGCTTTTTCAGGAGTCTTGCTCTCAGGTTGGCACTCTTCTCTATCTACTTGCTTCCCACTCCTCAACGTGATAGCATTGCACTGTTTCTTGGGATTCACCTCAGTATTGGTAGGGAACTGGCCGCGGTTGTTGTCTTTCAGTGCGTTCGCCAACTGCCCTATGCTAGCCTCCATTGACTTCATCATGGCACCCATATTTACCACGTGTCTCCAAGCTGTCAATGCAACACTCAGTTCTCACCATCCTCTTACCTGATTCCTGCACAAAGGTACTAACAACGTCCTCCAAAGATGTCTTACCCTGACCCTTAATTGTGTTGTATCCTGGAGGAGGATTCAACACATTTTTATTGTTAGCATATGAAAATTTTTCATGATTACGCATACTAGGGTGATAAGTATTAAAGACAGGGTTACCTTTGTAGCCTCCATACTGTGATGACCCGAGTTCTAATCTCTCATTAATCAACACTGTTAGACAATAATCAAAGTCTAAACAATTAATCAACAATTCTAGACAATAATCAAAGTCTAAACAAAAGAATAAAAAAAAATTTTTTTTTTTTTTAAATGGATTGCCCTGCGCACGCGCGGGCATCACCCCTCGCGCGCGCGCCGACCAATGGGACCGAGGTCTCAAGAGCTGGCTCGCGCGCGCGCGAGTACTTGCTCGCCCGTGCGCCGGCCACTACACCAGAAAAAAATGTTGGCTCAGCTGCTGTCAAAATGAAATCAAGCCTACAATTGATTCAAGATCATCTCCTACAAAAGTCTAGACATGGTTTAATCAATCATAACATCTAACATGCATTCTAACATGCTATAATTGTTAGGAATAAACCATTCCAAGGCTTTACAACATAATCAAAATCTCACAAACATGCAATAATCTTGTCATATAAAAACTAGTTCAAGATACAACATGTTGGAGTCAAATATTTGAAACATTACTCAAATTTCAAATATAATAACAAGACCTTTAGATCATCCTTAACAAGTCTTGATACAAGTAACTTCTAAAATGATCATGTTTACGACTCAATAAACTTCATGACAGTTCAAACAACTCCTAACTCGGATCCTCACACTATATCTCTTCAATCCTTGTTCTTCATGATTGCTTTTGCCCTGTTCCAATCCCCCTATTGCAATGACACATACAACAAAACAATAGCCGGATAACTCCGGTGAGAAATATATTTCCCAATAAAAGCAACTAAACATGCATATCAAACATATATCAAGATCATGATATAATAGTAAATACAATGCATGTTTTCAAAACAAGGTTCATTTCATCATTCGTCGGTTGGGATCCCGAGAAGTAGATATCATAACTAATCCACCGACTCTCCCGCTCGAGGTGGGGTTACTTATCTTTCTTCTCTAGACTTTGAAGCAATCATATATGCAAATCAGACGCTAGGCTAAATCAACCACCCAGGCCATACATATACGATTCCTCAAATCGTCTATTCGAACGTTTCCGTTCATTTCAAAATCAAGGAATAAGTCTTCAAGATGAATGCAACATATATCATCATCAAAGCATTCATTATATCAAGAACTTATTCAACAACTCAAAATAAAGCACATAAGAGCAATTAAGCAAACAAGTATGTGATTTAGGGGAACTCGATACAAACCATCTCGAGTTGTAATCCCAAACAAATAGTAGTCTACTTTTACCTTCGTATATTGTCCGTTCTGAATTCTTCAACCTCAAACATGTACATCCATCTTCGTTCAATTCAATCCTTTCAGAATCGAGTCGAAATCATCAGCACATCTTCAATCAAACCATTTCAAATTTCAAGCGAACTTCCTCGGTTCACTATTCGACTTCTTGAGTTGCTTGAGCTCGTAGCATGTCTGAAATATACAGATTGCATCTAACAAAATCAGTATACAATCCCAAGTTCATTAGCTCAATCGTAGACTATCCATATGGTTTCAAAACATAACCAATCATCGTAGCGATTGACAATCGGGAATCGTTACGGTATTGAATTCATTTCTAATTCCAATTCCATTCATACGGCTTTTCATATCCGTTCATTGTCATTCAACTTTTCAAACCAACAGCTATTATCATAAACATATCAAGGAACATCTCATCTCGAAAATCATCTATCAAACTTGTCTCAAAACATGAATCGACGGTGTAGCGATTAAAAATCGGTACCCGACAAAATATCGTATTCGAATCCATTTGTAATTCAAATCATACGTATATGCACTTCATGAACCAGCATTCATATCATCATATCCACATCTATAATCCTGGATATACATGCTAACATCAACACTGAATACCATTAACATGAATTCTTCAAGCCGGTATCGAATATACAAACAATAGAATTCCAAAAACATTCTAAACTCATAACATCTGATCTCTGCCCAATTTCGTTCTAAAAAAAATACTTAAAGTACTCAGAAACTTACATCAAGTCGAAGTACTTATCGCGAGGATTCCAGAACATCTTTCGGAATTGAAATCGGACGAACGGATCAAAAGTTACGGGGTTTTGAAAATTGGAAAGAAAAATGAATCAAAGGTCTCGGCTCTCGGCTCTCGGCTCTCCTCTGTGCAAAATTCTGAATGAAATCTGAGTGATACACGTATTCATGCTGATAATTATAATTAAAATCAGATAAGTGTTGACTAATTTCCATTTAGTCCCTGAAACCTCAAAAATTGCAATTTAGTCCTCGGCCTTCGTTTTAATTCAATTTCAATCCTAAATAATTTAAGAATATTAGAATTTAAATCAAAACTCTAAATATTCCCAAATTAAATATACTCGGATTAAAATTAAATAAATTCGGATTAATCAAATAATCCTGGTTATTTGCAATTTAGCCCTTCAACGTCGATAATTGCAAATCACTCCCTGACCAGGTTAAATCTTCACAATTCATCTTCTTTAATTTCCGAAACATGAAATTAAATCTTCAATTCCATAAATATTCAAATCGAATATTTATTCTTTTAATTTAAGAATTCTCGGAATTTAATTCTCAAAATCCGCATATTCTCAAATTAAATATTTTCAGCTCGGAAATTAAATCTATCATTTTCATAACTTCTCAAATAAATATTAGCCCATAATATGGAATTTAATTCTCAAATTCCATAATTCATAATTTAATATTTTCGGGCCTTACAATTCCTCCCCTCTAAGAAATGATTTCGTCCTCGAAATCGTAATCAAATCAAATATCAAGTCTGATAGACTGAATGATTATCTAAAGTTATTCTCACTTCAATCATCAGTTGTACTCAAGTGGTGCAAGGAATTCTCTCTGAGTTGTTTCTATTCTAAATCAAGAATCTGTCGAATATTCGACTTATCTCAGAATCTTTTCATTAGTCCTCTTGTCTGATTTACGTCCACAGAAGGAATCTATCAATACTTCCTTACTTTAGATACATGAAACAATTCAGAATCATTGTATCAAGCTGAAAAGAATAAATCTTTCCCATCGTCAATTCCATCTGATATCTTATTCAATGAAGTTCAATATTCAACTTCATATTCTGAATCTGTAAATGAAATTCTGCTTTTTCTCTATTTTGAATTGAATGATGTTTCAAAAATAACTTTTCCGCTTAACTAATCAGTTTCAGCTTCACAAATTATATCTATCATTCAATTACTACTTCTGGTTCTTCTTTTCCGTTTTCATTTCATACAAATTCATTGTCAAATTCATTGTGTATTTCGAATTAACTCCGATCGGATATCGAAAAATCATGTCTGATCTGATGTCATATACCTCGGTAATATCATTACAACACAAGAAAAATCGGAGTTCTTTTCAATATCATATCATTATCTCAAAATCGGCTCAATAGCTATTACAGGAATTATAATCCTCAAGTGGCAACATATCAAATCAAATAATACCGAATCAGGTATTAAAGTTCTGAGAATATCGTCAATATGTGGAAAATCGACTCAGATAATCCATCAATCGAATTCAACTCTCAGATCATCAGTCAATCAATCGATGCCACATTCTGTCAAATAAATCTAAAGTCTTAATTCGGACAATAGATTTTAATCATTCCTGTATTTTCATCATATCTCTATCTTCTTCATGGATCTGAATAGATAGCTGTTCTTCACATCTCATACAGAGTATTCTACCAAATTCTGATTAGTCTATTCGGACTATCAATTAATCAGAGTATAATATGTTATAGTCACAGATTTCAAAGTATTCAGAAATGTGGATAATTGGTATCATATCAGATAAAAATTCATTCTCACAAATTCGATTCATCATCTCTGACTATTCTTCTCATTCAAGGATAATATATTGTACCTTTTCCTCAAAAAGTACTCAAAATCTTCGGATCTTCTGTATTAAAATTAATAGTAACCCAAATGTTTCAATCTGAAACATTATTTCCTGGCTTACTGTTCATCTTGCAACGAATTTAATCATAATTCAGTGACTTGTTCATACAGACAGATCATCGTATACAGTAATGTTCATGAATCAATTCATAACTACCACATGTTTACCTCATCTATACTGTTTCATCACGGTAGTTGTGGCAAAATATTCTTTCAAATTATAATCTTGGTTCAATGTTTGGAGTCTCCAAACTAATACTGAATTCATCTGATCAACGATTTTCAATTTCATCAGAAATTTTCTGTACATTTAACTTCACAAACGTACTAATTCTGTTACTTCTATTTGCTTTATCAAAATATAAAACAATTATCAAATGAATATCGAATTCATAGTTGTGCAATTCTTCAAATTCGGATATCTCTTTTCGGAAATATCAAGCACAATCAACTAACCAATCATAATATAATTCATTCATTCGGATCTGAGGCTTCAATTCATATCTCAATCTGGCATTCTGTACTGAATTCTAATCATTTCAGTTTACTTTCTGTGTTGCTTTTATCTTCTGAACAAGTCTGCCTTACTTCCAATCGAAAAACAATCAGTCTGCTTGGTGTTATATTCATCTGAATATTCAAATCAGAATACACAGAAATCTGAAATCAATTCATCGGATGCCTATTTCATTCCTTATTCATATCTCCAAATACCGACAAATCATATCATCTAACCCAAAAATCAGGGATCAGATTCAAATTCTTCTATCAGTTACGAGTCACAATCTTAAATACGCCGAAGTAACATCAAAGGATCAATAATTCTCAAAATCAAAAGAAATAAATCAAGATTGAGAAAATTCCTCAATCAAGGTCATCCAAAATCGAATCTTCTGGATAACAAACTCTACAAAGTGAAAACAACTCACTTGCATCACATAACTCAGAATGAGTAAATCACTCAGGCTCCATGAACAAAACAAAAAGAGCCACTCGAAATAAAATATTTCAAGAATTATATGTCCAAATGATGTATTCGATTCAGCATAATCACAGAAAAGACTCATCTGTAACTGATTTTCATATCATCATCTATCTTTCTGTTAAACCTCAAGATTAATCTTCAATTCATAATCTCATCAAGTCGGTAATTCATAAATTCTTCAATTATTCAATTCAATATTGAATTCCAGTTCACAACTTAAACTAAAGTCAAAAATCTTACTGGAACATATCTGTAATCTCTATTCAGTAGCGTACTTATCAATGCTAATTTAGATCTTGAACATATCTCGTGCATCGAATATACTGATTTCGGAATATTTCTGTAATCAAACATCATATATCAAACCGAAATCACAGAATCTTAATTCGAGATTCTATATCATATCATCATATTCATATGCACACTATGTTCTTGTTGATCTAATTTTATCGCTTCTTATCATCATACTGATTGGTTAAATCACAAAATCCAGTGATTCAATAATCTGAAACTATCACTAATCAGTACTTAGGTAAATTCTCTCATGAACAATATCATGTTCAGTTTCAGTTCATCGAAGCAATAGTTCTATTCTTCAGTTCTATTCACAAAATCTCTTTTCTGATACAGAGGTAATCATATAATAAGCTTTCAGCTATCATATATTTATTGCACCTACAACATAAACAGGTTACCTGTAAATCTCATTCTCAGGTGCAATGTTATTCTAATCCTCTGTATACTTTTGCTATTTATTCATTGAATAAATTTTAGCACATCAGTCTGACTTGTCCTTACACTGTTTGTTCAGATATCCTCTTCCACAAAAAGTGTAATAATTTCTAATATACTCTGCATTCAGAATCAGACTAATTCATCTCGATTCGCTAGAGTTAGAGATTTATTTTCATATCATGCACTTCATATCTGTTCTGCAATAAAACTTGTAGATAAAGTTGTGAGTATCTCACATACTCTTTCATGTCTACAATTTCATTCTCCTAACTCATCATTCAGCTTCAATTCTTTTAGACAAAGCTATGTCTTTAAACAAAATGTTTCAGTCGTCAACATTTATTCAGACATAATCTGCGGATTCAAGCCATTAAATAATTCACTCAATCTTGAGCTTTTCCTCATCTACAATTCAAAGAATTGTAATAGTCTTGAAAATTCTACTAAAGCATTCCTCACATTCAAAAAGATGCAACTTCTACATGGTATATTTTCTTTCTCATCATTTCTATCTGTTGTGGCAAAGAAGTATAAACAAAATTATATTCTAAGCACTTACCAACAATCAACATACCTCTGCCTTCTTATCATTTCTTTATCAAAATCCCTCAGCTGGTTGCTAGATTTCGAAGTTGGTATTCAATCAATCTGATCCAATAGTTAAACAACTAATCAAGTTCTTCAAACCAACTACAACCCTCAACATCATCAATTTGCTAATCTTCTATGCTGTTCAATCAGAGATACTTCATTCAGCTGAGCAATACCGTTCTGTTCTGTTCAATCTGACCATACCATTCTGTTCAGTCTGGCCATACTATCTGTCAGTCTGGGGTGCTTACATCACCCAAAGAACATATGGGTGCTTACATCACCCGGGAAAAATCTTATAACAAAACAGTAAAAATGCCAAATAGTTACAAATCAGTAAATCAGGCAGTTCAATTTCAAAGATAGATCATGCTCACATGCAATTTATCAATTTATCGAATTATCAAATCAAGTAATGCATAATCATGCAATACAATCAATGCATGTGACTCGATCTACCCCGCTCAGCTTCTATCTCAGTCCAAGAATTTAGGGCTCTGATACCACCTGTTGTGATGACCCGAGTTCTAATCTCTCATTAATCAACACTGTTAGACAATAATCAAAGTCTAAACAATTAATCAACAATGCTAAACAATAATCAAAGTCTAAACAAAAGAATAAAAATTTTTTTTTTTTTTTTAAAATGGATTGCCCTGCGCACGCGCGGGCATCACCCCTCGCGCGCGCGCCGACCAATGGGACCGAGGTCTCAAGAGCTGGCTCGCGCGCGCGCGAGTACTTGCTCGCCCGTGCGCCGGCCACTACACCAGAAAAAAATGTTGGCTCAGCTGCTGTCAAAATGAAATCAAGCCTACAATTGATTCAAGATCATCTCCTACAAAAGTCTAGACATGGTTTAATCAATCATAACATCTAACATGCATTCTAACATGCTATAATTGTTAGGAATAAACCATTCCAAGGCTTTACAACATAATCAAAATCTCACAAACATGCAATAATCTTGTCATATAAAAACTAGTTCAAGATACAACATGTTGGAGTCAAATATTTGAAACATTACTCAAATTTCAAATATAATAACAAGACCTTTAGATCATCCTTAACAAGTCTTGATACAAGTAACTTCTAAAATGATCATGTTTACGACTCAATAAACTTCATGACAGTTCAAACAACTCCTAACTCGGATCCTCACACTATATCTCTTCAATCCTTGTTCTTCATGATTGCTTTTGCCCTGTTCCAATCCCCCTATTGCAATGACACATACAACAAAACAATAGCCGGATAACTCCAGTGAGAAATATATTTCCCAATAAAAGCAACTAAACATGCATATCAAACATATATCAAAATCATGATATAACAGTAAATACAATGCATGTTTTCAAAACAAGGTTCATTTCATCATTCGTCGGTTGGGATCCCGAGAAGTAGATATCATAACTAATCCACCGACTCTCCCGCTCGAGGTGGGGTTACTTATCTTTCTTCTCTAGACTTTGAAGCAATCATATATGCAAATCAGACGCTAGGCTAAATCAACCACCCAGGCCATACATATACGATTCCTCAAATCGTCTATTCGAACGTTTCCGTTCATTTCAAAATCAAGGAATAAGTCTTCAAGATGAATGCAACATATATCATCATCAAAGCATTCATTATATCAAGAACTTATTCAACAACTCAAAATAAAGCACATAAGAGCAATTAAGCAAACAAGTATGTGATTTAGGGGAACTCGATACAAACCATCTCGAGTTGTAATCCCAAACAAATAGTAGTCTACTTTTACCTTCGTATATTGTCCGTTCTGAATTCTTCAACCTCAAACATGTACATCCATCTTCGTTCAATTCAATCCTTTCAGAATCGAGTCGAAATCATCAGCACATCTTCAATCAAACCATTTCAAATTTCAAGCGAACTTCCTCGGTTCACTATTCGACTTCTTGAGTTGCTTGAGCTCGTAGCATGTCTGAAATATACAGATTGCATCTAACAAAATCAGTATACAATCCCAAGTTCATTAGCTCAATCGTAGACTATCCATATGGTTTCAAAACATAACCAATCATCGTAGCGATTGACAATCGGGAATCGTTACGGTATTGAATTCATTTCTAATTCCAATTCCATTCATACGGCTTTTCATATCCGTTCATTGTCATTCAACTTTTCAAACCAACAGCTATTATCATAAACATATCAAGGAACATCTCATCTCGAAAATCATCTATCAAACTTGTCTCAAAACACGAATCGACGGTGTAGCGATTAAAAATCGGTACCCGACAAAATATCGTATTCGAATCCATTTGTAATTCAAATCATACGTATATGCACTTCATGAACCAGCATTCATATCATCATATCCACATCTATAATCCTGGATATACATGCTAACACCAACACTGAATACCATTAACATGAATTCTTCAAGCCGGTATCGAATATACAAACAATAGAATTCCAAAAACATTCTAAACTCATAACATCTGATCTCTGCCCAATTTCGTTATAAAAAAAATACTTAAAGTACTCAGAAACTTACATCAATCGAAGTACTTATCGCGAGGATTCCAGAACATCTTTCGGAATTGAAATCGGACGAACGGATCAAAAGTTACGGGGTTTTGAAAATTGGAAAGAAAAATGAATCAAAGGTCTCGGCTCTCGGCTCTCGGCTCTCCTCTGTGCAAAATTCTGAATGAAATCTGAGTGATACACGTATTCATGCTGATAATTATAATTAAAATCAGATAAGTGTTGACTAATTGCCATTTAGTCCCTGAAACCTCAAAAATTGCAATTTAGTCCTCGGCCTTCGTTTTAATTCAATTTCAATCCTAAATAATTTAAAAATATTAGAATTTAAATCAAAACTCTAAATATTCCCAAATTAAATATACTCGGATTAAAATTAAATAAATTCGGATTAATCAAATAATCCTGGTTATTTGCAATTTAGCCCTTCAACGTCGATAATTGCAAATCACTCCCTGATCAGGTTAAATCTTCACAATTCATCTTCTTTAATTTCCGAAACATGAAATTAAATCTTCAATTCCATAAATATTCAAATCGAATATTTATTCTTTTAATTTAAGAATTCTCGGAATTTAATTCTCAAAATCCGCATATTCTCAAATTAAATATTTTCAGCTCGGAAATTAAATCTATCATTTTCATAACTTCTCAAATAAATATTAGCCCATAATATGGAATTTAATTCTCAAATTCCATAATTCATAATTTAATATTTTCGGGCCTTTCACATACCCTCGGTAGCCCATAGGATTTATATAATTCACTTCTTCTAGAGACTGAGATCCTTCAACTCCAGTTGAATCTGCAACATTAATCTTATTCAAAGAAGCTATCTGTGTAGTCAGTGCAGATAATTGAGCAGTGATGGATGTGAGAGGATCCACTGCATATACTCCAGCTGGTTTCATGACTCCCATACGCTCAGATGGCCATTGGAAACTATTGATTGTCATCTGTTTCAGCATATCGTAGGCCTGTACATGGTCCTTTGCAAATATAGTACCTCCAGCCGCAGAATCCACATTCATCCTCGTAGGTGCATTCAGTCCGTTGTAAAATCACTCGATCTGTTCCCAATCTGCAAAATTGTGGTTAGGACAACGTCTAAGTAATTTTTTGTACCTTTCCCACGCCTTATAGAGCTGTTCATTGTCCATCTGCCTAAAGGTGCTGATCTCTATCTTCAACTGGGTGGACTTGGCAGGTAGAAAATATTTAGCAAGAAATTTTTTTGCCATCCCCTCCCAAGTAGTGATGCTTCCTAGCGGCAGTGATTGCAACCAACTCCTTGCTTGATCCCTGAGAGAAAACGGAAACAAGCGTAAGCGTATAATATACTCAGATACACCATTAATTTTTACTGTATCGGTTATCTCCAAGAAAGTGCGTATGTGTAGGTGAGGATCAGCAGTGGCGCTCCCATTGAATTGGTTTGATTGCACCATGTTAATTAACACCGGCTTCAGTTCAAAATTGTTGGCGTTAATGGTCCCTCGAGCGATTCTAGAATAGTGAGTCTGGATCGTCGGTCTGAAGTGGTCTCTAATTGGCACCACAGGAGCTTGTTGTGCTTCTTCTTCAGCCATGTTCCTTAATTCTTCTCTTCTCGCTCTACTCAAAGCACGTGCAGTTCGTTCGATCTCCGGATCAAAAAGTAGAGAATTCGCACTTTGAGATCGTCGCATAAACTGCAATTAAAATAAGAAGAAATCAATTAGTAAATTTAAATAAAATAAATAAAACTCTAAATTAAAATCTAGACTAATTGGTAACAAGAATAAAAATAATCAAAATTTACTCCCCGGCAACGGCACCAAAAACTTGTTGTGAAAAAAATGCTCGCAAGCGTACGAGTGTCAAGTTTTAATATAGTGAATGAATCAAGTATCGTTCCCTCATAGAGTAAATTAAAAATATTTAGTACTTGTAATTAAAATAGTCCAAACTTTATCTAGAAAATCAATATTTGAAAATTTTGCAGAAAAATAAAATAATTAAAGAGTTTTAATAGCACGCACACAACTTTCAGATAAATATCAATCAGAGAAAAATGGTCTAGAGGTTTAGATTTCACCTGGTTTCAACAACAGTCAATCCTAATTAATTAATCTTCATGAATTTCAGTCAATTAATAGCCAAGAACACTTAAGTTAATTATTTCCTTCTCCCGAGCAACAAATAATGTTTATCAACTACAATTCAATTCCAATATCCCTATTAAGAATTTATCGCAGTGATCTATCACAAAACAATGTTCTTTTTAAAACCTCTGTTAAAATCATATACTCTCCCGAGTTATATAAATAATTAACAGTGTATTTTCTAATGGTCCTATTCAAAATCCCCTCTCCCGAGTGCCAGATTTCAAATAAATATAACAAATCAATTATTGATCAAGTAATTGAAAAGACAATCAATTCCAGAAAAAATAATTAATCTAGAAGAAACTCAATTCAATAAAATCAAAAATTCATAAAAGCGTCTACACCAGGTTCCATCTGAACTCTAGACTCTTAAAAAATTAGTTCATAATAAAATTCTGAATAAAACAAAACATGTTCAAAAATCTAGACATGAATTCAGAATTAAATAAATAAAAGATAAGAATCAAATCCGTCGTCGACGCCGTGTCCGGTCGATCGATCTCTGTCTTCATTCTTCAATTAAAAGCTCAAAAATCCTTCAAGAAAATCACGATCAAACTCTGTTTCTCTGATATGTATTGTGATTGTGGCGGCCCCTCTGATTTCAGACTTTAATTCCCTTTATATACCGTGCACAAAAGCCCAATAAAAAGCCCATAAAATATAAAAGTTTCCTCCCCGATAAATAAAAGTCCATGCACGGGCGCTCCAAATAGCAGGCGGGCGCGCATAACGCTCTGAAATTTACTTTCTCTCGCCTTCAACACATAGCGTGATAGCGCTTCTTCCTCCTTCATTAGCGCTTAATAGTAGCGCTAACGTTTAAGGCCCACTAAGAAGCCCATATTCTTTCTTGATTCTTTCCTGTACGTTCCTTTTCTTCTTTTCTCCTCCTTTTTATTTTCTTTAATTCTTTTCTTTAATTATTTTCTCCAATTTTTTCTTCTTCCACCACAATAATTCTTATTTTCCCCATTATTTTCATAATTCTCTGCAAGCACAAAAACAACACAACTAGCGCATAAATCTGCTCGAAACAAATATTTAATCATTAGAATCATATATAAATTAAGTGTATAAAATACATTTATTAAGAACATAATTTCCCCTCCTGTTTCAATTCTTGCGGATGCTCAGGCAGTCACAATCAATGTCTCAGACGCTAACGAAATCAGCCCCATTGCCAAACCTGCTTCAACTTCTCTTGTTGCACTTGAATCTTCTGACTATGATCTAGAAAGCATCATAGAAAATCTTCGATCTACAATGTAGAGTCTTAGCAATCACATTCAAGGACAAGATGCCGGTATTTCAAACTCTAGATTATCTATTATGTCTCGCCTCAATGGACTATCGTCTGAGATCGGCAGATGCGTCACGGATTTTGATTGACTTGAGGACCAATAACTAGCTTATTCAAACCAATTAGAGTGCAATGGATTCCCAACTTAATATTCTTAAGCTAAAACACCTATACGGATTCTGTTAGACTCGTGTGCATCATTTACAAGCTTATTACAACATATATTGGCATTTGCAATGATCTATACATTGTAAAAGAGTGCTGAAGACACCATATTGTCTTAATCTAATCAATTTGAGTCAATTGGAGTCCCTACTTGATAATATTACACTAAAACACCTATACGAATTTTGATTGACTTGTGGACCAATAACTAGCTTATTCAAACCAATTAGAGTGCATTGAATTCCCAACTTAATATTCTTAAGCTAAAACCCCTATACGGATTCTGTTAGACTCGTGCATCATTTACAAGCTTATTACAACATATATTTGTATTTGCAATGATCTATACATTGTAAAAGAGTGATGAAGACACCATATTGTCTTAATCTAATCAATTAGAGTCCATTTGAGTCCCTACTTGATAATATTACGCTAAAACACCTATACGGATTTTGATTGACTTGTGGACCAATAACTAGCTTATTCAAACCAATTAGAGTGCATTGGATTCCCAACTTAGTATTCTTAAGCTAAAACACCTATACGGATTCTGTTAGACTCGTGCATCATTTACAAGCTTATTACAATTTATATTGGCATTTGCAATGATTTATACATTGTAAAAGAGTGATGAAGACACCATATTGTCTTTATCAAATCAATTAGAGTCCATTGGAGTCCCTACTTGATAATATTACGCTAAAACACCTATACGGATTATGATTGACTTGTAGACCAATAACTAGCTTATTCAAACCAATTAGAGTGCATTGGATTTCCAACTTAATATTCTTAAGTTAAAACACCTATACGGATTCTGTTAGACTCGTGCATCATTTACAAGCTTATTACAACATATATTTGTATTTGCAATGATCTATACATCGTAAAAGAGTGATGAAGACACCATATTGTCTTAATCTAATCAATTAGAGTCCATTAATGTCCCTACTTGATAATATTATGCTAAAACACCTATACGGATTTTGATTGACTTGTGGACCAATAACTAGCTTATTCAAACTAATTAGAGTGCATTGGATTACAAACTTAATATTATTAGGCTAAAACACCTATACGGATTCTGTTAGACTCGTGCATCATTTACAAGCTTATTACAACATATATTGGCATTTGCAATGATCTATACATTGTAAAAGAGTGATGAAGACATCATATTGTCTTTATCTAATCAATTAGAGTCCATTGGAGTCTCTACTTGATAATATTAAGCTAAAACACCTATACGGATTTTGATTGACTTGTGGACCAATAACTAGCTTATTCAAATCAATTAGAGTGCATTGGATTCCCAACTTAATATTCTTAAGCTAAAACACCTATACGGATTCTGTTAGACTCTGTAAGGCCCTGAAAATATGAATATTAATTATGGAATTAGAGATTTAAATTTCGTATTTGGAAAATATTCAATTTGGAATTTATGGAAATTAGAGATTTATTCCGAGCCAAAAATATTTAATTTTAGAATTTACGGGTTTTGAGAATTAAAATTCGGGATTCTTAAATTAAAAGAATAAATATTCTAATTGAATATTTGTGGGATTTAAGATTCAAATTCCATGTTCCGAGAATTAAAGGATTTAATTGGAAGAAGAAACTCGAGCAGGGACTGAACTGCAAATATCAAAGTTTCAGGGGCTAAACTGCAAAAATGGGATTTGACTTGTCAACAAGAGATTTATATTACACTTTGCATGTGTATATATTCCCTTCAGCAACAGTAATACTGAGAGAGAGATGGATGAAGGTTCCAAGGACCAATTTGCAATTATTAAGAAATTCAAGGACCAAAGGGAAAAATTCCAATTGTTGGCAAGTGGACTACACGTGGCTTTGTATATATGAATTGCATGTATTCCACTCAGCAAAATGAACGAAGGGAAGCAGAAACATTGAAGAAGAAGCTCTCATGGCCGATTCTTGTCTTCCAATTTTTATAGAACTCGATCCGGCCGATAGAATTTCAAATTGATCGTATGTTTGCGATCACGGCTTTGAGTGCTACACTTTGACGTAAGTTTGGCTAAATTCTACCGTGTTTTAATTTTAAGATGTTGTTAGAATTAAGATTTGATTGTATAAACGTGTTCTAGTATATACGACGATAGCATATTTAAGTCGGTCCGCAAAAAGATCGTCGTTTGGACATGTTTACAGTTTTTGCAAGATTTTAGAGAATTCTGAAATATTGGAGATGGTATTTTCGAAATTGGGCTGATAGATTGAATATATTATGAGTTGTATATGGTAGAAATATTGATGTTAATGTTTTTGGAATTATCGAATTCGAATCGTTACGCCGTCGATTCTCGTTTGTCGAATTTTTGGAAAATGAAAGTGTTAATTTCGAAATTGAAGTGATGGGATGATAGTATTATGAGTTAGATATCAATGTTTGATTGATGTTTAAAGTATTAGAATCATCGGTTTCGAATTACTTCGCCATCGGTTGAATTTTTGGTTAATGGGACAAGATTTGAAGTTGATGAAACCTTGATGAGTTGAAATGAATTTGAGAAGCTAATGAGGAGTTGTATAAACCTTAATTTCAGAACTTGAAGTTGAAGGTATCGAAGTCGAGTTGACGAGTCCGGAATTGATTTGAGCTTGAGCTATAAGTTGGACACAACTAGAGTTGAAATCACAAGAAGGATTGAGCAGAATTCTGGACAGCTTATGTTTGATCAAGTAGTGCGAGAGTTTCAGAGGTTTGAGTTCAGATTAAAGGTATGATTCGACATTAATTCGACAGGTAGAATAACTCGAAAACATGGTGGTTTTCGAGTTTATTAAATCACATACATGCATGATTAGGTGTTTTACTTAATCTTATATGATTCTATGAATTACTTGACTTAGTTGATTGAGTTAATTGATATATGAGTTGTTTTCTTCCAACATGATTTCTTGTTGAGATATATGATGGATAATTTATTTGAGATTGTTGGTTTAGATTATTTTGAAGTGTTGAGTTGTGGTAGATTGATTATAGAGTTGAAAGTAAACCCTTTGAGCCACAATTCTTTCGAAACCTTGAAAACAGAATTGAAAAAAAAATATTGGACTGGTTGATTGACTTTTATTATGTGGCTTAATGCTTTATGTTTCTTATGCATTCATATTGAGCCAAACCTTTGATTTCAGCGGGCAGAACAACCCTTTTTGTTTAGATGTTTTGGGGGCTATACTGCGAGTGGCCTGGGTGTAGAGGTTCATCTAGAGTCAGTATACTCCTTATAGTCGCACCAAAGTCTAGGAGAGTGAGATACGTGACACCACCTCGATTGGCAGAGTTGGTGAGTCGTTACGTGATCTCATCCTCGGGATCCCAAAAGCACAGCAGCAACCCCATGTTTATCAGAGTTGATATACCTATTTTAAAGACATGCATATCATTAGTTTGATTTGATTATGTTGTCTTGAAAGCATATTGTTGTTATATTACATGTATTGCTTGTTATGTTTCTTTTACTGGGAATATCATTCTCATCGGATTTATCCGGCTGTTGCTTTGTTTTGTTTTTGTACTTGGCGATAGGAGGGGCAAGATCAAGTCAGCGAAGACCTGGTTAGCATCAAGAGGGAGAGTTAGTCGTGGGACTTGGTTTAGAAGTCGATTTCAGCATGTCAACCTAGTTATGTTATAACATGTTTAGGTATTGAACTTCATGTATTATTCGGAGAATCAGTGATTGTAACACATGTTTATGGTTTGAATGTTTGGAATGGATTTTGGATTGAGTTGGCTAGTTTATTTCTTGTTTTTTTTTGTTCTGGTGCAGGGTACGAAAGGTTTGCTATTTTTGGCAGACCCAGCGCCCTCCCTTTTCGAGCAAACCAGAAAGTTTTTTGTTTTGGCCGCGCTCGATCTGTTGTTTTTAGCAGATCGAGCGCAACCCCTGTTGAGCAGGACAGTAGGCTGAATAGTTGGAGGCACCCGGTCTGCAGTTTTTAATAGACCTAGCGCACCCCCTTTTAAAAAAAATTTGTTTTACTTTTAGTCTTGGATCTTGTATGCTTAATTGTTGTTTAATCCGAGATTAGTTGTTTAGAACCGAGTTATCGCATTAAGTGGTATCAGAGCGATAAGTTCTTGGTTGAACTAGAGTGAGCGGGGTAGATCGAGTCTGTGTGTATTGATTCCTCGCATGTGTTTAAATTATTTGTTGTTTAATTAATTCCGTGCGAGCATGCTTTATTATTGAAAATTATTTGAATTACATGACTATGTGATTTAAATTTATAAAGCATGATCTACTTGAGATATAATTGTTTCTGTTATCTACTGGTATCCGATTTTCTGAGAGGTTGAAAGGGCACCGCATTGTAGCGATTGAGATATCTTGTGTCCTCAACTTTGATTATCAGATGGGTCCTCGTCGAGTTATTAACAGAAACCCGCTGCCAGTTACTCCACCGAATGAACAAGCTAGTACTGAAACTGTTCAGATGGATGCTACAGCAACTCCTATGGAAACCTTGCTAAAGAGGTTTTAGTCGTTTAATCCGCCTTTGTTGCTAGGTACGAAGAATCCGATTGATTGTGAAAGCTGGTTGGACAACATAGACCAGTTGTTCGATTCCCTTGATTACTCTGACGACCGCCGAACTAGGTTATTCATTCATCAGCTTCGTGGTGTTTCTAACTACTGGTGGATCACGACGAAGAGATCCATGGAGAATCTAGGTACAGTTGTTACTTGGTCTCTTTTCAAAATTGAGTTTTATAAGCGGTTTTTCCCTGTTTCGTACCGAAAGGACAAGGGAGCAGAGTTTGTCAATCTGAGGCAAGGGAACTTGAACATTGACGAGTATGTTGCCATGTTCGATAGTCTGTTGCGTTTTGCACCGCATGTCGCTGACAATGAAGAAGCCAAAGCCGATCAATTCATCAATGGCTTGAATCCCTACATCTTCACGTTGGTAAACACTGCTAGGCTTGATAACTTTGTGGATGCCATGAATCACGCAAAGGGAGCTGAAGCGGGTTTGTGGAGACAGAGAGGAAATCAGATGGTACCTCAGTAGCCTAGACAGTCTCAGAACCAACCGTCTCAGCATCAAAATCAGCCACCACAGTATCAGAACCAACAGTAGAAGCATGAAGGTGGAAGCAGTGGGGCAAGCATAAAGGATCATTAAAAAGCAAGAGGGAAAAAGTTCAAGAGGCAGGGGAATAGTTCTTCTAGTTCCAGTGGTTCCAAGAAATTCGGTTCAGGACAGAGTTCTGGATCATCATCTTTGTTTTGCAACAAGTGTGGAGGTAGACACTCATCGGATCAGTGTGTAGGGGTTTTTGGGAACTGCAATACCTGTCAGCAACCGGGACACTTTTCTAAGGTGTGCCCTCAGCGTAGTAGAGATCGAGCCCAGAGTGAGAGTTCATCTAGACCTACAGCTCAGCCTGAGAGACAATCTTCTGCAGTTCACTCCTTCCAGCCTCAGCAGCAGAACAGACAGGGAGGTAATCCTAGTGCGAACCAGCCTCCGAGACAGCAGGCACCAGTCTTTGCTTTGACAAAGGATCAGGCTCAGGCAGCATCGGACGATGTTATAGCAGGTAAATGTTTGATTTTCTGTTATTCTGATCATGTTTTGATATATACAGGTTCTTCCCATTCTTTTATCTCTGAGAAATTTGTGTTGATGCATGCTTTACAAACTGAGTTGTTGCCTACTGTAGTAGCTGTTACTTTACCTTTGGGTAGAGGAATTGTTTCTGTCAGATTAGTCAGGAACTGTGAACTCTGTTTTGAGGGAAATTTGTTAGAGTTTGACTGTATTGTGCATGGGCTGTAAGATTTTGACTGTATAGTTGGTATAGATGTTTTAACCAAGTATAGGGCAACCGTCGATTGTTTTCTGAAGGTTGTCAGATTCAGACCTGAAATGGCAGATGAGTGGAAATTCTTTGGTAAGGGTTCTCGATCTAGAATTCCTTTGATTTCAGTGTTATCTATGACTCATTTGTTACAGAGAAGTGCAGAGGGATTTTTGGTTTATGCAGTTGATGTACTGAAATCTAACCCTGAATTGGCTGATATACCAGTGGTTAGAGATTTTGCGGATGTGTTTCCGGAAGATGTTCCTAGATTGCCGCCTATTCGAGAGATCGAATTCAGCATCGATTTAGTGTCAGGTACTCAACCTATTTCCAAAGCTCCGTATCGTATGGCAATGGTTGAATTGATAGAGTTGAAGGAGCATCTTGAGGATTTGATTGCCAAGGTATCATCAGACATAGTGTATCGCCTTGGGGTGCTCCTGTTCTATTTGTTCGGAGGAAGGATGGTTCTATGTGGCTCTGTATTGACTACCGTCAACTGAATCAGGCTACCGTCAAGAACAAGTATTCGTTACCCCATATAGATGACCTTTTTGATCAGTTGCAGGGTTCTTCTGTCTATTCATAGATTGATCTGAGGTCAGTTTATCATCAGCTGAGAGTTTGTGAGGAAGATGTTCCTAAGACCGCATTCAGAACGAGGTATGGTCATTTCGAGTTTATAGTCATGCCGTTCGGTTTGACAAACGCTCCAGCATTTTTATGGGTTTGATGAACCGTATCTTTCAGCAATTTTTAGATGAGTTTGTGATTATCTTCACCGATGATATTCTTATCTACTTGAAGAACCGTACTGACCATGCAGAGAATTTGAGGATCGTCTTGAAGATTTTGCGAGTTGAGCAGTTGTTTGCTATGCTATCTAAGTGTGAATTCTGGTTGGATCGAGTGGTCTTTCTCGGTCATATTATTTCAGGAGATGGGATTTCTGTCGATCCCAGCATGATTGAAGTGGTTATGAATTGTCCTAGACCGACATCAGCACCTGAGACTACAAAATGACTACAAAACTCCTCCTTCTTCTTCTTCTTCCCAAAATGGAACATACCTCGTGAACCACGAGATCCAGATGAAGTAGTAGGAGTAGAAGAAGACGTAGGTCCAGATTGCACAACAGATTGAGCTCGAGGCTCAAAATATCCACTAGGCTGTCCTGGCATCATCAACTGTGCCCGCCTGTTGCTAGTCTCCACAAGACGGCAACGGTTCACTAAAGTCTCAAAAGATACCAGGTCATCACAAACGACAACCTGAGAGTAGATATCTTGGTTCAAACCTTGTAGAAAGATATCATACTTCGACGCATCACTCTCATTGATATGAGGACGGAAAGGTAACAGATCAAGAAATCGTTGCTGATATTGATCAATAGTCATTGATCCTTGCCTCAAAGTAAGCAACTCCATAGATCGTGCTTGGCAAACAGCCGGAGGAAAATACAATTTCTGGAATTTCCGACAGAATTCCCCCCAAGTCACCTGTCCTCTCTCAGTACGTGCCTGAGCAGCTTTGGCATCCCACCAAAAAACGTGTTCGATCCTCTAGAACAAATTCTAGAACTTCCAATTTCTGATCCTCAGTACAATCGAAAGCACGAAAAGTACTCTCGAGTTTAGACATCCAACTCCTCGCCTGTTCAGGATTCTCGCCTCCCACCAAAGGTTTCGGTCCTACTTGTATGGACTTATTGATAGAGTAGCGACGTCTACCCTCATGATGACGGTGTTGATCATCATGATGGCGGTGATGACGATGATGATGACCACCTCCCTGGCCAACACTACCGTGACTCTCGTCAGCCATATCCTGAAAAGAATTGCACATTAAAATCCCAAATGCGCAAGAATTACTCAAAACTAATTCTAAATCCCAAGTACTAATCCCAAAATCTAAGCATGCTCTAATACCAAAAATGTAGTGACCCTGCATGGTATCACCTACTAACTGGCAACTAATAGCATGCATTAAACTTAATACAACAAAATAACTTAACAGAGTAAAACATGCGGAAACAAAACCATAATTTACATATCAGCTTAGTAACATAATCCAGGCTTAAATCTGTAGTGATACAACCAAATCGAAACAGTAAACATTATACAGCTATATCGAATCCTGCTGTATAAAATCCTCAAGACTCCTGCTCCCTAGTCCTGCCTTGAACTACCAGCTCCGTCCATCCTGCGACCTGCCCCATGGAATAGGGTGTCCACGATAACAACTAGGACGTGAGCGCTAACGCCCAGTACATAGATATGAGTAAACATATGTATATAATGCATGCAACATGATGACTGGTAAAGGGTCATCTGAAAAGTCATGCTCAGTACCGGCGCCACATGAGTGCTGCTACCGCACGGATCAACCTCTGGGTGCAACCACACTCGTCTAGTACACCAGAGTAGACAGACATAAATGCCCCCGCCGTCGCGGTACTCTCAGTGACAGACTATCGAGTATAGAGCTGAGTGGCTCTATAGTCAGGTATAACAAGGTATAGGCTCAACGTGTATATGCACATGACATATGAATATAGAAAGCGGTAAATCATATATCATGTCATATAATAATGCCAAATAAATGCAACATATAAACATGTATACTCGCTAGCAATCTCAGTCAATGTGTACGTAACTCTAGGATTATGCTAAATTCTAGGTTCCAAAACCTTCACTACATAAATTCTATAAACCTTAACTATGCTAATAAGTACTCCCAAAACTTAAATAAACATGATTAAGGAAATTCCAAATGGGTTAACGGAGTCCAGAAATGGATTCAGGACACTCAAAAATGGTCGGGAAGGTTCCAAGGGTTCGGATGGTTCGAAGGCTCCGAACCGGGTTAGGAGGATCCGAACTGGATCGTAGGATCCGAACCAAAGATCGGAGGATCCGAACTCGGATCGGAGGCTCCAAAGATAATGTGTCATGGGTGACATCATTGATGGGACTTCAGAGGATCCGAAGTCAGGATCGGAGGCTCCGAACAGGAACGGAGGCTCCGAAGTCAGGAACGGGGGATCCAAACCAGTTCGGAGGATCCGAAGTCGAGTTCGGACCGCCCGAACTTCGCCTATAAATAGAGGTCCGAAATTTCATTTTCAACACGCACCTCTCCTTTTCCTCTCTCAATTCCTAGGCCTTCTAACTCAGATCTAGGGAGTTCTAGGCATCCTATTGGGAATCCGGAAGTGGCATAGCGATCCCGACGTCGAGGCGAAGATGTGCCTAAGTTTTGAGGCAATTGTCATCAGCGGGCTGACGACGAACGCAGGTATAGCTATGGTCTCCTTAAATTATTTAGGATTATGCAATAGCTTAATTAAGGCTTTTAGATCTTAAATAATTATGCATGGGTATTTGCATTGTAGAGTTGATGATAGGCTTGGAACCTAGAGTGGGACTGCTAGAAACTGCCTATAGAAAGGTACGCAAGTACAGACTGAGATAGCCAGCGGATTTTGCATGCTTATATGTTGCATTTGTGTGTCATATTATTATGCAGGATGTGCATATCATATTGTGCCTGTCCATCTTGTGAGATGAGCCATGTAGGGCCGCTCAGCTCTGTCTGGACGGTTGATGTCCAGGGCCCAGTGACTGACGGGTCATGGGTGATTAGCATCAGGGGAAACACAGTCCACGTCCTATAGGAATGAGCAGTGTCGACAGGGTTTACTCCCCAGGTTGTACCACTCATGTCCTAGGCGCCATTATTGAGCAGTTATATACAGTTATCCCAGATATAGATACCCTATCATTTGCATGCATCATAATTGTATGTTTTACCCAGTGCTTTCATATTGAGCTTAGAGCTCGCTTCCAATATTTTCTGTGTATCTGGACACCCCATTCGATTTTTATAGAACTCGATCCGGCCGATAGAATTTCAAATTGATCGTATGTTTGCGATCACGGCTTTGAGTGCTACACTTTGACGTAAGTTTGGCTAAATTCTACCGTGTTTTAATTTTAAGATGTTGTTAGAATTAAGATTTGATTGTATAAACGTGTTCTAGTATATACGACGATAGCATATTTAAGTCGGTCCGCAAAAAGATCGTTGTTTGGACATGTTTACAGTTTTTGCAAGATTTTAGAGAATTCTGAAATATTGGAGATGGTATTTTCGAAATTGGGCTGATAGATTGAATATATTATGAGTTGTATATGGTAGAAATATTGATGTTAATGTTTTTGGAATTATCGCATTCGAATCGTTACGCCGTCGATTCTCGTTTGTCGAATTTTTGGAAAATGAAAGTGTTAATTTCGAAATTGAAGTGATGGGATGATAGTATTATGAGTTAGATATCAATGTTTGATTGATGTTTAAAGTATTAGAATCATCGGTTTCGAATTACTTCGCCATCGGTTGAATTTTTGGTTAATGGGACAAGATTTGAAGTTGATGAAACCTTGATGAGTTGAAATGAATTTGAGAAGCTAATGAGGAGTTGTATAAACCTTAATTTCAGAACTTGAAGTTGAAGGTATCGAAGTCGAGTTGACGAGTCCGGAATTGATTTGAGCTTGAGCTATAAGTTGGACACAACTAGAGTTGAAATCACAAGAAGGATTGAGCAGAATTCTGGACAGCTTATGTTTGATCAAGTAGTGCGAGAGTTTCAGAGGTTTGAGTTCAGATTAAAGGTATGATTCGACATTAATTCGACAGGTAGAATAACTCGAAAACATGGTGGTTTTCGAGTTTATTAAATCACATACATGCATAATTAGGTGTTTTACTTAATCTTATATGATTCTATGAATTACTTGACTTAGTTGATTGAGTTAATTGATATATGAGTTGTTTTCTTCCAACATGATTTCTTGTTGAGATATATGATGGATAATTTATTTGAGATTGTTGGTTTAGATTATTTTGAAGTGTTGAGTTGTGGTAGATTGATTATAGAGTTGAAAGTAAACCCTTTGAGCCACAATTCTTTCGAAACCTTGAAAACAGAATTGAAAAAAAAAATATTGGACTGGTTGATTGACTTTTATTATGTGGCTTAATGCTTTATGTTTCTTATGCATTCATATTGAGCCAAACCTTTGATTTCAGCGGGCAGAACAACCCTTTTTGTTTAGATGTTTTGGGGGCTATACTGCGAGTGGCCTGGGTGTAGAGGTTCATCTAGAGTCAGTATACTCCTTATAGTCGCACCAAAGTCTAGGAGAGTGAGATACGTGACACCACCTCGATTGGCAGAGTTGGTGAGTCGTTACGTGATCTCATCCTCGGGATCCCAAAAGCACAGCAGCAACCCCATGTTTATCAGAGTTGATATACCTATTTTAAAGACATGCATATCATTAGTTTGATTTGATTATGTTGTCTTGAAAGCATATTGTTGTTAGATTACATGTATTGCTTGTTATGTTTCTTTTACTGGGAATATCATTCTCATCGGATTTATCCGGCTGTTGCTTTGTTTTGTTTTTGTACTTGGCGATAGGAGGGGCAAGATCAAGTCAGCGAAGACCTGGTTAGCATCAAGAGGGAGAGTTAGTCGTGGGACTTGGTTTAGAAGTCGATTTCAGCATGTCAACCTAGTTATGTTATAACATGTTTAGGTATTGAACTTCATGTATTATTCGGAGAATCAGTGATTGTAACACATGTTTATGGTTTGAATGTTTGGAATGGATTTTGGATTGAGTTGGCTAGTTTATTTCTTGTTTTTTTTTGTTCTGGTGCAGGGTACGAAAGGTTTGCTATTTTTGGCAGACCCAGCGCCCTCCCTTTTCGAGCAAACCAGAAAGTTTTTTGTTTTGGCCGCGCTCGATCTGTTGTTTTTAGCAGATCGAGCGCAACCCCTGTTGAGCAGGACAGTAGGCTGAATAGTTGGAGGCACCCGGTCTGCAGTTTTTAATAGACCTAGCGCACCCCCTTTTAAAAAAAATTTGTTTTACTTTTAGTCTTGGATCTTGTATGCTTAATTGTTGTTTAATCCGAGATTAGTTGTTTAGAACCGAGTTATCGCATTAAGTGGTATCAGAGCGATAAGTTCTTGGTTGAACTAGAGTGAGCGGGGTAGATCGAGTCTGTGTGTATTGATTCCTCGCATGTGTTTAAATTATTTGTTGTTTAATTAATTCCGTGCGAGCATGCTTTATTATTGAAAATTATTTGAATTACATGACTATGTGATTTAAATTTATAAAGCATGATCTACTTGAGATATAATTGTTTCTGTTATCTACTGGTATCCGATTTTCTGAGAGGTTGAAAGGGCACCGCATTGTAGCGATTGAGATATCTTGTGTCCTCAACTTTGATTATCAGATGGGTCCTCGTCGAGTTATTAACAGAAACCCGCTGCCAGTTACTCCACCGAATGAACAAGCTAGTACTGAAACTGTTCAGATGGATGCTACAGCAACTCCTATGGAAACCTTGCTAAAGAGGTTTTAGTCGTTTAATCCGCCTTTGTTGCTAGGTACGAAGAATCCGATTGATTGTGAAAGCTGGTTGGACAACATAGACCAGTTGTTCGATTCCCTTGATTACTCTGACGACCGCCGAACTAGGTTATTCATTCATCAGCTTCGTGGTGTTTCTAACTACTGGTGGATCACGACGAAGAGATCCATGGAGAATCTAGGTACAGTTGTTACTTGGTCTCTTTTCAAAATTGAGTTTTATAAGCGGTTTTTCCCTGTTTCGTACCGAAAGGACAAGGGAGCAGAGTTTGTCAATCTGAGGCAAGGGAACTTGAACATTGACGAGTATGTTGCCATGTTCGATAGTCTGTTGCGTTTTGCACCGCATGTCGCTGACAATGAAGAAGCCAAAGCCGATCAATTCATCAATGGCTTGAATCCCTACATCTTCACGTTGGTAAACACTGCTAGGCTTGATAACTTTGTGGATCCCATGAATCACGCAAAGGGAGCTGAAGCGGGTTTGTGGAGACAGAGAGGAAATCAGATGGTACCTCAGTAGCCTAGACAGTCTCAGAACCAACCGTCTCAGCATCAAAATCAGCCACCACAGTATCAGAACCAACAGTAGAAGCATGAAGGTGGAAGCAGTGGGGCAAGCATAAAGGATCATTAAAAAGCAAGAGGGAAAAAGTTCAAGAGGCAGGGGAATAGTTCTTCTAGTTCCAGTGGTTCCAAGAAATTCGGTTCAGGACAGAGTTCTGGATCATCATCTTTGTTTTGCAACAAGTGTGGAGGTAGACACTCATCGGATCAGTGTGTAGGGGTTTTTGGGAACTGCAATACCTGTCAGCAACCGGGACACTTTTCTAAGGTGTGCCCTCAGCGTAGTAGAGATCGAGCCCAGAGTGAGAGTTCATCTAGACCTACAGCTCAGCCTGAGAGACAATCTTCTGCAGTTCACTCCTTCCAGCCTCAGCAGCAGAACAGACAGGGAGGTAATCCTAGTGCGAACCAGCCTCCGAGACAGCAGGCACCAGTCTTTGCTTTGACAAAGGATCAGGCTCAGGCAGCATCGGACGATGTTATAGCAGGTAAATGTTTGATTTTCTGTTATTCTGATCATGTTTTGATATATACAGGTTCTTCCCATTCTTTTATCTCTGAGAAATTTGTGTTGATGCATGCTTTACAAACTGAGTTGTTGCCTACTGTAGTAGCTGTTACTTTACCTTTGGGTAGAGGAATTGTTTCTGTCAGATTAGTCAGGAACTGTGAACTCTGTTTTGAGGGAAATTTGTTAGAGTTTGACTGTATTGTGCATGGGCTGTAAGATTTTGACTGTATAGTTGGTATAGATGTTTTAACCAAGTATAGGGCAACCGTCGATTGTTTTCTGAAGGTTGTCAGATTCAGACCTGAAATGGCAGATGAGTGGAAATTCTTTGGTAAGGGTTCTCGATCTAGAATTCCTTTGATTTCAGTGTTATCTATGACTCATTTGTTACAGAGAAGTGCAGAGGGATTTTTGGTTTATGCAGTTGATGTACTGAAATCTAACCCTGAATTGGCTGATATACCAGTGGTTAGAGATTTTGCGGATGTGTTTCCGGAAGATGTTCCTAGATTGCCGCCTATTCGAGAGATCGAATTCAGCATCGATTTAGTGTCAGGTACTCAACCTATTTCCAAAGCTCCGTATCGTATGGCAATGGTTGAATTGATAGAGTTGAAGGAGCATCTTGAGGATTTGATTGCCAAGGTATCATCAGACATAGTGTATCGCCTTGGGGTGCTCCTGTTCTATTTGTTCGGAGGAAGGATGGTTCTATGTGGCTCTGTATTGACTACCGTCAACTGAATCAGGCTACCGTCAAGAACAAGTATTCGTTACCCCATATAGATGACCTTTTTGATCAGTTGCAGGGTTCTTCTGTTTATTCATAGATTGATCTGAGGTCAGTTTATCATCAGCTGAGAGTTTGTGAGGAAGATGTTCCTAAGACCGCATTCAGAACGAGGTATGGTCATTTCGAGTTTATAGTCATGCCGTTCGGTTTGACAAACGCTCCAGCATTTTTATGGGTTTGATGAACCGTATCTTTCAGCAATTTTTAGATGAGTTTGTGATTATCTTCACCGATGATATTCTTATCTACTTGAAGAACCGTACTGACCATGCAGAGAATTTGAGGATCGTCTTGAAGATTTTGCGAGTTGAGCAGTTGTTTGCTATGCTATCTAAGTGTGAATTCTGGTTGGATCGAGTGGTCTTTCTCGGTCATATTATTTCAGGAGATGGGATTTCTGTCGATCCCAGCATGATTGAAGTGGTTATGAATTGTCCTAGACCGACATCAGCACCTGAGACTACAAAATGACTACAAAACTCCTCCTTCTTCTTCTTCTTCCCAAAATGGAACATACCTCGTGAACCACGAGATCCAGATGAAGTAGTAGGAGTAGAAGAAGACGTAGGTCCAGATTGCACAACAGATTGAGCTCGAGGCTCAAAATATCCACTAGGCTGTCCTGGCATCATCAACTGTGCCCGCCTGTTGCTAGTCTCCACAAGACGGCAACGGTTCACTAAAGTCTCAAAAGATACCAGGTCATCACAAACGACAACCTGAGAGTAGATATCTTGGTTCAAACCTTGTAGAAAGATATCATACTTCGACGCATCACTCTCATTGATATGAGGACGGAAAGGTAACAGATCAAGAAATCGTTGCTGATATTGATCAATAGTCATTGATCCTTGCCTCAAAAGTAAGCAACTCCATAGATCGTGCTTGGCAAACAGCCGGAGGAAAATACAATTTCTGGAATTTCCGACAGAATTCCCCCCAAGTCACCTGTCCTCTCTCAGTACGTGCCTGAGCAGCTTTGGCATCCCACCAAAAAACGTGTTCGATCCTCTAGAACAAATTCTAGAACTTCCAATTTCTGATCCTCAGTACAATCGAAAGCACGAAAAGTACTCTCGAGTTTAGACATCCAACTCCTCGCCTGTTCAGGATTCTCGCCTCCCACCAAAGGTTTCGGTCCTACTTGTATGGACTTATTGATAGAGTAGCGACGTCTACCCTCATGATGACGGTGTTGATCATCATGATGGCGGTGATGACGATGATGATGACCACCTCCCTGGCCAACACTACCGTGACTCTCGTCAGCCATATCCTGAAAAGAATTGCACATTAAAATCCCAAATGCGCAAGAATTACTCAAAACTAATTCTAAATCCCAAGTACTAATCCCAAAATCTAAGCATGCTCTAATACCAAAAATGTAGTGACCCTGCATGGTATCACCTACTAACTGGCAACTAATAGCATGCATTAAACTTAATACAACAAAATAACTTAACAGAGTAAAACATGCGGAAACAAAACCATAATTTACATATCAGCTTAGTAACATAATCCAGGCTTAAATCTGTAGTGATACAACCAAATCGAAACAGTAAACATTATACAGCTATATCGAATCCTGCTGTATAAAATCCTCAAGACTCCTGCTCCCTAGTCCTGCCTTGAACTACCAGCTCCGTCCATCCTGCGACCTGCCCCATGGAATAGGGTGTCCACGATAACAACTAGGACGTGAGCGCTAACGCCCAGTACATAGACATGAGTAAACATATGTATATAATGCATGCAACATGATGACTGGTAAAGGGTCATCTGAAAAGTCATGCTCAGTACCGGCGCCACATGAGTGCTGCTACCGCACGGATCAACCTCTGGGTGCAACCACACTCGTCTAGTACACCAGAGTAGACAGACATAAATGCCCCCGCCGTCGCGGTACTCTCAGTGACAGACTATCGAGTATAGAGCTGAGTGGCTCTATAGTCAGGTATAACAAGGTATAGGCTCAACGTGTATATGCACATGACATATGAATATAGAAAGCGGTAAATCATATATCATGTCATATAATAATGCCAAATAAATGCAACATATAAACATGTATACTCGCTAGCAATCTCAGTCAATGTGTACGTAACTCTAGGATTATGCTAAATTCTAGGTTCCAAAACCTTCACTACATAAATTCTATAAACCTTAACTATGCTAATAAGTACTCCCAAAACTTAAATAAACATGATTAAGGAAATTCCAAATGGGTTAACGGAGTCCAGAAATGGATTCAGGACACTCAAAAATGGTCGGGAAGGTTCCAAGGGTTCGGATGGTTCGAAGGCTCCGAACCGGGTTAGGAGGATCCGAACTGGATCGTAGGATCCGAACCAAAGATCGGAGGATCCGAACTCGGATCGGAGGCTCCAAAGATAATGTGTCATGGGTGACATCATTGATGGGACTTCAGAGGATCCGAAGTCAGGATCGGAGGCTCCGAACAGGAACGGAGGCTCCGAAGTCAGGAACGGGGGATCCAAACCAGTTCGGAGGATCCGAAGTCGAGTTCGGACCGCCCGAACTTCGCCTATAAATAGAGGTCCGAAATTTCATTTTCAACACGCACCTCTCCTTTTCCTCTCTCAATTCCTAGGCCTTCTAACTCAGATCTAGGGAGTTCTAGGCATCCTATTGGGAATCCGGAAGTGGCATAGCGATCCCGACGTCGAGGCGAAGATGTGCCTAAGTTTTGAGGCAATTGTCATCAGCGGGCTGACGACGAACGCAGGTATAGCTATGGTCTCCTTAAATTATTTAGGATTATGCAATAGCTTAATTAAGGCTTTTAGATCTTAAATAATTATGCATGGGTATTTGCATTGTAGAGTTGATGATAGGCTTGGAACCTAGAGTGGGACTGCTAGAAACTGCCTATAGAAAGGTACGCAAGTACAGACTGAGATAGCCAGCGGATTTTGCATGCTTATATGTTGCATTTGTGTGTCATATTATTATGCAGGATGTGCATATCATATTGTGCCTGTCCATCTTGTGAGATGAGCCATGTAGGGCCGCTCAGCTCTGTCTGGACGGTTGATGTCCAGGGCCCAGTGACTGACGGGTCATGGGTGATTAGCATCAGGGGAAACACAGTCCACGTCCTATAGGAATGAGCAGTGTCGACAGGGTTTACTCCCCAGGTTGTACCACTCATGTCCTAGGCGCCATTATTGAGCAGTTATATACAGTTATCCCAGATATAGATACCCTATCATTTGCATGCATCATAATTGTATGTTTTACCCAGTGCTTTCATATTGAGCTTAGAGCTCGCTTCCAATATTTTCTGTGTATCTGGACACCCCATTCGATTTTTATAGAACTCGATCCGGCCGATAGAATTTCAAATTGATCGTATGTTTGCGATCACGGCTTTGAGTGCTACACTTTGACGTAAGTTTGGCTAAATTCTACCGTGTTTTAATTTTAAGATGTTGTTAGAATTAAGATTTGATTGTATAAACGTGTTCTAGTATATACGACGATAGCATATTTAAGTCGGTCCGCAAAAAGATCGTTGTTTGGACATGTTTACAGTTTTTGCAAGATTTTAGAGAATTCTGAAATATTGGAGATGGTATTTTCGAAATTGGGCTGATAGATTGAATATATTATGAGTTGTATATGGTAGAAATATTGATGTTAATGTTTTTGGAATTATCGAATTCGAATCGTTACGCCGTCGATTCTCGTTTGTCGAATTTTTGGAAAATGAAAGTGTTAATTTCGAAATTGAAGTGATGGGATGATAGTATTATGAGTTAGATATCAATGTTTGATTGATGTTTAAAGTATTAGAATCATCGGTTTCGAATTACTTCGCCATCGGTTGAATTTTTGGTTAATGGGACAAGATTTGAAGTTGATGAAACCTTGATGAGTTGAAATGAATTTGAGAAGCTAATGAGGAGTTGTATAAACCTTAATTTCAGAACTTGAAGTTGAAGGTATCGAAGTCGAGTTGACGAGTCCGGAATTGATTTGAGCTTGAGCTATAAGTTGGACACAACTAGAGTTGAAATCACAAGAAGGATTGAGCAGAATTCTGGACAGCTTATGTTTGATCAAGTAGTGCGAGAGTTTCAGAGGTTTGAGTTCAGATTAAAGGTATGATTCGACATTAATTCGACAGGTAGAATAACTCGAAAACATGGTGGTTTTCGAGTTTATTAAATCACATACATGCATGATTAGGTGTTTTACTTAATCTTATATGATTCTATGAATTACTTGACTTAGTTGATTGAGTTAATTGATATATGAGTTGTTTTCTTCCAACATGATTTCTTGTTGAGATATATGATGGATAATTTTATTTGAGATTGTTGGTTTTAGATTATTTTGAAGTGTTGAGTTGTGGTAGATTGATTATAGAGTTGAAAGTAAACCCTTTGAGCCACAATTCTTTCGAAACCTTGAAAACAGAATTGAAAAAAAAATATTGGACTGGTTGATTGACTTTTATTATGTGGCTTAATGCTTTATGTTTCTTATGCATTCATATTGAGCCAAACCTTTGATTTCAGCGGGCAGAACAACCCTTTTTGTTTAGATGTTTTGGGGGCTATACTGCGAGTGGCCTGGGTGTAGAGGTTCATCTAGAGTCAGTATACTCCTTATAGTCGCACCAAAGTCTAGGAGAGTGAGATACGTGACACCACCTCGATTGGCAGAGTTGGTGAGTCGTTACGTGATCTCATCCTCGGGATCCCAAAAGCACAGCAGCAACCCCATGTTTATCAGAGTTGATATACCTATTTTAAAGACATGCATATCATTAGTTTGATTTGATTATGTTGTCTTGAAAGCATATTGTTGTTATATTACATGTATTGCTTGTTATGTTTCTTTTACTGGGAATATCATTCTCATCGGATTTATCCGGCTGTTGCTTTGTTTTGTTTTTGTACTTGGCGATAGGAGGGGCAAGATCAAGTCAGCGAAGACCTGGTTAGCATCAAGAGGGAGAGTTAGTCGTGGGACTTGGTTTAGAAGTCGATTTCAGCATGTCAACCTAGTTATGTTATAACATGTTTAGGTATTGAACTTCATGTATTATTCGGAGAATCAGTGATTGTAACACATGTTTATGGTTTGAATGTTTGGAATGGATTTTGGATTGAGTTGGCTAGTTTATTTCTTGTTTTTTTTTGTTCTGGTGCAGGGTACGAAAGGTTTGCTATTTTTGGCAGACCCAGCGCCCTCCCTTTTCGAGCAAACCAGAAAGTTTTTTGTTTTGGCCGCGCTCGATCTGTGGTTTTTAGCAGATCGAGCGCAACCCTGTTGAGCAGGACAGTAGGCTGAATAGTTGGAGGCACCCGGTCTGCAGTTTTTAATAGACCTAGCGCACCCCCTTTTAAAAAAAATTTGTTTTACTTTTAGTCTTGGATCTTGTATGCTTAATTGTTGTTTAATCCGAGATTAGTTGTTTAGAACCGAGTTATCGCATTAAGTGGTATCAGAGCGATAAGTTCTTGGTTGAACTAGAGTGAGCGGGGTAGATCGAGTCTGTGTGTATTGATTCCTCGCATGTGTTTAAATTATTTGTTGTTTAATTAATTCCGTGCGAGCATGCTTTATTATTGAAAATTATTTGAATTACATGACTATGTGATTTAAATTTATAAAGCATGATCTACTTGAGATATAATTGTTTCTGTTATCTACTGGTATCCGATTTTCTGAGAGGTTGAAAGGGCACCGCATTGTAGCGATTGAGATATCTTGTGTCCTCAACTTTGATTATCAGATGGGTCCTCGTCGAGTTATTAACAGAAACCCGCTGCCAGTTACTCCACCGAATGAACAAGCTAGTACTGAAACTGTTCAGATGGATGCTACAGCAACTCCTATGGAAACCTTGCTAAAGAGGTTTTAGTCGTTTAATCCGCCTTTGTTGCTAGGTACGAAGAATCCGATTGATTGTGAAAGCTGGTTGGACAACATAGACCAGTTGTTCGATTCCCTTGATTACTCTGACGACCGCCGAACTAGGTTATTCATTCATCAGCTTCGTGGTGTTTCTAACTACTGGTGGATCACGACGAAGAGATCCATGGAGAATCTAGGTACAGTTGTTACTTGGTCTCTTTTCAAAATTGAGTTTTATAAGCGGTTTTTCCCTGTTTCGTACCGAAAGGACAAGGGAGCAGAGTTTGTCAATCTGAGGCAAGGGAACTTGAACATTGACGAGTATGTTGCCATGTTCGATAGTCTGTTGCGTTTTGCACCGCATGTCGCTGACAATGAAGAAGCCAAAGCCGATCAATTCATCAATGGCTTGAATCCCTACATCTTCACGTTGGTAAACACTGCTAGGCTTGATAACTTTGTGGATGCCATGAATCACGCAAAGGGAGCTGAAGCGGGTTTGTGGAGACAGAGAGGAAATCAGATGGTACCTCAGTAGCCTAGACAGTCTCAGAACCAACCGTCTCAGCATCAAAATCAGCCACCACAGTATCAGAACCAACAGTAGAAGCATGAAGGTGGAAGCAGTGGGGCAAGCATAAAGGATCATTAAAAAGCAAGAGGGAAAAAGTTCAAGAGGCAGGGGAATAGTTCTTCTAGTTCCAGTGGTTCCAAGAAATTCGGTTCAGGACAGAGTTCTGGATCATCATCTTTGTTTTGCAACAAGTGTGGAGGTAGACACTCATCGGATCAGTGTGTAGGGGTTTTTGGGAACTGCAATACCTGTCAGCAACCGGGACACTTTTCTAAGGTGTGCCCTCAGCGTAGTAGAGATCGAGCCCAGAGTGAGAGTTCATCTAGACCTACAGCTCAGCCTGAGAGACAATCTTCTGCAGTTCACTCCTTCCAGCCTCAGCAGCAGAACAGAACAGCAGGGAGGTAATCCTAGTGCGAAACCAGCCTCCGAGACAGCAGGCACCAGTCTTTGCTTTGACAAAGGATCAGGCTCAGGCAGCATCGGACGATGTTTATAGCAGGTAAATGTTTGATTTTCTGTTATTCTGATCATGTTTTGATATATACAGGTTCTTCCCATTCTTTTATCTCTGAGAAATTTGTTGTTGATGCTTGCTTTACAAACTGAGTTGTTGCCTACTGTAGTAGCTGTTACTTTACCTTTGGGTAGAGGAATTGTTTCTGTCAGATTAGTCAGGAAACTGTGAACTCTGTTTTGAGGGAAATTTGTTAGAGTTTGACTGTATTGTGCATGGGCTGTAAGATTTTGACTGTATAGTTGGTATAGATGTTTTAACCAAGTATAGGGCAACCGTCGATTGTTTTCTGAAGGTTGTCAGATTCAGACCTGAAATGGCAGATGAGTGGAAATTCTTTGGTAAGGGTTCTCGATCTAGAATTCCTTTGATTTCAGTGTTATCTATGACTCATTTGTTACAGAGAAGTGCAGAGGGATTTTTGGTTTATGCAGTTGATGTACTGAAATCTAACCTGAATTGGCTGATATACCAGTGGTTAGAGATTTTGCGGATGTGTTTCCGGAAGATGTTCCTAGATTGCGCTATTCGAGAGATCGAATTCTGCATCGATTTAGTGTCAGGTACTCAAACTATTTCCAAAGCTCCGTATCGTATGGCAATGGTTGAATTGATAGAGTTGAAGGAGCATCTTGAGGATTTGATTGCCAAGGTATCATCAGACATAGTGTATCGCCTTGGGGTGCTCCTGTTCTATTTGTTCGGAGGAAGGATGGTTCTATGTGGCTCTGTATTGACTACCGTCAACTGAATCAGGCTACCGTCAAGAACAAGTATTCGTTACCCCATATAGATGACCTTTTTGATCAGTTGCAGGGTTCTTCTGTCTATTCATAGATTGATCTGAGGTCAGTTTATCATCAGCTGAGAGTTTGTGAGGAAGATGTTCCTAAGACCGCATTCAGAACGAGGTATGGTCATTTCGAGTTTATAGTCATGCCGTTCGGTTTGACAAACGCTCCAGCATTTTTATGGGTTTGATGAACCGTATCTTTCAGCAATTTTTAGATGAGTTTGTGATTATCTTCACCGATGATATTCTTATCTACTTGAAGAACCGTACTGACCATGCAGAGAATTTGAGGATCGTCTTGAAGATTTTGCGAGTTGAGCAGTTGTTTGCTATGCTATCTAAGTGTCTTTCTCGGTCATATTATTTCAGGAGATGGGATTTCTGTCGATCCCAGCATGATTGAAGTGGTTATGAATTGTCCTAGACCGACATCAGCACCTGAGACTACAAAATGACTACAAAACTCCTCCTTCTTCTTCTTCTTCCCAAAATGGAACATACCTCGTGAACCACGAGATCCAGATGAAGTAGTAGGAGTAGAAGAAGACGTAGGTCCAGATTGCACAACAGATTGAGCTCGAGGCTCAAAATATCCACTAGGCTGTCCATGGTCATCAACTGTGCCGCCTGTTGCTAGTTCCACAAGACGGCAACGGTTCACTAAAGTCTCAAAAGATACCAGGTCATCACAAACGACAACCTGAGAGTAGATATCTTGGTTCAAAACCTTGTAGAAAGATATCATACTTCGACGCATCACTCTCATTGATTATGAGGACGGAAAGGTAACAGATCAAGAAATCGTTGCTGATATTGATCAATAGTCATTGATCCTTGCCTCAAAGTAAGCAACTCCATAGATCGTGCTTGGCAAACAGCCGGAGGAAAATACAATTTCTGGAATTTCCGACAGAATTCCCCCAAGTCACCTGTCCTCTCTCAGTACGTGCCTGAGCAGCTTTGGCATCCCACCAAAAAACGTGTTCGATCTCTAGAACAAATTCTAGAACTTCCAATTTCTGATCCTCAGTACAATCGAAAGCACGAAAAGTACTCTCGAGTTTAGACATCCAACTCCTCGCCTGTTCAGGATTCTCGCCTCCCACCAAAGGTTTCGGTCTTACTTGTATGGACTTATTGATAGAGTAGCGACGTCTACCTTCATGATGACGGTGTTGATCATCATGATGGCGGTGATGACGATGATGATGACCACCCCCTGGCCAACACTACCGTGACTCTCGTCAGCCATATCCTGAAAAGAATTGCACATTAAAATCCCAAATGCGCAAGAATTACTCAAAACTAATTCTAAATCCCAAGTACTAATCCCAAAATCTAAGCATGCTCTAATACCAAAAAATGTAGTGACCCTGCATGGTATCACCTACTAACTGGCAAAAATAGCATGCATTAAACTTAATACAACAAAAAAACTTAAAAGAGTAAAACATGCGGAAACAAAACCATAATTTACATATCAGCTTAGTAACATAATCCAGGCTTAAATCTGTAGTGATACAACCAAATCGAAACAGTTATTCATTATACAGCTATATCGAA